>NC_138369.1:77024831-77050627 GCF_054177405.1 Leptonychotes weddellii
GGTTGTCTTTTGGTTTTGTTGACTGTTTCCTTTGCTTTGCAAAAGCTTCAAAATTTGTACTTTTTAGGCTAAGATTCATTTGTCCAAGAGCCACTTACTTTCTTGTTCTAAAGCAATGACTTTATTATGTTCTAATATAATAGGAAAGAAACTACCAAACCCTAGCGTATGGAAAATTGTGTGTTTAAAAAGAGATGCAAAGGGTAGCCTGGCTGGTTCAGTTGGTAAGACCATGTGGCTCTTGATCTTGGGATCATGAGTTCAAGTCCCACGTTGAGTGTAGAGCCAACTTAAAAAAAAGAGGTGCAAATTATGACTTTCAGAGAGTTTGCCATTTTCTTATAGAATGGCTTCTGCTTTACAAGGCTTTCTCCTAGATGTCAGAAAGCAAAATTTTGGAAGTATTTTCCATTTGCTACTTATGAAAAATGTATACATCTGAAAACCTCTTTTAAATTTACTTCAGAGGAAAAAATATCTGCAGCAAAGACTCTTCAGCTTATTTGTGAAAAATGAATTGTCATTTCATTTTAGAACAAGGTAAACAAAGCCATAAAATGCATTGCTCAGAACTGTCAGAGAGGCATACAGCTTTTAAATCAGAAGGAAAGCTCAATGTTGCATTTTAAACCAGTGCTTTGTTATGGCAAACTAAATAGCTGAAATGATGAATTTAAAAAAAAAAACACAACATTCTAGTGTTACAGTGATAAACATGCTATCTACACTCTTGTTAACTACTGCAGAGCGTGACAAATGGCACTGATCCACTGACCTTTGTGGGATGAAGTCCTTCCTGTAGGCTCTGTGGAAAGCCTGTTATGATCTAGGTTTATTTTAAGTTAGATTGACTGTTGTTTGGACAAAATATAGTTCTAGTAGCTATCTAAAAAACAGACCCAACTAGATGCTATTAATTTAGTTACTTCCCCTGCAAACATATTTCATGTGCACATGAGTGTCTATGTAGACATATTGGAAGATAAGGGAGTCTGAAGCTTTTTGAGAATCTGAAAATTAATCGGGAAGTAAGATACTGAATATGGGATTTTTAAAGTACAGTCAATATATTTAACTTGGTGAGCCCAGCTTAACATAGTTGCCCATTTTTTCCTGTCATACTCTTCTACAGAGCATTAAAGTATTCTAATTAGGTTCTCCGAGAATATACTACAGTGCCAATACCGGCAGTCACTTTTCCTGGTTTATTGAATGAAGTGTCCATTGTTTGTGTTTTGAAAACTTGGGCCAGTGACTGTGCAGCTGATATAAATGAATTGGTGTAGGCTTTTTCACTGTGAGCCCATTTCAGAGGTGAATAAGCTTGGCTGTGGAGGAAGAAGATTGAGCTTCTTAGCAGGCTGCAGGGGCTGATGGCAGAGTGCTGGACATCTAGAATTCCATTTTTGGTGCCAGGTCCAGAGCTCCCTCTCTGCCCTAATGCTAAGAAAGAGTTCCATCTGTAGAAGCACTGGGCAAAGGTAAAACTTGGTGTTTTCATTGTGTCCCATTTTTCTTAATGAAAATGGAAATAGAGATGTTGTTAAATAACTGCATTGACCAAACTGTTCTTTTTTTTGGGATTTAACTCAGCAGGGAATCTATTAAAGTTTCCCCTTTCTAGGTCAAAAAGAAATATTCCAACAGTGCTCAGGAGATTTTTGAAGTACACACCACAACTCCCAAAAGAGAATTATAAAATCAGAAATAGGATCGCTTAACTAATGATTAAAGTAAAGAAATGCAGATCCTATTCTAACAAGCCTTGATATTAACTTGACAGGTGTCTCTCTCAGGTCAGGAGAGTCGATGCTGCAGAATTATTTGTTGGCAATATGCTTTATGATGCTTAAGGAAAAGATTGATGTTGACTGTGTCAAGAGCAGCATCAAGGGTCTTGCTGGCATAGAGCAGTAGAGTGGAATGAGGACACATGTTCTACGGGGATAAAGATGGTCCCCTGACCAATATTGAAATAATGTGACCACTACATGGTAACTACTTTGCAGTTTTTACCCCTAAATGGAGCTTCTTGTTAAGCAAGAAAAGACAAAATATCCAAATGTGAGACTGTTTAAGAATTTACATAAAACTCCAGTAAGAAATAGAAACACAAACAAGATGATAATGATCATTCAGAGTGGTGACTGTCACCCAATTTCCTGATGATTATGTCTGTTTATGTTGGCCTTTAGATTTCTGTTCCTTGAAATTCATCAACCAGGAAAGACCACTCCATTGGATCCAACTCTAATCATTTCCAGAACATTAATCACAGACCAAGTCAATGTTTATTCACAGCAAACTGTTAATTGATATTTTCTACAGGATTATTTTTTGAGCTTTTGTATTATAATTATGTAAGTAAGATAAATAGAAATCTTTATTTGGGATGGAAAGGATGATGTGTTAGTCAACATCTCATTTGTTTTATGGTTATTTCCTTCTTTGAGTCCTTGGTGTTTTAGGTCACCATGCATATGTGGGTATGGTAAAACCAAACCCTGTACTCTGTTAAAAATCAATGAATAATCAACAGCTTAGTTTGTTCATGTTGTAATTGTTCCATTTCAGACTAATGTTTTATTTAACCAAGGTTATTATTATTTACCCTTAATGAATATGACATTGAGCAATTTGTTTAACCCTTTTAAGTCTTTTAAGATTTATAAAAAGGATGATAAAATGGGAATAGAAATATGACTTTATGAAGTCATAGTGGGTGGTAGGAGATAATATCCATGAAGTGCTAAGCACAGCACTGACACATAATAGACACCCAATAAATGAATTCTGTTGGTATTATTAATGATATAGTAAAACTGTGAGGATGTGTGTGTGTGTGTGTTTTGCCTATAAAAGCTTGTTTATTTATTTTTCATTAGGTTTGGTGCTTTAGAACAAAACCTTTTGGAATTTCTAAACACAATGAGCAGACTTCACTAAACAAACAAACATTGGCTTTAGAACTGAAGTGGTATGGAAGCATATTATAAATATCTAGTGTGGATTATTTGAAAATGATATATTAAATGTGAGAACTTTGATTAGAAGAAGTAGAGGGTCTTGGTCTAAAACATGTGAATGGAGGTTAATTAAAGCAACTAAAACATATGATTCCATACTTGTTCTATTTTTTATGCGTTCTTAACATGGAAACCTTTGAAGGAAAGTTTCTTCTCCAGCAGAAAATACATGTAGATATTACATTTGATTTAAAAATTCTTTTTCTGGGGTGCCTGACTGGCTCAGTCCATGGAGCATGCAGCTCTTGATCTCACAGTTGAAAGTTCGAGCCCCACATTGGGTTTAGAGATTACTTAAAAGTAAAATCTTAAAAAAAAATAAAAAATATTTTTCTAACAATGATTCTGCTAGATTTTCTCATTAGTGAGGTCTTAAACATTTCTTTTTTATTCCTAGCCTCAATGATAAACACTATTTTAAATATACTCTTTTTAGATGTGGTATATATACACAATGGAATATTACTCAGCTACCAAAAAGAATGAGATCTTGCCATTTGCAATGATGTGGATGGAGCTAGAGTATATTATGCTAAGTGAAATACGTCAGTCAGAGGAAGACAAATACCATACGATTTCACTCATATGTGGAACTTAAGAAACAATACAGATGAACATATGGGAGGGGGGGGAAGAAAGAGAAGGAAATAAAACATAAGAGACTCTAAGATAGAGAGCAAACTGAAGGTTGATGGAAGGAGGTGGGAGGGGGAGGACTAGATGGATGATGGGTATTAAGGAGGGCACTTGTCGTGTTGAACACTGGGTGTTGTACGTAAGTGATGAATCACTGAATTCTACTCCTGAAACCAGTATTACACTGTATGTTAACTAACTAGAATTTAAACAAAAATTTGAAGTAAAAAAAAGAGAAAGGGTTAGAACAACTAAAAAAAAACAAATTCTTTTTATTGAGGTATAATTGACCTATATAACATTATATTAGTTTCAGATGCACAACATAATGATTAGATATTTGCATATTTTGTGAATTATCACTACAAGTCTAGTTAATATCCATCATCATATGTAGTTACATATTTTTTTCTTGTGATGAAAACTTTTAAGATTTACTCTCTTAGCAACTTCCAGTATGTAATATAATGTTATTAACTGTAGTCACCATGCTGTACATTACATCTCCATGACTTATTTATTCTATAACTGGAAGTTTGTACCTTTTGACCACCTTCACCTATTTCACCCATTCCTCATGCCCCACCTCTGGCAACCACTAATCTGTTCTCTGTATCTATAAGCCTGGTTTTGTTTTTAGATTTGACCTATAAACGAGATCATCCAATGTGTGTCTTTCTGTCTGACTTATTTCACATAGCATAATGCCCTTGAGTTTCATCTATGTTGTTGCAAATAGCAAGATTTCATTCTTTTTTTATGGTTGCATAATATTCCTGTGTGTGTCTGTGTGTGTGTGTATCACATTTTCTTTATCCATTCATCCATTGAGGGACACTTAGGTTGTTTTCATATCTTGGCTATTGTAAATCATGCTACAATGAACATGGTGATGCATATATCTTTTCAAGTTAGTGTTTCATTTTCTTTGGATAAATATCCAGAAGTGGAATTGCTAGATCATATGGTAGTTCTATTTTTTATTTTTTAGGAACCTCCATACTGTTTTCCATAGGCTACACCAATTTTCACTCCCAGTAACAGTGCCAAAGAGTTCCCTTTTCTCTACATCCTCTCTGACACTGTCATTTCTTGTCTTTTTGATACTAGCCATTCTAATAGGTGTAAGGTTATATCTCATTGTGGTTTTGATTTGCATTTCCCTGATCAGTAGTGATGTTGAGCCTCTTCTCATGTATCTGTTAGTCATCTGTATGTCTTCTTTGGAAAAATGTCTATTCAGATCCTCTGACCATTTTTTGGTCAGACTAGGTTTTTGTTTTGTTTTTTTTTGATATTGAGTTATATGAGCTTTTTATATATTTTGGATATTAGCCCCTTATTGGACATGTCATTTGAAAATATTTTCTGATTCGGTAGATTGCCTTTTCATTTTGCTGATGGTTTCCTTAATGTGCAAAAGCTTTTTAGTTTGATGTAATCTCAGTGGTTTATTTTTGTGTTTGTTTCCCTTGCTTGGGGAGACAGATCCAGAAGAAATATCACTAAGACCAATGACCAAGAGTTTATTGCCTATGTTTTCTTTTAGGATTTTTATGGTTTCAGGTCTCACATTTAGGTCTTTAATCCCTTTTGAGTTTATTTTTGTATATGGTATAGGAAAGTGGTCCAGTTTTATTCTTTCACATGTAGCTGTCCAGTTTTCCCAACATCATTTGTTGAAGAGGCTATCTTTTCCCCATTGTATATTCTTGGCTCCTTTGTCTTAAATTAATTGACTGTAAATGTATGAGTTTATTCTGGGTTCTTTATTCTGTTCCATTAATATTCGTGGATGTTTTAATGTCAGTCCTGTACTGTTTTGATTACTATAGTTTTGTAATATAGTTTGAAATCAGGAAGTGTGATACCTTTGTTATATTTTCAGATTTGTTCTTTTTTTCTTCCCTCAAGATTGCTTTGGATATTTGGGGTCTTTTTTTCCATACAAATTTTAGAACTTGTGAAATTGCCTTTGAAAATTGTGAAAATTGCCTGTGAAAAATGTGAAAAATGCCATTGAAATTTTGACTGTAGAATCTATAGATTGCTTTGGGTAATATGGCTTTAATTAACAATATTAATTCTTCCAATCTGTGGGCATGGAATATATTTCCATATATGTCTTTTTAAATTTCTTCTATCCATGTCTTACAATTTTCAGTGTACAGGTCTTTTACCTCCTTGGTTAAATTTATTCCTAAGTATTTTATTCTTTCTGATTCAGTTGTGGGTGGGATGGTTCCTTAATTTCTCTTTCTGATAGTTTGTTATTAGTGTATAGAAATGTAACAGATTACTATATATTAATTTTGTATCCTGCAATTGTACTGAATTCATTTATTAGTTCCATAAGTTTTTTTTGGTGGATTCTTTAGGGTTTTCTCTTCTTTTTTAAAAAAAAATATTTATTTGAGAGAGGGAGTGTGAAAGAGCATGCACACAGAGAGAGAGGGAACATCAGACTTCCTGCTGAGCAGGAAGGCCGATGTGGGGCTTGATCCCAGGACCCCAAGACCACGACCCAAGCCAAAGTCAGATGCTTAACAGACTGAGCCACCCAGTTGCCCCAAGGGTTTTCTATATATAGTATCATGTTATATGGAAATAGTGACACTTTTACTTCTTTTTTTCCAATTTGGATGCCTTTTATTTCCTTTTCTTGCCTAATTGCTCTGGCTAGGACTTATAGTACTATGTTGAATAAAATTGGCAAGAATAAACATTCTTGTCTTGTTCCTGATCTTGGAGGTAAAGCTTTCAGCTTTTGAGTATGGTGTTAGCTATAGGCTTTTCATATATTTCATGTCTTTATTATGTTGAGGTATGTTCTCTTTATGCCCACTTTATTGACAGGTTTTATCAAAAATGGATGTTGAATTTTGTCAGATGCTTTTTCTGCATACATGGAGATGATCATATGATTTTTATCCTTCATGTTGTTAATGTGATATATCATGTTAATTGATTTGTAGAAATTGAACCATCCTTGTATCTCTGGAATAAATTCCACTTAATCATGGTATATGATCCTTTTACTGTATTGTTGAACTCAGTTTACTAATATTTTCTTTTTTCTTTTAAAGATTTTATTTATTTGAGAGAGAGTGAGAGAGAGAGAGAGAGCACGAGTGGGGTGAGGGGCAGAGGGAGAAGCTCCCTGCTGAGCAGGGAGCCTGATATGGGGCTTGATTCAGGGACTCTGAGATCATGACCTGAGCTGAAGGCAGATGCTTAACTGACTGAGCCACTAATATTTTCTTGAAGATTTTTACATCTGTATTTACCAGGGATATTGGCCTATAATTTTCCTTTCTTGTGGTGTCCTAGTCTGGTTTTTGCATCAAGGTAATACTTCACAAAATGAGTTTGGAAGTTTTCCCACCTCTTTTTTTGGGAGAATTTGAGAAGGATTGGTATTAATTCCTCTTTGAATGTTTGATAGAATTTACCAGCAAAGCTGTCTAGTCCAAGACTTTTGTTGGCAGGGAGTTTTTAAATTACTGATTCCATCTTCTTACTAGTTTGATCTGTTCTGGTTTTCTATTTTATCATGATTCAGTCTTGGAAGATTGTATGTTTCTAGGAATTCATCCATTTCTTCTCGGTTGTCCAATTTGTTGGCATATAAATGTTTGTAATAGTCTCTTATGATCTTTTTCTGTTCCTGTGGTATCAGCTGTAACTTCCCCTTTTATTTCTGATTTTATTTATTTCCGCTCTCTTTCTTTTTTTCTTGGTGAGTCTAGCTAAAGGTTTGTCAATTTTGTTTATCTTTTCAAAGAACCAGGTCTTGGTTTTATTGATCTTTTCTGTTGCCTTTTTAGTCTCAATTTATTTCTGCTCTGGTCTTTGTTATTTCCTTAAACTAACTTTGGGCATTGTTCTTCTTTTTCTAGTTACTTTAGGTGTAAAGTTAGGTTGTATATTTGAGATTTTTCTTGTTTCTTGAGGTAGGCCTGTATCACTATGAACTTTCCTCCTAGAACTGCTTTTGCTATATCCCATAAGTCTAGGATGTTGTATTTCCATTTTCATTTGTCTCAAGGTATTTTTTTATTTCACTTTTGATTTCTTCATTGACCTATTGCTTATTCAATAATAACATGTTGGTTTAGTCTGCACATATTTGTGAATTGTCCGTTGTTCTTTTTGAAATTGATTTCTATCTTTATACCATTATTTTCAGGAAAGATACTTGATGTGATTTCAGTCTCTTTAAATTTGTTAAGATTTGTTTTGTAGCATAACATAGAATCTACCCTGGATAATGTTCCATGTGCACTTGAGAAGAATGTGCAGTCCATCTGGTCTAATGTGTCATTTAAAGCTGATGTTTTCTGATTGATTTTTTGGGTCAGTATGATCTATCCATTGATGTGAATGGGGTATTAAAGTACCTTACTATTGTATTGATGTCTAACTCTCCTTTTAGGTCTGTTAATATTTCCTTTGTATACTTAGGTGTTTCTATGTTAGGTGCACAAATATTTACAAATGTTGCATTGACCCCTTTATCATTATGCAGTACCCTTCTTTGTCTCCTTATTACAGTCTTTGTTTCAAAATCTATTTGTCTGATATAAGAATAGCTACCCCAGCTTTCATTTTGGATTCCCTTTGCATGTAATGTCTTTTTTCATCCCTTCACTTTCAGTCTGTGTGTCCTTATATCTGAAGTGAGTCTGTTATAGGCAGCATACAGATTGGTCTTTTTTTTTTTTTTAATCCTTTCAGCTACTTTATGTCTTTTGTTCAGAGAATTAAGTCCGTTTACATTTAAAATAATTATTAGAGGAGTTAAGATGGCAGAGGAGTAGGGGGATCCTAAGTTTGTCCTTTGAATACAACTAGGTAGTTATCAAATCATTTTGAACACCTGAGAAATCAATCGGAGGTCTGAGAAAGCAAATACTGCAAGTCTAGAAGTAGAAAAGTGACTACCTTTGGGAAGGTAAGAGGTGCAGAGACTTGAATCCAGTGTGATACAGCTGTGCATATGGTGGCGGGGAGGGAGCCTGCTAAGGAGGCTTCTGCAAAGGATTATAAGCAGTGGAGCACAAAATCAGAACTTCTAGAAGTCTGTTACAGTAAGGGGGCATGCCTGGCTAAAAGGTGCTCAGGTGGCAAAGTGGGGCAGAATCCCAGGTGTGACACTATGATCTGAGGATCCCCTGGGTTACAAGAAAAACTGGTGACGCCTACATGCGGCACTGTTCCTAGGCATAGGAATGTGGAAGCTGGCTGAGAACAGTGAGTCTTGGTGCTGACTTTCTGCTCTGTGTTGCCATAAACTGCAAACTGCTATGTGGTCCTGTGACCACTTTCCTGGGATGGGTTGGCAAAAGGCAGAAGTATGGTGAGATTCTCCCTGGGAGGAATGGTGCCGGTCCACACCACAGGAGCCCCCAAATTTGGAGTTTTGAAACTAAGTTGTGTGCCTGAGATAAAAAAGCTTGGACACAGGCAGGGTGAACACAGGATTCTGATGGAAACCAGGAGACAAGAATGATTTATTGTTTTTCTGTGAGGATTCACTGAAGAGTGGGGGACACAAATTTTCAGCTCTGGGGCTAGAGAGTGGGGCTCTGCCATATTCATCCCACCCATCAGTGCTTCAGGGAGCAAAACAGCTCCACCTAGTGGAGTCTGGAGCTGCTTACACCAAGCCCTGCCTGGCTGTGCCCTGGAGGTGCATTTCCACTAGGACAAGTCTACCTGAGAATCAGCACAACAGGCACTCCCCCAGAAGATCAGCACAAGCTTACTGATCACAGAGAGCTGCAAAGCTTCAGCTCTAGGGGGAAATAGTATCTAGTGTTCTTTGTATTTCTGTTCTTTATTTTTTTTATAATTGTTTCAGTTATTTTCTTATTTTTTTCAATTCTTTTTCTCACTCTTTTTTAATTTTAATATATCATATATATATAGTTTCCTTTCATTGTGTATTTATATATCTATATATCTATGTATTTTTTTCTTTCTTATTTTGGGATCTAGTTTCTTTTAACAAACACACAAGAACACATCCAGGATCTAGTTTGTTTTGTTTTTATTGTTGTTTTTGTTCTTTTTTCTTTTTCTTTCTTCTTTTCTTTTCTGGACAAAATGACAAGATGGAGAAATTCATCCCAAAAGAAAGAACAGGAGGTAGTACTCAGAGCCAGGAATTTAATCAATACAGATAGAAGTAAGATGTCTGAACTAGAATTAAAACAATGATTATAAGGATACTATCCGGGCTTGAAAAAAGCAAAGAAGACACTAGAGAATCTCTTACTGTAGAGATAAAAGAACTAAAATCTAGTCAGGCTGAAATTAAAAATGGTTGAGACTTGCAGTCTCAAGTGGAGGCCATAAAAATGAGGATGAATGAATCAGAAGAGTGAATCAAGATATAGAAGATAAAATTATGGAAATAAGGAAGCTGAAAAGAAGAGGGAAAGAAAACTCTTAGATCAGGAAGATAGACTTAGGGAACTCAGCAATTTCATAAAGCAAAATAGTATCCGTATTATAGGGATCCCAGAAGAAGAAGAGCAAGGAAAAAAGGGGCAGAAGGTAAATTTGAACAGATTATGGCTGAGAACTTCCCTAACCTGGGGAAGGAAACAGGAATTCAAGTCCAGGAGGCACAGAGAACTCCCCTTAAAATCAACAAAAATAGGTCAACACCATGACATATTACAGTGAAACTTGCAAATTACAAAGATAAAGAGAATATTCTGAAAGCAGCTGGGAAGTAGAAGTCCGTAACCTACAAGGATAGACACAAGGCTGGCAGCAGACCTGTCCAGAGACCTGGCATGCCAGAAAGGACTGGCATGATATATTCAATGTGCTAAATGGGAAAAATATGCAGCCAAGAATACTTTCCAGCAAGGCTGTCATTCATAAAGAGCTTCCAGGACAAACAGAAACCAAAAGAATTTGTGACCACTAAACCAACCCTGCAAGAAGTATTAAAGGGGACCCTTTGAGTGGAAAGAGAGACCAAAAGTAACAAAGAGTAGAAAGGAACAGAAACAGTCTGCAGGAACAGTGACTTTACAGCTAATACAATGGCACTAAATTCATATCTGTCAATAGTTACCCTGAATGTAAATGGGCTAAATGCCCCAATCAAAAGACATAAGGTATGATTGGATATAAAAAGCAAGATCCATCCATATGCTGTCTGCAAAAGACTCATTTTAGACCCAAAGTCACCTCCAGATTGAAAGTGAGGGGGTGGAAAACCATTTATCATGCTAATGGACATCAAAAGAAAGCTGGAGTAGCCATCCTTGTATCACACAAACTAGATTGTAAACCAAAGACTGTAATAAGAGATATGCTTTCATGCCTTTCTCTTTAACTTTTGTGTATTTACTATAGGTTTTTGCTTTGTGATTACTGAGTGGCTCACATATAGCAACTTATTTATAGACAGTCTATTTTTGGTTGATAACAACTTAAGTTTGATCCATTCTAAAACTCTACATTTTAATTCCTCCCACCATATTTTATGTTTTTGATGTCACATTTTACATATTTTTATCTTGTGTATCCCTTAACTAATTATTGTAATCATAGTTATTTTTACTACTTTTGTCTTTTAACCTTCCTACTAGCTTTGTAAGTGACCTGAGACCTCAGAGTCTCAGGAAAGGTTTAGAGTCAGCCCTTAGAAGTGTGTTTAATTAGATGCTACCCCTTAATGCTGCAGCTATGATGATGAGCTAATTGGCTTCTTTCAAGAAAAAATGAGCTCCTGAGTTGTCTCTTGCTGTGCCCTGGGATGGTAGCTTTTTACAAGCTCCTTCCTCATTGGTTACAGTCCTGTGGGACCCATGAGTATAAGCCCTGTGGGGCCCAGAAATGCAAGCCCCCTGGCTTCCAGAGCCAGGCAATCAAGGGATGTCCCCTCAGTGGCCGCTGCAAAAACTGGGTCACCAGATGTAAAAAAAAACAGGGACCCCGGGCGTCTGGGTGGCTCAGTTGGTTAAGCGACTGCCTTCAGCTCAGGTCGTGATCCTGGAGTCCCGGGATTGAGTCCCGCGTCGGGCTCCCTGCTTGCCAGGGAGTCTGCTTCTCCCTCTGACCCTCCTCCCTCTCATGCTGTCTGTCTCTCATTCTCTTTCTCTCTCAAATAAATAAGTAAAATCTTTAAAAAAAAAAAAAAAAAACCAGGGACCCAGTTGTGTATAGAATCTCCCTTCTGGGAGAGATACTGGCACTCTGGAGTATGACAGAAAGAGAGTACAAAGATGGCACCTGCCTAAAAAATGTAGGGGAAAGGCAAAGAAAAAAATCAGAAAAAAAAAAAGAAAAACTATGGTGCCTCCTGGCTTTAACAAGGCAGAGGAAGAGCACGCAAGAGCCCACCAGATGGAGCATAAAAATGGCCCTGAGGGAAACGGGGAAAAAAGATGGGGTCTGTCTGTCAAGGCAGAGGGCAGGCAGGAAGATAGTGCCCCCCAGCCCCTGACCCTGG
Organism: Leptonychotes weddellii; assembly: GCF_054177405.1. Classification (NCBI taxonomy): domain Eukaryota; kingdom Metazoa; phylum Chordata; class Mammalia; order Carnivora; family Phocidae; genus Leptonychotes; species Leptonychotes weddellii. The sequence continues at coordinate 77,036,970 of NC_138369.1, forward strand.
AGAATATCCTATTGGGCCCCTGCCCAGTGCTTTAAAATTAGGAAATGAGTCTTTTACATGAAGTCTGGGTACTTTGTAAAGGGCTGCTTCTGTGTGGGGCCCTGGGGTGGGTGAGTGTGCATATGGACCCTGTAAGAGACATTCCTCAGTTCACCACAGTCCTGTGAATCTCCAGGACACAAGCCCTGTTGGTCTTCCAAGTCAGATGTTTGGAGGCTCATCTTTCAGGTGCCAGTCTTAAAAGTTGGGGTGCCTGATGTGAGGTACAAACCCTTCATTCCTCAGGTTTTGAGGTCCCTTTGGGTTGTGGGTGGCCACACCAGAGGAAGGGTTTATGGCGAGATTGTGTCTCAGCTTCTCCTACCTGTTTCAATGTGGTTTTCATCTCATTTGCCCAATGTGAAGGGGTTATTCACCAGTTTTTAGAGGTTTTTTTGGAGGAAAATTTTCTGTATATAACTGTAGATTTGGTGTGTCAATAGGAGGTGAGTTCAGGATCTTGCTATATCACCATCTTGAACCAGAATCTTGATTAATGTTTTTATGAAAATATTTTTCCATTTCCTGGGTTTCACAATTTTTATACTCTATACATCTCAAATATGACCTGCTATTAAAATTGCACATACATTATGTAAAACAAATTCTTTATTTTATCACCAAGACTTAAAAGAGTCTTGACAGTGCCCGAGGCTTATTTCTTGATGGAATTTTAACCAAGGACCTCACCCTATAAACAGTCAAATCTTCATTCACCAAGGAGTTTTTGGCTAGGGGAGCAATTTGTAACAAAATACGCTTAGTTTTAGAATTATTCTTGATCACACATAAAGGAGACCAGAAACAGGAAGATGGACACTCAGATGGTCTCTGGCTCTTTTTGGCTTCCATCTCTGTGTCATTCATTCATTTGGTCTTCAGCAATGCTTGGTCTACATGAGAGGGATTCCAGGTAACTGAGAACCTAGGCAAGGGAGACTTAACCAGCCAGGGAAGTCAGGAAAGCTTTCCTGGGAAGAAGCCATTTGAGCTAAAGCCTGAAAGGATGAGATGGAATTCCAAGATGAAAAGACCCTTTGGTAAAATGGAATTTAATGAATGCAAAGGGCTTGAAAGAAGGAAGCAATGGCCAGATTGCTGGAGAAGTGGGCAGGAGCCAGAGCATTCTGGGCTTTTTAGACTGCAATCAAGGGTTTCCCAGGGTGCTTGGGTGGCTCAGTTGGTTAAGCATCTGACTTCAGCTCAGGTCATGATCTCAGGGTCCTGGGATCGAGCCCCAAGTTGGGCTCCCCACTCAGCAGGGAGTCTGCTTGTCTTTCTCCATCCCCTTCTGCCCCTCCCCCTGCTTGTGCTCTCTCTCTCTCTTAAAAATAAATAAAATTTTTTAAAAAAAGTGTCCCTCTTTATCCCCAAAGCAATGAGAAGGCTTCAAAGGGTTTTGACTAGTGGTATGACATGATCAGATTTGCATTTTGAAAAGATGCCCATTCTGGCTGCAGGTAGAGAATGGATTATAGGGGACAAACGTGGTTCAGGGGATTGTCTTTAGGAGGATACTTCTAAATCCACACAAAAAATGAGAGTGGCTTGAACTGCATCATGAAGAATATGGAGAGAAATGGCCAGGTTTAAGGAGATTTGGATGTGGAGGGTGGGGGAGAGGGAGCTAGGAGACTGTAGGGATGGGCATGCCATTTGTTGAATTAGGGAGCAATAAAAAGTGAAAGACCTGGTTTTCAGGAAATGATCCTGAGGTTTTGTATATGATAAGTTGAGTTTGAAGTTTATTTGAGGATGCTGGAAGGAGCTCTCAAGTAAGCTTTTGGGTATTAGTGTCTATCCAAGGCTTCCCCTAATGGGCCTACACTGTGTCTGGCCTCTTGGGGCACATTTTAGCTCCCCTAATAAACTTTAGTAGGAACCTGCCTTGAATTTAGACCCTGGAACTGCATTCTCTGGCCCTGGCCTCCTCGAAGTTGCACTGGACCCTATGAGTCCTATAGCAATAGGCCTCTCCCCTCCTCCCCACACAGAATGGCCTTGAGCCTCAGCACGGTGGTGTAGTATCTCTTTCCTCTGCCTTGAGCTACAGGTGGAGGTGACCCACCTGTGGTCCATTTCTTTCCATTCTGTCCAACCTGTATGAACTATATTCACCAGCAGGCTGTTGGGTCTGATTCTATTTATCTGTTCACCTGTGGGTATGAGCCTGTTTGAAGGGACTTTAGTGGTATCCCTATTCCAAGGAGCCTATCAGTTACTGGTTGCCTCTCAGCTGCCTCCAGCAGTCTTCTTGTCTCATTTATTAGCTGGAACAACTCATTACCTTGGGTAAATTTCTTGTTTCTTGTCAGAAATTTCTGTACTTCTCAGCTTATGAATAGAACTAAGAATACTGATAGGTCTTAAGCTTGCTTACATCCCCAAGTTCTGTTTGACAACTTGGCCCCCAGGTAACTACCTCAAAATGAATGTCTAGAATCCGGTCACTTCAATTTTAGAACAGAAAAATACTTGACAAATATAGTAATAATTACAGATCATTCCTTCCCAAAAGAGCAGGATCATCTTCAGTATATAAATGTCTATTTTTAATGATTGATTGATTGATTGATTTGACAAAGATTTCCTGGACCTGTTCTCAGGGTTTGAATTAGGTGGAAAAATTCCTTGTACATCTTTCATTTATGAATTGACCAAAGAAATCTTTGTTCTTCAATTAACACAGGGAAAATAAATGGTTTAGATGCTCCTGGCAGCAATAGAGTTAATTAACTTTGACCCAATTTTTCAAAAACTTAATTCTCAAAAAAAAAAACAAAACCAAAACCCAACACTTATTCCGCTTGCAAGAAGCACTTTACTGATTTATTTCTCAGCATCCCACTCCTGGTCATTAAAAATACTGACTGAAATGTTTAAAGACCTGTAAGCTTCATTCACAATTCTGTGTGAATCTACCTTGTCATAAGATTTTTATTTTTATCTACCTTAAGTTTAGGCTGCAGAGATAAGTTGCCTTACTGTGTCATGTTTTAATTATCATAGATGTAAATTTCCTTGACAAATAATTTAATTTATCTGCATTTTATCTCAAATATATATGCAATAAAAAAATGAGATACTTCTCAGTGGTTTTTAACTCTTACTCTGTTAATTATATAAGAAATGAAGAACATTGTTTTCTGTTTGTTGTATGAGGAAACAGTCATAGAGCAGTGAAATAACTATTAAAAATCATTCAATGTCTGTGGTGTAGAAACTAATAAATTCTCTGGTAGGAAATAAAATGGTTCAAATGGATACAGCTACCTCTGAGCAACCTCCATGAATTCTTCCATGATGATTCACTTTATAATACTTTTTCTTCATTTTGAGTTCCTTTCACATACTAAAAATCATGGTCATTTCATATTGTTTATTTTAGTTCAAATTTTGTTTATAATTATTTAAAATTGCTTTTCATTTATGTGTGGTTTTGATCATAGATTGTGGCTGCTAGAGAGCAAGGACCATACTTTTATTTATTTATTTTTAATCTCCTTTGTGTATAGGGTACAGAGATTCGTATATAATCAGGGGTCAGTGGATTTTAGCTCTGTGTTTTCCATCTTGTATTGTTTTGATTGAAAAGTTTCTGAAGTTTCTGACAAAACTCTGCTGATTGGTGGCCAGTGGAATAACCGAAGACCAAAGAGGTTTCCTGCTTGAGTCTTACACCCTGCCCTATCTGTGGGCACATACTGTGAAGAGAAGAAAACAATTTTAGGCTGAGCATTTGAAAAACTTACCATGTAAATGTTTTGCCGGTGTGTCAGAACTTAATGCTGGTTTTCCCACTTCAAATCCCACACTTTGTCTACCTGTTTATTTACTCCTTAGAAAGCACAGACTGGGCATTTTGGATACTGGGTCAAATTTCCTCCAGCTATGGGAAAGTGTATAGAAACATTTCCTAATGTTTCCTAAACATTTCCTAATGAGGGAAGCAAATACTTCTAACCCAACTAATATGCTTTCATGTTAACCCTTACAAAGATAATTGAATGTTGAGACATTCCAATAGTGTAACTAAAAAAAAAAAAATCCAAAACCTTGATTTAAATCTTGCCAGTGTGGGAATGTTCTATTTCTGTTTCTGCACATAAGTATTTCAGTTTATGTTCCAGTTTATGAGCAGTCAGTTGTTGAAATATTAGTCCCAAGTCAAGGTCAAACACCTCACACGAAGAATAGCATTTCTCTAAAGTGCAGTACTTCTGTGCAGTTTAAGTGCATATTTCATGAGCAGAACTCTTTGATCTGATTCTATTATACTCACAAAACTCAGGCTCCTTTTGAAGTGATACTGATAATGCTCTCTAACAAGTATGGAGCCATCTGTGAGCCACTTCTTTACACATTGCCTCATTTGATCCTCATAATGGCTCTATTAGTTGGGTAGAAGAATTGTAATGATTATTAACATGCACATTTGAAACCAGAAATCTCAAAGCCATGGTTAAACAAGTTATTGTCCAAGGCACAAGCTGATATATAGTGGTGGGGAGAGGCATTTAACTAAGTGCTTATCATGTATTGGAATGACCAATAGGCATTAAATTTTTATATTTGACTATGTGAGATGGAGTATATAGGTAGGTTAAGAACATGAGTTCTGGGTTCAAATCTTAGTTTTATCACTTACTAATTCTATGATGTTAGGCAAATATAACCTTTCTCAGTATCAAAATCTTAGAAGTGGAGAAAACACTATCAACTGTTTCCTAAAAAATTAAATCAGTTAAGGGATCTAGAGCCCTTAGCATATTATCTGGCACGTACAAAGAACTCAATAAATAAAACTCTTAGTATTAATCCAACTAAACCTTAAACACACACACACACACACACACACATACACTACCAACAACAACCCTATGAATGGAACAACATTTATATATTCTTTATTTATAATCAATCTTTGGATGATCTCATCCAGTTTTATGGCTCTGAAAACTAAAATTAATTCATTGATGACTTCCAAATGTGTATCTCTAATCTGCACCTCTTCCCTGAACTTGTATATCCAACTACCAATTTGAGATCTCCTGGATGTCTAATAGCATCTAAAATGTAATATACCTTGAAGTGAGCTCATCCATATCTCCTGTACTTTTCCCTATCTCGGGTAACGGTTAACTCCATTCTTCACCAGTTGCTCAGGTCACAAATCCTGGTGTCCTTCTTGACTTCTCCTTATATTCCTTACTTCTTTCTTATACTGCACATTGGGTCTAGAAGTAAATTATATTGCTTCTACCTTCAAAATATGCCCAGAATGCTATTGCTTTCCACTGCTCCCTACTTATCACTGTATAACATATCATACATTATACAATTTTTTCTTGTTTATTGTCTGTTTCCCCTGTTAGAAGGAAAGCTTCATGAGGGCAAATAGTTTTTTATTCATTTTATATACAAATTCTCTATGGTTAAGACAGTCTCCGGCATATAACAGGTACTCAGTAAATAATCTGATGAATGAATGAAGGAATGAATGATTGAATACTTATTTAATAGATGAAGAAACTGAGCTTCACAGAAGCTTATTAACTTGCCCAAGGACAGGAGTGGGTAAGTAATGGCACCTAGGTTTATGTTGCTCTAAAGCCCACATTTATAAATACTACACATTTTGTCAGGGTTAATTTCTGGATATTGGTCATAACCTAGATGTGTCTTCATGTACATGTTAATGTAGTGATGTCTTAGTATGTCCTTGGGAAGTAAAAATTCCTTATAACAAAATCAGCCAGTGTTTTAAAATTTTTTTAAAATGCTTTTCAAGGTTAAGTGCTTCCTGGCTTCAGCACAGAGAGGGAAGGGAGGCTTGGGGGGACTGGAGGAGGGACTTTTGATCTGCCCACTTGGCTGCTCCCTTCCTGGCCAGAGTCCTCAGATTCCTGAGAGCACATCTTGCTCAGGCTGGAGAGGCATCCCTTGTCTTCCACACCCTCTTTCTCTTCTCCTCTCTGTTCCTTTCCTTTCTATCTTTGCACTTATCCCCATCTCCCTTCATACCTTTCCTTCTCTCTTGAGCTCCTTCTCTATCCTTTTGCCCCAAACTGCTCTCCTTGTTCCTTATTTTGTGAGACTTCCCCCCCCGCAACTCTCCCATGTATGAATGTCAGTGCCATCTCCTAGGGCACAGGATCTAAAATTCATCATACAACATGTGAACCCTGGCCCTTGAACCCCTAAAATTTCACATAGGTAAATTATCTTATACGAACGTTAAATAACCTTGGGATAGGCAAAGATTTTGTAAAGAGGTTATGAATAGCAGTTATCATAAAAGCTAAGGTTGATAGACTTCATTAAAATAAGAAATTCTATTCATCAAAGACACTGAAAAGTGAAAATGCAACTCACAGACTATGAGAAGATATTTCAAAGGATTTATATCTAGCACATGTAAAAAACTCCTACAAATCAATAATAGAAAGACAATGTAATTAAAAATGGAAAAAACCTTGAACAGACACTTTGCCAAAGAGTATATTCAAATGACCATTAAGTGTATGAAAAGTTCCCAACATAATTTTTCAGCAGGGAAATATAAATTAAAACCGAAATGAGATCACACAGCACATCTCCCAGAATGACTAAAATTAAAAAGACCGTTAATACCGAGTACTGATGAGGATATGAAGTAATTGGAATTGTCATACATTGGTGGTAGGTATGTAAATAGATACAACTACTTTGAAAAGTGAAACATAAGCCTGCCCCATCCCCCAACAGTCCCATTAGTGGATCAAGAAAGATGAGATTATATGTTCACCAAAGTCATGTACAAGAATGTCCATGATAGCTATAAGGAAAGAAACCTAGGAACAGCTCCTATAACCATCAACAAGGGAATGGATAAGTAAATGTAGTGTATTTATACAGTGCAGCATGGCACTGCAATAAAATGAATGGACTCCAACCCTGCACAATAGCGTGAATGAATTTCATAGACAGTTGTTGAGCAAGAGAACCCAGACACAAAAGGGTGCACACATACTTTATAATTCCCTTAAATGATGTCCCCAAACAAGCAAAACTAATCAATAGAGACAGAAGTCAGAATAGTGATGATCTCTGCTGGAGTCTGCTGACTGGGAAAGGGCACCTTCTGTGTATTGAAAATATTCTAAATCTTAATCTGGATGGTGTTACACAGGTGCACATGAATATAAGAAATTATCAATCTGTACATTTGTGATTTGTGCACTTTATGTGTGTTACACCTAAATTTTAAAATGACATCTTCCTTCCTAGGTATTTACTACACAAAGATTTATACATAAATATTCATAGTGGTCTTAGTCATAATAATCCAAACTAGAAATTACCCAAATGTGAATCAACATTTGAGTGGATGAACAAACTGTGGTACTTCCATACAATGGACTTTACTTAGCAATAAAAAGAACTGAACAATTGAGAAATGCAACAACATGGATGAATCTCAAAATCATTACATTGAGTGAAAGAAGTTAGATGCAAAGGACTATATACTATATAATTCCATTGATATAAACTCCTAGAAAATGCAGACTAATTTATAGCAACAGAAGTAAATTGGTTGATTGGTTGTCTGGGTAGAGGGAGGGATGGACTAAAAAAGGGGTTGGGGAACCTTGGGTGGGGAAAGGAAATATTCTGTATCTTGATGGTATCAATGGTTTCCAGGTGCATACATGTCTCAGAATGCACCAGATTGTACCCTGCTCGGCAGGGAGTCTGCTTCTCCTCCTCCCTATGCCCTTTCCCCTGCTCGTTCTCTCTCAAATAAATAAAATCTTAAAAAAAAAAAAGAATTGTTAACTACATAATTGATAAAGTAAAAAGAAAACATGGAGGTATCAGGCAGCAATTGTAGGATGCAGCTACCACCCATAGGTTTGGGGGAATAAATGGAAGAGGTTAGAATTATTAAAACTTGGAAACTCAGAGGATGGTCTTGGGGTCTGGGATCCACAGCTTTCAGAGGGAGGCCCAGGCCGGCTGGTGCAAGTGTTTCTGAGGTTAGTTTTACAAGCATCAGAGAAACTAAAAACTGGCTTCAGCTGCTACTATAGAAAGATGCTGCTAATGATGAGGTGAAGGGGCATTTCTGGGGTGACACAGGAACAGGAAGCAAACAGGAAAAAGCATATCCTTTCTCCCTCCATCAGCCTTGGAGTCTTCCTCTATCTAGCACCCCTGGTGGCAGAGCCTAGTAGTGAGCAGCTGGAAAAACCAAGATGTGGTCTGCAGATTGCAAGCTCCAGCATCATAAGGACAGTAAAGAAGGGGGTGGGGAGCAGTTTGAGGTTGAAACTGGGTCTCCAACTATTTTGTGTTTAAATCTTGGTTTTTGTCCCCCACTTGTTATGCAACCTTGGGCAAGTTACTTAACCTCTCTGAGCCTCAGCTCTACATCAGTAAAAGCAAGATAATACTCCCTTCTAAGCTTGTAGTAGTGAGCCTTCAATAAATGGACCCTAATATTTAATTTCTTTGTTTAGGTGGCACTTGTTCTTTCCTCACACCATCCCCTAAATCACTCCCAGCATCATGACCCAATTCCTGGTTCTGGGGGTGGCTCTACTCAGAGGTGCTCCATGCCCTAGCACTAGCTCCATGCCCTCCAGTCCCCTCATGAAAAGCCTCCTTATAGTTAGAGATGCAGAGAACTAAGGTGTATAAGGGTTGGATTGTGGTCCATGGGGTAGCACTTGGATTTCAGTCCTGGGCCCGGGTGGTGGGGGAGGGAGAAGAAATTAAGCAGCTGGCCTATCATTCATTTCTCTCCTGTTATGAGGAGGACACTCCTGCGAGACAAAGAAAGCAAGTGATCTGCTGTAATCTCCTTATAAACATGCTGATAATTGGCCTCCTGGTAAATAAACTAATGAGACTGACTAGGAGGAGAATACCCATCTATGGGAATGCTTTTAGCAGGAATGACTCTGGATCAGGATTGTTTATGGAAAACTAATTTAGAGTCTATGGATTGGCATGGCTCCCTAGTGGATTTCATGTGAGTCACATAATGATCTGGGTATAAAATGGAGATGATTCATAATGAAAAGTCTCCTTGCTGTGTGAGGTAACCCACAAATCTCTTTGGAGACCCTATCATTGCTTTGGGTCAGGGAGTACATGTTTGATGCAGGACAAAAGGATCTGGGGAGCCACTCTCCATGTCCTGGACCTCTCCTGGCTTTGCCTGTGCCTTTAATTACAGGTATCCTTAAAATTACTAGTGAGGCTTGGTGCTGAGTAACAGAGAAACTCAAACTAACCCAGAGTGTTATTGGTGTGATTCAGCCATGCCTTTTCAGTGAACAATGTACTATTGAGACCTAAATACAGGAGGGCTCTAGAGCCTCTTAAGGATGTTTATTAAACACTTTGGATTTTTAATTTACTAATATTCATGTTCTGGAATCTAATCTTATATGTTTCTCTGGCTATTGTTAACTTTCCCTTCTCTAAAGGAATAGAGGTAAAATGAGTGCTAAACTTCCTTTAGAAAATAAGGGTTCTGGGCCTAGCTCTGCCACAAATGGGCTGTGTGGCTTTGGGTGGAACTCTCGACCTCTCTGAACCTCAATTTCCTCATCTGCACAAGAGAGGGTCGGCACTCATACTACCTTCCTCACGGAGTTGCCATAAGACTCAAACAAAAGATGTAGGAAAATACTAAGCAAGCCGTATAAAAGTACAAAGTCATATTTCTTCTAGAGGTGTCATTCTTTCTGTGTTGTCTACAGCTTCATATTCAAATATAAATTCTCTACGATTTAAAGAAGCAACCCAATCTCTTCCAGTGCTTATACTAATACTTGCTTAAATGTGTAGTTAAAAATCTGAATTCTCTTACTTGTACTGATACTTACAGTACAAGTGACAATTTATGTCAGTTTTCTACAAAATATTTTATTGAGGTATATTTTATATAAAGCAAAAGAAAGAGATCTTAAGTATACAGTTCAACCAATTTTGACAAATGCATACACCTGTGTAATCCATACTTATATTCAGATGTAGAATATTTCCAGCATCCCAGAAAGATCCCATGTGACCCGTTCTAGAAGATCACACTCTTCAGAAGCAGCGATTGTTCTGGTTTCTACTGGAGTATGTTTGTTTTGCCTGTTCTAGAACTTGATACTTTCTTGTGTTTGGCTTCTTTCAGTCAGCATGTTTTTGAAATTTAGCTATATATTATTATGGATATAAGTAGCACATTATTTGTTTTCTGTATAGGCTTCCATTGTATAAATATGCCTTAATTTATTTATATTCTTGTTGATGGCCATTTGAGTTGTTTCTAGTTTTTAGCTGTTAAGAATAAGGCTAAGGATGGTCTAATACAAGACTTTGTATAGACACATGTTTTTACTTCTTTGGGGCAAATACCTCAGAGTAGAATTGCTGGGTCACTGTACAGATACAGTTTGACTTTTTAAGAAACTGCCGAATAGTTTCCCAAAGTGTATAAGAATTACAGTTTTTCCATATCCTTGTTGACACTTGGTGTTGTCAGACTTTTTTCAGTACAGCCATAGGTGTATTGGTATCTTTAGGTTTTTTCCCAAGCTTCGTTGGATTCTTAAATTGTTATCTATGGAACCGCCTTGGGATATGCTCATGAAGCTATATGCAAAAATTTATGCCCATTTACATTTTCATGAGAATAGGATCTATACATTTCAGCTTCTTAAAGCAGCCCCTCATTCCCTCAAATGTTCGCAATTATACAAAGAGCAGTTTCTAAAGATGTGATTTTTTTGATTAGTCTGATAGCCTAAGCCATAATTAACTAGTGGCAATCAACCATTTATATTCTTAAATCTTAAAGATTTTGTTTTACTGTAACATGCAGTTAAACATAACACAAATTCTTACTAGTTCTTAATGTCTTAAAATACCAGTTGGCCCAGATTTCTAAAATGTCCTTTTGTACACAGTCCTCTCTATAATGAAAATCATGTTCTCTGGCCCTGTGCTATTAGGAAAAGAAATTTGCATTCCTGATTTGATTAAGGAAAAATTAGTCATGGAGACTTATACAAGGAATGTCTTTTGTTCTACCTTGAACTTGAGGAAGTAGAACAGGTAAGAAATAATTGCCTATTCAGCATGCTCTGTAAGGCCCAATTTATGATTGTAACTAACCTCATCATTGCAGGTTTTTAGGAATTTGCTTCCTAGATTGTTGTTTATTTTCATGTCCATAATTTAGCAAAAGTTTTCAAAGCACTATTTGTATGTGTCTGTGATTTAAAAAGCCAGTGAGCTTCAGAAGAGATAAAGTTTCCTTTTTACAAACCCCTCACATTCAGTTTTAGAATTCACACTGAATGAATTCAAGAATTAAAGAAAGAATTGAGAAATGTTTGCTCATTTTCTGGGTGGTCATTTCCAATATAATTTTTTTTTAAAAAGCAGCTTCTAGCATTTATCTTGGTAAATGCCATTTGTTAGGCATTTGGGTTTGAATAAAAGTAACATAGAATTGTGTGTTGGCCGATCTACACTGCATCCAAATTGCTTGAATATTAAAATAATGGTTTACTGGGGCACCTGGGTGGCTCAGTCAGTTAAGCGTCTGCCTTCAGCTTAGGTCATGATCCCAGGGTTCTGGAATCGAGCCCCGCCATCGGGCTCCCTGCTCACTCCCTGCTTAGCGGAAAGCCTGCTTCTCCCTCTCCCACTCCCCCTGCTTGTGTTCCCTCTCTCGCTGTGGTTCTCTCTGTCAAAGAAATAAAATAAAATCTTTAAAAAATAAAAAATAAAAAAATAATGAATAAGATACAGGAGGATGGCACTTCATTCCAGACTACCATAGTCATAAAGGCATTAGTTTAGTATCTCATTGATAGTCATCTGATATATGACTGGGGGAGAAATGGAGCAGGGGAGAACCTTCTGATATACTTTTATTTTTTTGAAACAGATTTATTGAGAGATAATTCACATACCATTCACCCATTTAAAGTACACAATTCAGTGGTTTTCAGTTTATTCATGGAAATGTGCAAAAAAAGAGAAACCCTTTACCCTTTAACAGTCCCCACGTCCCCCCACCCTGCCCCCATTTCCCCTCAGCCTTTCCAGCTCTATCTAGGTAGTCATCAATCTATTTTCTCTATCCACTGATTTTTAAAAAATATTTTATTTATTTATTTGAGAGAGAGAGAGCAAGTGAGCACAAGTGGGAGGAGAGGGAGAAGCAGACTCTCTGCTAAGTGTGGAGCCCAACACGGGCTCAATCCCAGGACCCTGAAATCATGACCTGAGCAAAGTCTGATGCTTAACCTACTGAGCTACCCAGGAGCCCCTCTATCCATTGATTTTTATGGATATACCTATTCTGAACATTTCAAATGGATGAAATCATACAATATGGAGTCTTTTGTGACTGTTTTCTTTTAATTAGTTTAATATTTTTGAGGTTCATCCATATTATAGCATGCATTCACATGTCATTACTTTTTATTGTTGAAGAATATTCCTTTGTATGGATATACCACGTTTTATTTATCCATTCATCATTGATAAATGTTTGGGTTGTTTCCACTTTTTTGGCTATTGTGAAAAATCCTATGACTATTTGTGAACACTTCTGCATAACTTTTTTTGCATAGACATACGTTTTCAATTCTCTTGGTATATATCTAGGAGTGGATTGCTGTCTCACACAGGAAGTCTATGTTTAACCCTTTGAGGAACCACCAAACTATTTTCCAAAGCAGCCACACCATTTTATCCCACCAGCAGTGTATCAGGGTTTTGACTTCTCTACATCTTCACCAACACTTGTTATTATCAGTCATTTTTATTTTAGCCATTCGAATGGTTTGAAGTAGTATCATTGTGGTTTTGAGTTCCATTTCACTAATGGCTAATGATGTTGAGCATCTTTTCATGTGCTTGTTGGCCCTTTGTGTATCTTATTTGGAGGAATATCTATTCAGATCCTTTGCTTACTTTTTTTTAATTAACATATAATGTATTATTTGTTTCAGGGGTACAGGTCTATGATTCATCAGTCTTACACAATTCACATATGGTGTTTCGCTCACCATAGCACATACCCTCCCCAACGTCTATCACCTAGCCACCCCATCCTTTGCACCCCCCACCACTCCAGCAACCCTCCGTTTGTTTCCTGAGATTAAGAATTCCTCATATCAGTGAGGTCATATGATACATGTCTTTCTCTGATTGACTTATTTCTCTCAGCATAATACCCTCCAGTTCCATCCACATCGTTGCAAATGGCAAGATTTTGTGGTTTTTTTGATGGCTGCATAATATTCCATTTTATATATACACCACATCTTCTTTATACATTCATCTGTTGATGAACATCTTGGCTCTTTCCATAGTTTGGCTATTGTGGACATTGCTGCTAATAACATTGGGGTGCACATACCCCTTCAGATCCCTACATTTGTATCTTTGGGGTAAATACCCAGTAGTGCAATTGCTGGGTCATATGGTAGCTCTATTTTCAACTTTTTGAGGAACCTCCATACTGTTTTCCAGAGTGGTTGCACCAGCTTGCATTCCCACCAACAGTGTAGGAGGGTTCCTCTTTCTCCGCATCCTTGCCAACATCTGTCGTTTCC
>NC_138369.1:77051127-77093131 GCF_054177405.1 Leptonychotes weddellii
CTGAAAATATGCAGGGAATGATCCCAATCTTTTGGTACCAGTTGAGACCTGACTTGTGACCCATGATGTGATCTATTCTGGAGAATGTTCCATGTGCACTAGAGAAGAATGTGTATTCTGCTGCTTTGGGATGGAATGTTCTGAATATATCTCTGAAGTGCATTTGTTCCAGTGTGTCATTTAAAGTCTTTATTTCCTTGTTGATCTTTTGCTTAGATGATCTGTCCATTTCAGTGAGGGGGGTGTTAAATTCCCCTACTATTATTGTATTATTGTCAATGTGTTTCTTTGCTTTTGTTATTAATTGCCTTATATAATTGGCTGCTCCCATGTTAGGGGCATGGATATTTACAATTGTTAGATCTTCTTGTTGGATAGACCCTTTAAGTATGATATAGTGTCCTTCTTCATCTCTTATTACAGTCTTTGGCTTAAAATCTAATTTGTCTGATATAAGGATTGCCACCCCAGCTTTCTTTTGGTGTCCATTAGCATGGTAAATGGTTTTCCACCTCATCACTTTCAATCTGGGGGTGTCTTTGGGTCTAAACTGAGTCTCTTACAGACAGCATATTGATGGATCTTGTTTTTTTTTATCCAATCTGATACCCTGTGTCTTTTGGTTGGGACATTTAGCCCATTTACACTCAGGGTAACTACTGAAAGATACGAATTTAGTTCCACTGTATTGCCTGTACGGTGACTGTTACTGTATATTGTCTCTCTTCCTTTATGGTCTATGTTACTTTTAGACTCTCTCTTTGCTTAGAGGACACTTTTCAATATTTCTTGTAGGGCTGGTTTCGTGTTAGCAAATTCTTTTAGTTTTTGTTTGTCCTGGAAGCTTTTTATCTCTCCTTCTAGTTTCAGTGACAGCCTAGCTGGATATAGTATTCTCGGCTGCATATTTTTCTCGTTTAGTGCTCTGAATATATCATGCCAGTCCTTTCTGGCCTGCCAGGTCTCTATGGATAGATCTGCTGTCAATCTAATGTTTCTACCATTGTAGGTTACAGACCTCTTGTCCTGAGCTGCTTTCAGAATTTTCTTTGTCTCTGAGACTTGTGAGTTTTACTATTAGATGTTGGGGTGTTTACCTGTTTTTATTGATTTTGAGGGGGGTTCTCTGTGCCTCCTGGATTTTGATGCCTCTTTCCTTCCCCAAATTAGGGAAGTTCTCTGCTATAATTTGCTCCAGTATACCTTCTGGCAATCTCTCTTTCTTCTTCTTCTTCTGGAATCCCAATTATTCTAATGTTGTTTCACTTTATGGTATCACTTATCTCCCAAATTCTCCCTATGTGATCCAGTAGTTGTTTATCTCTCTTTTCCTCAGCTTCTTTATTCTCCATCATTTGGTCTTCTGTATCACTAATTCTCTCTTCTGCCTCATTTATCCTAGCAGTTAGAGCCTCCATTTTTGATTGCACCTCATTGATAGCCTTTTTTATTTCAACTTGGTTAGATTTTAGTTCTTTTATTTCTCCAGAAAGGGATTCTCTAGTATCTTCTATGCTTTTTTCAAGGCCAGCTAGTATCTTTAAAATCGTCATTCTGAACTCTAGTTCCGACATCTTACTAATGTCCGTATTGATTAGATCCCTGGCAGTAGGTACTGCCTTTTGTTCTTTTTTTTGAGGTTTTTCTGTCTTGTCATTTTGTCCAGAGAAAAATAGATGAATGAGAGAACAAAATGCTAAAAGTGTAACAATGACCCCAGAAAAATATAAACAAAATAAATCAGAAGAGACCCAAAACCGGTGAAAAGAAAGGGGGAAAAAAAAGAATATGATCAGGCTGGTGAATAGAACAGAGCCACACACTAGATTTTGGGTGTATTTTGGTCTGTTAGAAGAAATTGCCTCCCAAAATTTTAAAGAAAGAAAAACATATATATACAAAAATAAGGGTAAATACAATGAAGGGATGGAATATGACTGTAAAGATGAAAATTAAAAAAGATTTTAAAAAAGGAATTGTTAAGTTGGTTGAAAAAATAACAAAAAAAATTAAAAAAGAAAATGTGATCAGGTGGGACACTAGGACAAACTCTAGTGTATACTAGATTTAGGGTATATTTTGGTCTGTTAGAAGAAACTGTATCCCAAAGTTTTAAAGAAAGAAAATCATATATATATATATATATATATATAAATATAATGAAGGGATACAATTAAGGGATAGGAATTGACTCTAAAAATGAAAATTAAAAAAGATTTTAAAAAAAGGAATTGATAAGATATTGGTTGCAAAAGGAAAGAAGAAAAACTCAACTAAAAAAATAGAAAATGAAAGAAAATTTAAAAAATTAACTTTGAAAGACTCAAGAATCTTCGAAAAAAGCCATGAATTCTATGTGTTGTATTCCCCTAGCGCTGGAGTTCTGCAGTTATTGATCAGTAAACTTGGTCTCGGCTGGCTGTTCTTGCTGATCTTCTGGGGGAGGGTCCTGTTGTAGTGATTCTCAAATGTCTTTGCCCAAGAAAGAATTGCCCCGCCCTAGCCAGGGGCAAGGCTAATTAATCTGCTTGAGTTTGCTCTTGGTAGCTTTTGCTCCCTGAAAGCTTTCCATGCAGCTTTGGAGGACAAAACTGAAAATGGCAGCCTCCCAATCTCTGGTCCAGGAGGAGCCGAGTGCTCGGGGCCCCAGTCCTCAGTGGGCCCTCAGAGAAAAGCAGTTAGTCACTCCTGTCTCCCTGGTCTCTGGCCGTACTCTGTGCTCGCCCTGCCTGTGACCAAGCGTTTCTATCTCTGGCACACAACCCCCTGTGGAGTCTCCAAACCCAGCAGATTCCAGTGGTGCGCTCCCACGCCACTCCTCCCAGTGGAGGAAGGGGAGTCTCCCTGGATCTGCCACCTGTTGGGTCCCTGCTGGAAGAACAGTGGCCCGAGTGTGCCGCGGATCACGGTTTATGGCAACCCTGTGCCAAGAGCCCACTCCTTGGCTCCGTCTCTGCAGCCGGCTTCCCCGCTCCGATACCTGGGAGCTCTGCCGCACTCAGGCACCCCTGGTCTTTCTGTGACCCCGAGGGTTCTGAGACCACACTTTCCCAGGGAGGGTTCCACCCCCCGCTTGGCCACTGGAGCAACGTCCCTCAGCAGAGCTGACTTCTAAAAGTTCTGATTTTGTGCTCTGCTGCTTTATCATTTGCTGGTAGCGGCTGATGGAGGCCCCCCCCCCACACACCTGCCACGGTGTATCTTCCCAAATATCACCTTGGATTCACTTCTCTGCATGTCCTACCTTCCAGAAAGTGGTCGCTTTTCTGTTCCTAGAATTCCTGCTATTCTTTTCTTTGATCTCTTGTTGAGTTTGTAGGTGTTCTGAATGGTTTGATGCCTATCTAGCTGAATTCCTGGGACCGGACAAAATTTAGGTCTCCTACTCCTCTGCCATCTTGCTCTTCCTCCCTTTGCTCACTTTTTAACTGGGTTATATTCTCATTATTGAATTGTGATATGGTCTTGATATGCTTTTGAGTAATAGAATGAAATGGAAAAAATGGTAATACAGGTATCTCCAAAATGGTAACAATATACATATTGATTGAGATGCTTTGAATCACAGAGTGATTCAAAGAGAATCACAGAGTGATTCAAAGAGAATCACAGAGAATCAAGAGAATCACAGAGCTTAAAGAGGTGGAAATCACTGTAAAGATCCCCAAGGCAAAGCCCTCCTTTTATAGATAAGGAAACAAATTATTGTGAAAATTAAATAATTTCCTAAGAAGCTACAGCCAATGGGGTGCCTGGGTGGCTCAGTCATTAAGCATCTGCTTTCGGCTCAAGTCATGATCCCAGGGTCCTGGGATCGAGCCCCGCATCAGGCTCCCTGCTCAGCAGGAAGCCTGCTTCTCCCTCTCCCACTCCCCCTGCTTATGTTCCTGCTCTTGCTATCTGTCTCTCTCTGAAATGAATGAATAAAATCTTAATAAAAAAAAAAGAAGCTACAGCCAAGAGGTCAAAGAATGGAAACTCAAACCCAAGTGTTTTTATGCAGAATTTGCTACTCTAGCTGATACACTGCACTGCTTGGAAATGCAAATAGATGCTCTGTGCTGCCAAGAATTCTTAGATCTTTGTTTGCTTCTTGTTCTTTAAAGACAAATGCAACATTTATATTTATTGCTATGGATCATACAAGGTTTCTGTTTAGGACAGGACTAATGGATAATGAGTTAGAGCAGTGCTCTCAGATTTGAGCATGCATCACAATCTCCTAGGGAGCTTGTGAAACACAGTTGTATCCAGCATACATAATACATAATATTATGTAAATATATATTTTAAAATCATTATACATGATGCACAGTGCCATTAACAAAGGCTGGATAATGTCTAGCACTTATTGTATGACCCCAAATAAACATTTATTGAGTGGATATTAAAAACATAGTTTAATGTATAATCTTACAACCATGGCTCTGAAACAGCATGTATCAGAATCACCTGGAGGGTGTATTAATACACATATTGTTGGACCACTTCCAAAGTTCCTGCTTTAGTAAATCTGAGGAGGGATCCAATAATTTGCATTTCTAACAAGCTTCCAGGTGAGGCCAATGTCTGCTGGTCCTGGAACCATACTGTGAGAACCACTGCACTAGAAGAAAGAGAACATTTCAGTGCCTGGGAAAAGGTTATGATGGAGGGAGGCCTGAATTATAATATAATTCCATATGCAAGTGAAAATTTTTTTCAGATATCCTCAATCTTAATCATTTTTAGTATACATTTTGGAATACATAACTTGCTCTTTCTCTTGTGGCTTCAAAGAGAGAAAATAACAAAAATGCCTGTCTTTTTAATTCCCTTAAACATACATTGCAGAACTTCATACCATCCAAGTATTCTGTGTGTGTGTGTGTGTGTGTGTGTAACTATACATATATAGTTATAGAAAGCTTCTTTTTAGGTCAAAGAAGTTAAATAACTTATAAAAGATTATTGTTGCACATTAGGTTTATATATGTGCATATATATATAAGTACACATAAATATAAAGTAAAATATTTGATAAGGATATTTGGCTCCACTTGTTACATAAAGTAGCAAGAAGATATCACTCTGTGATATATCATTATATATATATATGTGCATATATATATAAGTACACATAAATATAAAGTAAAATATTTGATAAGGATATTTGGCTCCACTTGTTACATAAAGTAGCAAGAAGATATCACTCTGATGTACCTAGAAAGCCAATCAGATTTCTCTGGGAGAGAAATCTCCTAGAGATTTCTAGGAGAGATAGGTCATGGCCAGGGTGCTTAGAGTACATAACGCTGATCCTTGGTCATAGGTCCTCTGTAAATATTTGTTGAATAGATGAATGCTATATCTGCCATGGGTTTTACTTTGCTTCAACCATGTAACTTTATTATTATTATTTTTTTTTTTAGAGCCAAAAGGTCTCACATTTATTACTGAACCAACCTACTGGTGCAGAGGCATAGTCACAGAGAAAAATCATTTCCCTGATAAAACATTTCTATGGCCAGGTAGGAAGGATATTTACAGAGTGATAGAACACATGATCTTCACTCAGCTTAATTAAATATGTGTGCCAATTAAGTGTGTCATCTCATGATGTGTGACACCTTATAGACCCAGCTTGGTTCTTCTCCAGTGCCTCCTCTTGGAGTTGTACCTGATTTTATTACCAGTTTTCATCCAAATCCACTGGGGAATGGGATGATTCTGCTTTTGTTTCTTGGCCAGGAATCGCTTGATTCTGAAAGTCTTGTGAGAAGACAGGGCGAGAAGCAGTCAGCCACACAGAGCAGGATGGCGGTGAAAAAGAGAAAGCTCAATCATGTAACTTTCAAATTGAAAAACATGGCTGATAAATTTTAGCTATACTTTTCAGACTTTCATATCAAGGTGAGAGACTTACGCATTTCATTAAGGCTTTCTGAGTCCTTATATATCTTTTTCCATTGGGAGTTCTGAATCAATATCCATCTTTAACCTTAGGTGATCAAATATATTTAAAAATGAATACCACACATCTGACACAAATCATGCTACTCAATTATTCCTGAATTCTAAGAGAATTATGATGAAGCATTTGGAAGTTTTCTAACAAATTTACCTAGATAGAATATGTTTTAAGTTTTTACCATACTTAGTGTTTTGGTTGAATCTACTTAAGTAAGGGAATTTTTGTGGACAACCTTAGATGAGGTGTTAATTCAACCTTGGCTCTATTAATTTTTTTAGGATTATCTACAAGAAATTTGGAAAATTCCAACGATGTCAAGACACCAATGCCATATATCCAGAACTAGCTTATAAATTATATTCCTTCATATCATTTTGTAAGATGGTAAAACATATAGGTACCCAACCAGCTGACAGCCTGTTGGGGCAAGTGCAGTGGAAGAGTACATGGGCTTTTGTGTCAGAGCTGTGTTCATATTCTGGCTTTCTAACTTCTAGGTTGGTTGACTGTAGCAGATGCTGTGAAGTATTGCTCAGATCTTTATTTGGGACTGAAGAATTTATTTCCCTCAGCTGTTGCTAGTGCTGTAGACTATGTCTAACTGGTTTTCATGGGAGTATAAAATCCTGGCCCACTCATCCCAATTTGGGACAACTCTTAAAGGGCCATTACAGTTCCAGAACTCCCCATGGGATTAGCTGAGGCCTCACTGAGACTGCATTGAAGCCCAACTCCTCCTTCTGCCCAGTGCTGCTTTCCTCCCTTCTCCAGGTATTGATCCTGAGAATACTCTTTTCAAATTCTCTGAACACAAATATCCATCTCAGAGTCTGCTTTCTGGGAACCAATGTGCAACAGTGATCTTTTATGTTATTCAACTTCTTTGACTCTAAAAGAAGTTTCCTGTAACAATGCCTATCTCATCTAAAGTTGTTATCAGACCTAAATTAGATAATGACCTTAGCACAATGTCTGACATAGGATAGATGCCCAATTTGTTAAATTCCTGTTGGTTGTTAAGTCATTTTTTCCCAGACTACTCACCTTGTGCAACCATAGATAAGTTGGAGAATCTGAGATGTGAGAGAATGTGAAAACTTTCATTTGGTTTGCCCAACCTCAGGCAAAACAGTCTCATTCTGGGACTAGTTAAAAAGAAAGATGGTTTACAAATTATTACCAAATTCCTGAGTAGGCCAGGCTATGGTTCCCAATGGCTACTTCTGTACTAGTTTTCTCTGACTGCCAAGAAAATGGATGATGAACATTTTTTAAGTTAATGGTTTCATTATTTATTTATTGATTGATTGATATACCACATTTTAAAAAATTTTATTTTAATACTAGTATAGTTAGCATATAGTATAATATGAATTTCAGGTGTACAATATAGTGATTCAACAATTCCTTATATAACCCAGTGCCAATCATGACAAGTGCACTCCTCTATGTTTGTTATCAACTGTTTCATGTATTTGGGTGCTCCCCTTTTGGGTGCGTATATATTCATAATTGTTATATCTTTTTATTAGCTTGTCCCCTTTATTATTATATAGTGTCCTTTGTCTCTTTTTATAGATTTTGTTTTAGAGTCTATTTTGTCCAACGTAAGTGTTGCTACTCTTCCTTCCTTCCTTTCTTTCTTTCTTTTTTAAAGATTTATTTACTTTAGAGAGAGAGTGTGTGCACATGCGTGCCAAAGACACAAGAGTGGGAGGGGGCAGAGGGTGAGAATCCCAAGTCTGACTAGGGGCTTGATCTCATGACTCATGAGATTATGACCTGAGCTGAAACCAAGAGTCTGAAGCTTAACTGACAGAGCCACCCAGGCACTCCTCTGTCTTTCTTTTGATACCTGTTTGCATGATAAATGTTTTCCCATCCCCTCACTTTCAATCTGCAGATGTCTTTAAGTCTGAAATGAGTCTCTTATAGGCAGCACATAGATGGGTCTTGTTTTTTTATCCTTTCTGACACCATGTCTTTTGACTGGGACATTTAGTCCATTGACATTCAAAGTAATTATAGATATATGTATATTTATTGCTATTTTGTTACTTGTTTTGTGGTTGTTTTTGCAGTTTTTCTCTGATCCTTTCTTCTCTTGCTCTCTTTCATGGTTTTCTGGTTTTCTTTAGTGATATATTTGGATTCCTTACTCTTCATTTACTGTTTTTTGATTTATATTACCATTAGGTTTATATATAACATCTTTTGCTAATAGTAGTCTATATTAAGCTGATGGTTACTTAATTTTGAACTCATTCTTTACTCCTCTCCCCTCCACATTTCAGATATTTGGTATCATATTTTACATCCTTTTATTCTGTGCTTCTTTTGACTGGTTTTTACAGATATACTTAATTTTTTTTTGCTTTTGTGCTTGTATTTTTTTACTCTTACTTATGGTTTTTGTTTTCCATTCACAGAGTCCCCCTTAACACTTCTTGTAGGCATGGTTTAGTGGTCATGAATTCTTTTAATTTTGTTTGGGAAATTCTTTATCTCCCCTTCTATTCTGAATGATAACCTTGCTGGATAGAGTATTCTTTTCTTTCTTTTTTTTTTTTTTTAAAGATTTTTCATTTATTCACTGAGACACAGAGATACAGAGAGAGAGAGAGAGAGCATGAGCAGGGGGGGAGACAGAGGGAGAGGGAGAAGCAGGCTCCCCGCCGAGCCAGGAGCCCGACGTGGGGCTCGATCCCAGGACCCTGGAATCATGACCTGAGCCGAAGGCAGACACTTAACCATCTGAGCCACCCAGGCACCACTGGATAGAGTATTCTTGACTGCAGATTTTTCCCTTTTAACATTTTGAGTACATCATGCCACTCTCTTCTGGACTGGAAAGTTCCTGCTGAAAAATGAGCTGATAGACTTATAGGGTTTCCTTTGTATTTAATGGTCTTCTTTTCTCTTGCAACCTGTGACATTCTTTCTTTATCATTGTTTTTTTGTTTTGGGTTTTTTTTTTTTTTTTTGCCATTTTAATTGCTGTGTGTCTTGGTGTGGACCTCCTTGGGTTGAATTTGTTGGGGGAATCTCTGTGCCTCCTGAATCTGGATCTGTGTTTCCCTTCCCAGATTCAGGAAGTTTTCAGCTTTAATTTCTTCAAATACATTTTCTGCCTCCCTTTCTCTCTCTTCTGGGATCCCTATAATGTGAATATTATTATGCTTGATGGAGTCACTGAGTTCTCTAAGTCTGTTCTCATTGTGCAGTATTTGTTTGTCTCTCACCTTCTCAGCTTGCTTGCTTTCCATTACTCTGACCTCCAGGTCACTGATACGTTCCTCTGCTTCCTATAGCCTACTATTTATTTCATCTATTGTATTTTTAATTTCATTTATTGAGTTTTTATCTCTGATATGTTAGTTTTTATCTCTTTGTCAAGGGTGTCACTGATGTTCTCCACCCTTTTCTAAAGTCCAATGAGTATCTTTATGATCATTACTTTAAATTTTCTATCAGGCCCATTACTTACTTGTGTTTCACTTAGATCTCCTGCTATGATTTTGTTCTGTTCTTTCATTTGGTACATATTTCTCTATCTCCTCATTTTGTCTACCTCTCCGTGTCTGTTTCCCTGTGTTAGGAAAGTCAGCTACATCGTCTGCTCTTGAAAGTAGTGGCTTTATGAAAAGAGGTCCTGTAGTGCCCTGCAGTGCAGTGTCTGCTGTTCACCAGAACCTGGCACTTCAGGGGAGTCTCCTAGGTGTGTTATTTGCATCCTGCTATTGTGTACAAGTCACTTTTTCTTTCAGTCCAGATACCTGCACTGACTCTTTGCCTGTTTGGGCTGTGCTTGCTCTCTGTGGTGTTGAGACCCATGGAGGCCAACTCTGAAGGGGCATGACTGCAGGAGAACTCAGAGATGGGGCAGTGGTGTTAGCAAAAATTGCGCTAAGCCATTAATCCTAGACTGGATCCTGCCCAAGCATGGTGGCCCTTGGGGGTGAGGCACACAGCAGCTGTGGCAGCATGGAGTCTGTGCCTGTGGAGGCTGGGCAGGGCCACACACTGGGTTAAGAAAATTTGTTCTGTGCCCAGAACCAAGGCCAGTAGGCTTGGAGTTGGTGAGTCCTCAGGAGAACTCCTGGGGGGGTACCCTGCTAGCAGGTTAGGTAGCAAGTGTCTGTGCAGTGCCACCTCCCACAGGTGGATCTGTGTTTATGCTGGGGGACAGGGGAGGAAAATGGAGCTTTCCAGCTTCTTTGTTCCCAGAGAAGTCCTCAACATGCTCAGAAATCCATGTAAACAGATCTCCCTCCTATTTGCCTCAGGCATTGTGCAAACTGTCACTTCTATGTTGCCTCTCCTGACTGTTGTCACGTTAAGGGCAGGGACCTGGCTATTCCTCACCCTCTAGCTTGCCAGTGCTGAGTCAGCTGACTTTTAAAGCTCCAGGCTCCAAGTCCTGCTGCTTATACAAATTCAAAGAATTCAGCCCCTCTGGTTTTCAAGACCAGACATTATGGGGATTCGTCTTCCCAGTGCGGGCTCCCTGGTGCTTTCCCCTCTCCGTGCCCACAGCTCCCTTTCTCCTGCAGAGAGCTCCCAATCACCGTTTCTGCCCTTCCTAACCTCTCAGATGTGATTTCTTCTCTACATTTAGTTGCGGAGTTTGTTCTGCCAGTCTTTGGATCCCTCTCCCATTTACTTACATGGATGTGAGTGATATCTAGTTGTAAATGTGGCACAGGGGAAGCTTAGGATCCTCCTACTCTGCCATCTTCCCAGGCATTTAAATAGTCAACTTGAGAGCACATGATCATGCTTTGGGAGTCAGTTTTTTTTTTTTTTTAAGATTTTTAGTCCTTTCTCCTCAAAAATATCAAACAGCAAGAATATACTAAAGTGCTTCACCATGTAACCAATTGGATCATATGGTATGTAAAGCCAACAGTGTTGTGTATTGATATAGTACTACTCATTAAAAATGGAAAGTCTGCATTCCACACATTATTAAAGGGGTTTAACCCAGATAAGGGCCGTAGGAGTGATTGATTATTCATTTTGATAAACATTTATTAAGAATATTTCTGTGTTAGGCTTGGGAGATGTGGAAATGAAGAAGACATAATCCTCTGCCTTAAAAAAACAAAAACAAAAACCAGAAAACCCAAAACCAAAACCTCATTCTTTAGTCCTTGGAGGTGTTGGCTGTATGGGATTCTTTATTAGTGGGAAGGGGGGATCAGAAATAAAATGTTAATAAAATGTTCTTTTTTAACCATGATAGAAATCTATGTAATGGTGAGAGTGTACCTAGTATAAATTGTTCATTATCCCGCAGCATTCATTCCATCCTTCTAACTTTTAATAATAAACAAGTTCCCCGACAATTTTAACTGGGCATATGTCCATCTAGATGGAAATACATTTCCCAGCCTCCTTTGCTATTAGATGTGGCCACATGACTGCATTCTGGCTGATGGTATATAAACAATAGTGATGTGCGTGGTTTCTGGATCACAGCTTAAAAGGAAGCTTCTTTAAAGTAAAGCTCTTTGCCACCTCTATCTTTCCTCTACACATCTGGCTGGGAGATGAACCATCCAAAAATGGAATCTGTACTTTGAGAGGGTAGGAGTCCCAATGAGCCACTACTTCTGGAATACTACATAAGAGTGTTTTTTTTTTTATCTTATTTGAGCCCTTATATTTTAAAGTTCTCTTTGTTATAGAAACTTAGTCTATACCCTGAGGTATTTGTTAGTATTCTCATTTATCAATGAAGAAACTGATTCAGAGATTAATTCACTGAAGCAAGTGGCAAAACTAGAATTCACGTCCAGATAATCTGTATTCAAGTCTAATTCTTTTCTCCAAATGGATTTGGTTACAGGAGAAAACTAAAACATTTTTAGTATAGAAAATAAAATGCCATGGAGACATGTCCTAAAGTTCATAAAATCAAGTAAGAATAGTCTGAACTTGTCTTGCTTATCAAACCTTGCTGTTAAGAACTGGGGGCTTCTTTGAAGATTTGAAACCAGAAGAATTAAAGTTGATAAAAAGAGAATTGTTCTATTTTGCGAGAAAGTCAAATAAGGTTGACTACTGCAAGAAGAAGTAAAACTGAAAATATAGATTAGCTGAAGGTGATTTAGGTTATTCATTCATGATATACTCAGATTAGGGAGGTTTTGTGGGTGTTTGGGTACATCCTTAACTTTTGATTTTTAAGTTTTAAAGAACTCTGCCTTCCTACAAAGTTCCCCTTAGGGCCTCTCTCTGCCAGAAATCTCAGATGGACTGGCTGGCACAGCATGCCATTCCTTAAATTCTCATGCTGGTGCTAGCACAGCACACCAAGCTGTGAGCAGCTTTGTTGCCAACAACTTCAACGAGGAAGAAGCAGACCATATGCTAAGATGTGACCTCTGTAAATGTCCTTAAATTCACAGTGATGAACAAGCAGGTGCTTAATAACCACATTTTAAAATTATGTCACAGTTTTAGGTTTGGAAGAGTATCAATCCATCCTGTATTCACAGCCAGAAGACTGTAGATGATCTTTGAGTTGGTTGCTCTTGGAAGTTTCCTTTTGTGAGGACCCTCAGAATGAAGGTATGACACAAGTTCGTTTTTTGTCTTTGAAAGTGGCTATCTTCCCTTATGTGTGGCCTCAAGTGATCTGTCTCATTTCCTTTTCTTCCAACAAGTGTGTTTTGGTGCAGTAAAGTGTGAGAAACGCTGGTTGACTCCTTGTAAACTGGGCCCTTTTCCCCCATCTTCTTACCTCTCCTTCTACACTTGAAACTGCTCTCTTGAACAGCATTTGTGTCTTTCTTGTGTGTCTAATCCAAAGACCTATTTTTTTTACTTTAGTCCTCAGGAACAATTGACATTACTGAAAACCCTTTCCTTCTATTCTTTATGTTCTCATAGATGTATGTACTGATGGCTCTCCCTTAAGACTTCCTGGGCTGTTCCATACTTAGGCACCTACGTCTCTAACCTAATTCTCCTCCTTACTCCCACTCTTTTTTTGTTTCCTTAGCTAGCATTTCCCAGTGTCATGTACTATCTCAATTCAACTGGGAAATGTATTGAACAATTACTGTGTGCCCTGTACTGTGCTGGGCTCTGAGAATATAGACATAAGTAAAACTCAATCCTTGCACTTAAGGAGCTCAGGGTCTAGTGGTCTGAGAGACAATAGATCATAAATTATAATTCAGGATAATAAGTGCTTCCAGGGATGCATCGTGGGTGGTAAGACAGAAGGAAGAGGCCGGGGCAGTATGTCTAGAGGAAGACTTAAAGAGTCATCACTCCAGGCAGGTGTAGAATCGAATGAGGATGTTCCAGCAAAGAGAAGAGCCTGGTTCAAAGATAAGAGTTGTGAGGGATCAAGATGCACTCTGGGATCTGTAAATAATTTGCTTTATCATATGAGGGAATGGCAAACATGAGGCTGAACAGATAAGCTAAGTGTACATCAGGAAGAGCCTTATATGCCTTGTTAAGGAGTTGGTCTTTATTCTAAAATGGCATTAGGGAGTTATAAACAGCAGAGGAAAATGAGTAACAGATTTGTGTTTTGGAAATATTATCATGCTAGTGATGATAAAGGTGGTGATCCTAAAGCCAGGGAACCAGTTAAGAGGCCCTCACTAAATCTAGGTGAGGAATGGTGAGCCTCTGAACCAAGCCTGGCCAGAGTAGTTGAAAAGGAAGAGAGTTATGTCTGGGATAGGGTTGACAGAGGTCAGTGGCTGATTAGATGTGGGTGGTAGGGAGGTTGGGGCACTGAAAGACAAAGAAATACTATTTGGATTTTTGGATTAAGTGAATACATTATGTGCATTTATCTGAGATAGGGACTTTAGGAGGAAAACCAGGTTGGGGTGGGGTGGCAGGACAGGGGACAGGAATGAAGAGTTCAGTTCTGTGCCTACTTAAGTGGAGATGCCCAGTAGACAGATGAACATAGGGATAAACAGGCTTGCTCAGGGAGGTCCCGGCCTTGCCAACCTCAATGATGCTCTTCTTTTGGGACACCCTAAGGCATGGATACTTGATTGGGCTTTTATGTGGAGGAATGACTGTGGAACAAATTAAAATAACACCTGGACCCATTTATAAATCCTATCCTCCTAAAAATTCTGTCATTCAATATCTCTTTCCCACCCCCCCCACCCCTGCCTATTCTCTCCAGCAATACTGAAGGGGAAGTTGTGGGAGGCTGAATAATAACCCCCCAAAGATGTCCATGTCCTAATCCCAGAAACCTGTGAATATGCTACCTTCCATGGCAAAGGGAATTTGCTGATGTGGTTAAATTAAGGATTTTGAGATGGGGAGATTATCCTGCATTATCTGAGTGACCTATTGTAATCACAAGGGTCCTTAAAAGAAGGAGGTAGGAGGGACAGAGTCAGAAGAGATATGATGAGGGCAGCAGTGGTCAAGATGATACAGGGCCATAAGCCAAGGAATTCAAGTGGTGTCTTGAAGCTAGAAAAGGGAAGGGAATGGATTCTCTACCAGAGCCTCCAGAAGGAACCAGACCTCCCTACACCTTTACTTCAGGCCTCACTGAATTTGGTCTTTGGACCTCTAGAACAGAAAGATAATAAATGTGTGTTGTTTTAAGCCACACATTCGTGGCAATCTGTTATGGCAGCAATAGGAAACTAACACAGATGTGTAGCAAGAATTGAAGCTGGAGGGCACCAGATTTTGGCACAATTGAAACCTTAAACCTGCCTCATAGTGCTAGGCTACAACAGCCTGAAAGGCCCCAGAGCCCAAGTTTATTATTTCCTGGTTGGATACCAGTAACCAATACAACAGGTACAGGGTGTACTGGGAGGTGATTGCTAGGCCCCACCCTCAGAGTTTGAGATTCAGTAGGTCTTACGTAGGACCTTTCTAATAAGTTCCCAGCTGATGCTGTTGGTCTGGGGACCACAACTTTGAGAACTACTATAATGTGTATTTGTGTGTGTGTGTGTGTGTATAAATCTCCTTTATACTCAATCTAAGAGTTGCTGTATGAGTCCTCTCTCCCTTCTTTATTGGATTGTCAATTCTCTTAGATCTCATTCTTCTTTATATCCTCAGAATTTAGCAATATGCCTGACCAAGTAGACATTTCATGAATGCTTATTGATTCCCTGCGTAGTCCTGTCCCACTTCTGTTCCCTAATATTTAAGGACCCATCTCCTTTCAGCAAAAGATTCTATTGCACAAAGCATTCTTTGAGATGCAGAATTTTTTTACAACCCCAGCAAATTTCATTGAGATATAAGCAGTTGAGCACTATTTCCAATGAATTGTGCATGGTCCACTCTGTGTGTGTGTATGTGTGTGTGTGTGTGTTTTACATGCCTGGAAGACTAAGGTAATTATCCTTTGGTTGTTGGCAACTTCTCAATAAGAGATCTGTCAGATGCAATACTATCAAAAGGCACTTGGTGACATAAAGAAGAGCAAAATTATGTAACAAGAATAAACATTTTTCCCCCACTGGGGGCAGGAAAGGGGTGAGAAGAAAGCCACATTAGTAGTTGAAAATGCTCTTTCTGATGAGAGCTTTCAGAAGAAATAGTGTTGGTTTATACCAGTTAACACTGGGTTCCCAGACATGATGCAGTTTTGTTTTAACTCAGCCTTTCCCTGACAGCTCAAAGCTTGACTCTACCCCAGAACCATTTCCTAGCCTGATGTCACTCCCCAGTTGAGTTCTGAAGAGAAGAGGCTCTCAAAGCAGGTTTTTAAATCTTTCATAATGTGCTTAGAATTCTTATGCTAAGATGTCTAGAGACCCTCATGTACCAGATTCTTCAAATACTCTTCCTAGTGAGTTGTCTTGAAAACTATAATTGGTCATTAGAGTATGAACATGATATGCTATAAAGTCATAAAATATAGTGACAGTTTTCTTTTGTTATGCTATCCACAGTGATTTATCCTTTAGAATAAGGCTACATGGTTATAAGGCACATGCTTATATGTGACTGACCAGATTGTGCCCATCTGACTTTGCCCCCATTGAACCCAAATGCATCTTTAGAATCCTTCTCAACATATTACATTATATGGCTGGTAGTGTGGACTCTGGAGTTAGAGCTGAGTTTGAATATACACTACTCTAGTTACTAGAAATCAGGCCTTGGACAAGGTACCAATCTCTAAGCCTTAGTGTTAGTAAATAGGAGAAATAATACTACCTATCTCACAGAGCCCTAATGAGCTTAAATGAGAATATGCACACACATTCCTTAGCACAGGGCATAGCACAAAGAGCTCCATAATGTTACTTATTCTTCTCATTATTATCAATAGCTATCAAAATGGGCAAAGGATGGAATTATCCTCCCCCATTGTGCTTAGATCATATCTGGGCAGAGTCTTTATTTGTAAGTTTCAAAGTTACTTGACTAACCAGGCTCTATCCTTTTTGGCATGACAACAGATTTGAGTGAGCACCCAGTCATGTACCCAACTGGGATACAGCCCTTTGACTCTAAGTCCAGTTTTTCATGCAACCTCTTACCTCCTCCAAATCATCCTGCTCAAATGGTGGTTCAGACATTGGGGAAGCTGCTGTTACTGTTGCCACATTCTCTTAACTCTTAGAGGACCTAGATTAGAACTGAATCTCATATAATTTACCACCTGATCCTGTCTCTCACTAGAGTTTAAAGTTATTGAATGCAACAGTTGCAATTCCATTCAACTTCCCAAGCATATCTTAAACTCATCCATTTCTCTCCATCTGTATGCTGCTACTCTTCTACTTCAACATACCATTATCTCTTGGCTGAATTTCTGAAATAACCTCCTACATGGGCTTTCTCCTTCCACTTTTGCCTCCCTGCCAACCAATCTCCATCTTGGCCAGTTTGATAATTTAAAAATGCTATCCTGACCATGATCCCTGATTAAAATTCTTTAATGCCATCCTAGGCTTTTGTAATAAAATATAAAAGCAAGAACCAGGCCTACATGGCCCTTTTTAAATTTGTCTCTGCTTATTTCTCTATCCCTATCTCATACCCTTCTCCTTCCTCTCTACATCACAGCTAAAGTGACATCTTTCAGATCCTCAATGAACCAACCTCTTTCCTTACTCAGGGTCTTTGCACATTCTGTTCCTTTTGCCTAAATGATATTCCCCCAAACTCTTAATCTACTTGATTCTGGTTTTCCTGATGGGCTTCAGTTCAGCTGTTCTTTCCTCAGACAGTCTTTATTCATTCCCATTCCTTAATATGAGTTCTATCCCCACCTGTTATTTTTGCCAGACTATTTGTATTTTTTCTCCACAGAGCTTAGCACAGTTTGTAATGCTACACATAAATCTACATTGAGTTTTCAGTATTTCTCTCCCCTTCTATGTGGTGTGATGCTTGTGTGTTTAATCAGTCTCCTAGTCCAGGAAAAATCTTAAGCAGTTTCTAGTTATCTTCACAAATAAAAGAGTAAGACCTTTCCCTCCCTTAACATCATACTGCCATGGCATATTATAAGGGCCTCACCCTCCTTTCAGGGGTGGGTACTTACTATGTCCTGGTATTTTGCAGTGGGGTGTTTGTCCTCATGGGGTAAGCTGGATAAGGAGTGAACTAAGTCCAGGGAGAGGAGAGTTGCTTGAGCTGGGGAGTTGCTTGAAATATTGTCAGAGTTGGCAAAACTTTCTGCAACAAACCGCAATATTTTTGTGGCTTAATGCAATAAAAATTAACTTCTTTTCACACAAAACCCAGTGCAGATGTTTCTGGTCAGAGTGACCACTTTAGGTGGCTCTCTTCTAAGTAGGGACCCAGGGATCCAGGCTCATTCCATCTTTTGGCTCTGCCATGCCCTAGGGCCTTGGATCCCATCATTTATATCTGGCATAACAGGAAAGAGGGAGCATGGAGGATTGCATTGGAAGTATTTATGAACAGGATAGGAAGTGGTGTATATCACTTCCTCCCACATTCCATTGGCCAGAACTCACTGGTTTGTGATATGATTTCATCTAACTGCAAAGGAGGCTGGGAAATAAAACCTAACTATATGTCCAGGAAAAAAAAGGCAAGCATGGAGTTTGGAGGGCTGGAGAAAGGATGGCTGATATGGGCCCTGGTGTGGGTGACAGGTAGTGTTGCCAAATGTATCCTTGGCTATCATCTGGTTCCTGGGTGTCCACAAATTCTCCTTACTGTGGCCCATGGTTGACACAGTTTGTTTTCATTGATGGTCCCTTCACGTCTGGATTGTCCCTCTTATCCCCACTGGCCTCTATGGCAATTCCTTTGCCTTCCATTTTTCTTCCTCCTTTCAGCTCAGAGGAATCTTTTGTCATTTATTGGGGTATCTGTGTGGGGTGAAGTTCATGCTAACATTTGCTCTAGTGTCACTTTTATTCCTGTAAGTATAGGAAGTCTCTCCTTTTTTCTCTGTCTTCTGCTTATAATATCTCTACCCTGAGGCAATGAGCATAGCCTAGCTACTTGAGTGGGAACAGAGGGAGAAAAAAGTAACTATTGGGAGGAAAATACCATTGAGTAGTATTTCAAAAGCATTGTCCTACAACAAATACAAGCCCAATGAGGGTAGAGACTGTGTCTGTATGTATACCACAATATCTCCAGAATCTAGCAAAGGGACTCAATAAATATATACTGAATAAATAAATGCATGAATAAGTGCATGAATGTTCTAAGAAGCAGCATCACTCACAGATAACCTCTTGCATCCTGATTCTTCCACACCTTCCAAGGCTTCTCAAAGGGGTGTGTGAGTGGTGCTCTTGTGGCCTCCACAGGGAGACCAGAGAGAGCTATAGTGATGGTGCTCTGGACTCTGCAAGTTTGACCTCATTTTATACTTTTATACACACACACATATTCCCATATACACTTAGAGTGAAAAATAATCCAAGAAAATAGGACAGGGAACAATAATAAAGGGAAGAGGAATAAAAACACACTCAGTGCTTGGCACATAGGAACCCTATAAATGTTTATTGAATGAGAGAAAGGAAGAAATGCCCGGTTTCCCCTATTCAGAGACTGAAATGGGCAGTTCATAAAGATGCATTGAATTCCAACATTTTTTCCTTAAAAGTTTGCTAGAGAGAGCTATGCTGTAGGCTTATCATAATGTCACTCTTGTCCCTTAGCAACAGACTAGGTTTGTTTTTCTAGCTGATCTGACTTAAGGATTGTGTGAGTGCTGTTGAATGCTGGCGGAGAGCCAACTCTCATGGCAGGGAGAGGCAGGACCAGGAGGCATTGAGGTTCCCATCCAACACTAAGGAAAGTGATGTGGCTTGAGATGGATTCTTTTTTAAAATTTTTTTTTATTTTTAAAGAGATAGAGAGCATGAGCATGGGGAGGGGTAAAGGGAGAGGGAGAATCCCAAGCAGACTCCATGCCAAGCACAGAGCCTGATACAGGGCTCCATCCCAGGACCCTGAGATCATGACCTGAGCCAAAATCAGAGTTGGTTGCCAAACTGACTGAGCTACCCAGACATCCTGTGAGATGGATTCTTTATCATTAGTTCTTCTAATTGTATTTTTGAAGAGGTCAGAATTCAATGAAAACTTTTTTCCTTTTTTTTTTTGAAACCTCTCATCAACATTTGTGGCAAACACTAGAGGTTGGCACTGCCAACTCTCATATCAGTCCCCTTCTTTCTGGCCTATGTCTATTATATGGTCTGAAAAAAATATGCCATTCCCAAACTCCCTTGCAGCCAGAGAGGCCATCTGACACAATTCTGGATCCAGGGACATAAGTTACCCCCTACTTTCCTTTCTTTTCTACCCTGAATGGACAAGAGGGGGCAGCTGTAGCTACCATTTGTGACCAGGAGGGAGAGGTCAAGAGACCCACAGAGATGTTGGCCCTGACATTGTTGAGCCACTGAACCAATGCAAGCAGACACCTGTCTTCAGCTTTCTTTTAGGTGGGGAAAAATGAACCCCTCTTTGTCTCTGATATTGAAATGAAGGATTCTGTCACTTGCAGCCTAAAATATCCCTTGCTGACAGCTCCTCTTTCTTTTCTTTTTATCCAGATGAAATAAACCAACTATATTTAATAAATATGAAAAAAATTTCACAAAATATTAAAATAAGATTTTAAAACATGGAATTGTAGAATGGGCAAAACAATTTGGAAAAGAACAAAGTTGGAGGACTTGCACTGCCTGATATTAAGGTTTATTCTAAAAGCAAAAAAACTGTAAAGTCTTTACAAATCAAGATAGTGTGTTACTGGCAAAAGGATAGACATATATATTAATGGAACACAATACAGCATCCAGAAAAAATGGAATTGCAAAATATTCATCATTGCAGAGCATTTCCCAACAGAGGAAATATTCAACAATTCCAATTACCTCTTCTGTTTACAGTTTCCAGTCAGCTCAATTCCCAATGACTTAGCCTAAGATAAATTATAATAATAATGAATATGTTTAAAACTAAATTCTTCCCTTGAGTAGGCTATACTTCTCTGATTTCAGGTCTTCTTCCTATCCCCCCTGATCCTCCTGAAGTTTTAGGAAAACTCTTTTGCCCTTCAAGTAAGCCAGTCCAGGCACTGTCCATATACCACCTCTAGTCTGAAACAGCTGCAAGGATTGTTCTTTCCAGTCAGTGCTGGTGCTTTCCTTTTCCTGCCTTTACTAATTTTCTTTCTCAGACACATCATCCGTCTTCTTCTCTCAGTTGTCTTTGGTTCCACAGTTTCTTTCTTTCTTATTTATTTCCCTAAACCGTGAATCAGTTTAAACCTCCACTGGGTTGCCCTTTTCACGAGGTCTGTTCCTTCAACACAACAGAGGCTTTATTGGTTACCTGTCTGGAGCACTCTTTCCCCACATCTTGGCATGTCCAACCCTGTCTGGACATAAAGTTCTCCAGCTAAATGTCTTTTCAAGCAAGGCTTCCTGGCTGTCCACCTCTCCACCCTGCATCATTTCTAAATTCCCAGCTTTTCAATTTTCTTCAAAGCTTTATCAGTCTCCAGCTATCTTGTTCATTACTCTGTTTGCTTTATTACTTTCCTTTGGTAACATTTCTATACATTAATAACAAAGTAGCAGAAAGACAAATTAAGAAAACAATTCCATTTACAATTGCACCAAATAGAATAAAATACCTAGGAATAAACTTAACCAAAGAGGTGAAACATCTGTACTCTGAAAACCCTAAAACACTGATGAAAGAAATTGAAGATGACACAAACAAATGGAAAAACTTTCCATGCTCATGGATTGGAAGAATTAATATAGTTAAAATATCCATATTACCCAAAGCAATCTACAGATTCAATGCAATCCCTATCAAAATAGCAACAGGATTTTTCACAAAACAAATAATACTAAAATTTGTATGGAACCTCAAAAGTCCCTGAATAGCCAAAGCAATCTTGAGAAAGAAAAATAAAGCTGGCAATATCACAATTCCAGATTTCAAGGTATACTACAAAGCTGTAGTAATCAAAACAATATGGTACTGGCACAAAGATAGACACATAGACACATAGATCAATGGAACAGAATAGAGAGTCCAGAAATAAACCCATGACTATATGGTCAATTAATCTATGACAAAAGGAGGCAAGAATATACATGAGGAAAAGATAGTCTGTTCAATAAATGGTGTTGGGAAAACTGGACAACTACATGCAAAAGAATGAAACTGGACCACTTTCTTTCATGATACACAAAAATAATCAACATGGATTGAAGACCTAAATGTGAGACCCCAAACTGTAAAAATCCTAGAAGAGAACATAGGTAGTAATGTCTCTGACATCAGCCATAGCAACATTTGTCTAGATGTGTCTCCTAAAGCAAGGGAAACAAAAGCAAAAATAAACTGTTGGGACTACATCAAACTAAAAAGTTTCTGTACAGCAAAGGAAACAATCAACAACACAACAAGGCAACCTACAGAATGAGAAAAAATATTTGCAAATGTTATTAATTTCCATCTTCCTTTGTCTAAAGCTCCATGAGAACAAGGACCTTATCTGCTAAAAGATGACATTTGTCTGTGATATATAATAAAATGAGTTAACCTGAGGAAAGTCTGTAAGCAGGATGTCCTTGTTTCCTCAGAATAGTCCAGGTTATTTCCATGTCATTATTTGCAGCATTCCCTTTAATTCTCAAAAGTATGCCTGGTGGATGGTGAGGACACCTTTCTCTGGGTCTCTTGTCTTTGGGGCTAAGCACTAAGAAATATAACTTTATGTGATCAGTGCTCTTTATAACCATATCTCTCTGATACAGTAAATCCCTCAGCCTCATTATAGATTTGATTTAAAGTAGGTAATGGAGGTGGGGTAGACAAACGAACAACTATAAATGACAGCCATGTCAGTTAATATAAAATTATTTATGTGATATAAAGATGTATTTCAAAATCAAAACCATGACTAAATACCACCTCACACCTGTCAGATGGCTAAAATTAACAACACAGGAAACAACAGGTGTTAGTGAGGATGCGGAGAAAGGGAACCCTCTTGCACTGTTGGTGGGAATGCAAACTGGTACAGCCACTCTGGAAAACAGTATGGAGGTTCCTCAAAAAGTTAAAAATAGAGCTACCGTATGACCTAGCAATTGCCCTACAGGTATTTACCCAAAGGATACAAAAATACAGTTTTGAAGGGGTACAATGTTAATAGCAGCATTATCAACAATAGTCAAACTATGGAGAGAGCCCAAATGGCCATTGACTGATGAATGGATAAAGAAGATGTGAGATACACACACACACACACACACACACACACACACACACACACAGGAATATTACTCAGCCATCAAAAAGAACGAAATCTTGCCATTTGCAACAACATGGATGGAGCTAGAGTGTATTTTGCTAAGTGAAATAAGTCAGAGAAAGACAAATACCATATGATCTCACTTGTATGTGAAATTTAAGAAAGAAAACAGATGCACAAATGGGAAGGGGGAAAAGAAAAAAAGAAGAGAGGGAAACAAGCCATAAAAGACTCTTAATGATAGAGAACAAACTGAGGGTTGATGGAGGGAGGTGGGTGGGGGGTGGGCTAGATGGGTGATGGGTATTAAAGAGGGCACTTGTTGTGATGAGCACGGTGTGTTGTATGTAAGTGATGAATCACTGAATTCTACTCCAGAAACCAATATTGTACTGTATGTTAACTAAGTAAAATTTAAATTAAAAAAAGATGTATTTCACTAGTTCTAGTAATTCAGAATATTCTAGCAAATGGAAGGCTGATAATTTATTTAACTGATCCCTTATTAATGAGCATTTCAATTTTTCCAGTTTTTTCTTTTATTTTAGATTTATTTATTTATTTGAGAGACAGAGAGAGAGCATGAGTGGGGGGAGGGCAGAGCTGGAGAGAATTCAAGCAGACTCCCTGCTGAGTGTGGAGCCCGATTTGGGGCTCCATCTCACAACCCATGAGATTATGACCTGAGCTGAAACCAGGAGTCGGACACTTAACCGACTGAGTCATCCAGGCACTCCTCCAATTTTTTCTTTATTAACAATGTTGTGACAGTGAACATTCTTATATAGTTTTGTATACATGTGCAAAATTTCATCAGGATAAATTTCTATGTGTAAAATTGCTGGTTCAAACACGATGTCATTTATTTATTTATTTATTTATTTTTTTTACATTTTTTTTTTTTTAAAGATTTTATTTATTTATTTGAGAGAGAGAGAATGAGAAGGAGGAAGGTCAGAGGGAGAAGCAGACTCCCTGCTGAGCAGGGAGCCCGATGCGGGACTCGATCCCGGGACTCCAGGATCATGACCTGAGCCGAAGGCAGTCGCTTAACCAACTGAGCCACCCAGGCGCCCCAAACACGATGTCATTTACAATGCTGATGGTTATTGTCTAGGGCCATTTTAAACAGGAAATTAATATAACAATCACCTTTCACTAAAGCAAACTTGTATTTCAGTTGTAATTTCAGAGTAACACACTAGTATTTTACACATACATACAAATCTGTTCTCTCTAAGGAAAAATTTTTAGGTATCCAAACTATATAATTATTTTTGCATTCCTAGCTTTCATTTTAATGATCTCTAATGAATGCATATGGAGTGAATTCATAGATTGTTAGCAGTGATATGCCTTTTTTGTTAATTTTAGGCTATTTAATGGTCACAGATGGATCCCCCATTTACACATTTCTCCTTTTTGTAGACAAGAGTCCCAGTGTCTACAAACTTAAGGATATAGTTAGTTGTATGATAAACTCTGAATTAAAGTCATTCTTTGGGTTTTGTTTTGAATCACACACTAAAATCACAACACATTGGAGCCATAAGGGATCTTATAGATCTGTAACTGGAATGGCCCAATTTATAGTTTGGGATGCAGATATGGCACCACTCAGGTGGGTTCCCAAAGTTGAACATGTGAGCTCTCACGTGCCCAGCAAACAGGAAATACCACATCCTTCCCTGGAAGCCCCTTCCCCAGATATGCCAGGGCCATCATGGTCACTTTGATTTCTGCTTCTGGAGTCTCAGCAGAGATGTCCCCTCAAGGCCAGATGACTCTGCTACCCCACAAGAGGCTGGTGGCTCCCAAGGAACTGCTAGTGTAGACTTTTGCTTGGGCCACTGCTCTTCTTTCAGGGGCCAGAGAGAAGATCCCCAGGCCTCAGGAGTAAGTTCTACCAGGAGAAGGCTCCAGGCAAACCTGGTCTGGATGCCCATCCCTATCACTCCTCATGTTTCCTTACACGGCCACTTCTCCAGGACTCATGCCTATTATCTGATTCCTGGGCTGGGGTCAGTCCTCTTGTGCACTGATTTACAGCCTCCTTTTGAATTCCTAAGTCTGTGCAGAGGCTAAGCTGGTGATCCTATCTTTTCTCCTTGGTGCTGAGTTTATCTGATGGGTCTCGTGGCCATTCCCTGACTCTGAGCCTTGCTCAGTCCACTCCAACTAGTTTTAATTTCTGAGACAAGGTGTTGGGGTCTTGATGCCTTCCCACCTTCATCCTCGAGGAGTGTCTTGGGCTCCAAATGCGAATTTGGCTACTTGCTACCAGCAATCTTCAGGTTTCAGATCTCAGTACTTTCTCCCTCACACACAGATATTAAATTCCATTTTATCCATCCATCCTACTGGAGATCATTTAGGTCTGGTCCCCTCATTTTAAAAATGAGGAAACTGAGGCACAGAGAAGTTACTTACCCAGGGTCACACACCTGGTCATGATAGACCAGAGACAAGAATTCTTGTCTTCTAAATCATAATTCAGAGCTCTGTTCTTTCTTTTATTTTTTTTTAAGATTTTATTTATTTGAGAGAGAGAGAGAGAGAGAGATCGTGAGAGAGAGCACGAGTGGGGAGGTGGTTGGGGAGAGGGAGAAGTAGGCTCCCCGCTGAGCAGGGAGCCCGATGCAGGACTCAATCCCAGGACCCTGGGATCATGACCTGAGCCAAAGGCAGATGCTTAACTGACTGAGCCACCCAGGTGCCCCCAGGGCTCTGTTATTTCTAATGAGATGTTTCTATTTTGTGGGGTTTCTCTGGTGAGTTTTGAAATTCTAAGCCACTTACTCTCTAGCATTCTTGGCCACATTCCATGCTACCTAGCTGAAATAGGCTTAGACATGCTGCATACCTTTTTATTTACCTAGTAGTGATTTCCAGAGTCAAAACCAAACTGCTCATTATAATTAGCTGCTTTTTCAGAAAACCGACGTCATAATTCCCCTCCATTAGGATAGAATAATCAAGGGCTAGTGCTGAGCACACTCATTGCCCTAGAATGTACTTTGCTGCTTCGCTGTGACTCAGTGACTCTAGAAAATACTTATGCTGCAGCCCAGCCCATATTTCATCAGCTCCTCTGGAATCTCCATTGAGTCAAACTTTTTTGAGGTGTTTTCCATTCTGTCTCATTCAAAACATTTGTCACTCAATGGGCAGCTTAGGGAAGCAACTGGAAAGCAATTAGAGAGGTAAGAAATCATTCTGAAAAGCAATCTCAATCCGCCAAGTCGTGGTTCTTATCTTCTAGGGCTGGAATCCTCATCTGTGACCTGGAATTCCGGGTATAGGCCCATTCCTCAGGCTGATGGCTAGCTTTGGATGGAATGTGTAGTTTGAGAGCAGACAGGTCATGGTGGGGGGAAGTGAAGGGCAGTAGGAGTGTTCATATTTAGAAGTTTTTTTCCGAGGAATTTTATTTCAAAAAGTCCAGAGTTGGGGGCGCCTGGGTGGCTCAGTTGGTTAAGTGTCTGCCTTCGGCTCACCGGGGGATCGAGCCTCACATCGAGCCTGCTTCTCCCTCTCCCTCTGCTGCTCCCCCTGCTTGTGCTCTCTCGCTCTCTCTGTCAAATAAATACATAAAATCTTTAAAAAGAATAAAGCCCAGAGTTTTGCTCGGTATTGTCAGAATGTGCTTAGTTCACCTACCTAACATTGGGTCAGACTGCCAGCCAGCATTTTGTCAGAATGCCATTCTACAAAGACAGCTTCCAGAACTTTCTGAAAAGTACTTTTCAAGAAATCATGTTTCCATCTTGATTTATCTTTATTAGTCGACATGCAGAGAAAACTTATTTCTCTAGGTTTGCACCCATAATTTTACTAAAGTGTAGAAATCCCACTCTCTGTTTTCCATATTAGCTCATCTCTGAGGGAGAGGTTCTCAGCCCTGGCAGCACCCCATTGGCTGGGGAGCTTTTAGATATTGCCAATGCCCTGGCCACACCTCAGAGCAATGAAATCATCCCCACTGGGGGTGGGACCTAGTCATCGGTACTTTTAAAAATTCTCAGATGATTCTGTTGTGGAGTTTAGGTTGAGAACCACTGCCTAAAAATTACTACCTGCAGGCAACAATTTGCCTGAATGCTGAACTCTAAGCATGGTGAGGGTAGAAGCTGGTTTGTATAGTCTTGCTCATCTCTGACACCCACAATACCTCCTGACCCATGGGTAATCGGTATTTACTGATGGGATGAATTCATGCTTATTTTCAATTTCATAAAGATGTAGATAAAGAAATGGTCTCCCTTTGGCCTAGGGATAATGTTGCACATCCACAGTCATGGCGCCAGATCAGTATTAGAGGCTTCTGTGTACCCTGATTCTTAAATTACAGGCTCATGAAAGGTTTATGGTCCTGGGAGTGGCCTGGTTTGCCAGGGCTATGGAGACACCCAGGGGGATCAGCACTGTGCTTATTTACCAACTGGAATGAAAGTATTTTAATATTTTAATATAGGTCCTCTTGTACTCATGTGTAAACAGGCCATAGTGGTTTAAGTTTGGGTCCCTCTGTTGTCAGGGATTTCCTAGTCTCAAAAGCTGTGTGTGACCTGGTGCTGTCTTCTGTCATTGTCTACTTCCTTCTCGTTGCACTCCAGCCACACTGGCTTTCTCTGTGTTTCTGAACACTGTCAAATGCCTTCTTGCCTAAGGGTCTTTGTACTTGCTGTCCAGTCTGCTGGAACATTCACCTGATGGGAGGAGCTGCCAATTCACGTTGCAAAGGGCATAGAAACAAAAATGGGAATGACAGCAGCCAGTTTGGCAATCAATCTACCACATGGCCCCTTTAGGGAGATATTCAGTCTCTTAGATAAAATGCTTAGCACCTCAGATTTCTCTTCTTTCTCTCTATCCCTTTTTCTCTGTGAGTGCTCAAAAACATTCTATTTTGGCTGCCAGAATCCGAATATTAAGTGTTTTTCTTTATGTTTTGAAATAAATCTAATTGTCTTTCCTCCCTTTTCTACTCCGTACTCCCTGTCCACCCCCTTCCCCCGATAAATGCTTTATACTGGCTAAGGAGGTGCTTCATAGGAAAAGACAAAGGAGAAATGCACATTTATATGGCTTAAGATATTATTCTAGTACGGTGGTTACTCACAGTGGGCTCAGGCAATGGGCTGAGCACTTCCTACACATTGTCCCATTTAATCTTCACAATTAAAAGATCTTACACATAAGAAAACTGAGACCTTAAGTGGTCTACATTTACCTAGGTAAATGGTAGAGCAGGATTTGACCTGAGGGCTGCCTGACTCCATAGCCCTTGCTCTTCATCCTTATACTCTCTGTGCTTCTCTGTGAGATCATCATCACCTGTGAGGTTGTCTTTATAAAGCTCTAAAATTCCTATTTGTTTGAAGCTTGTGTACTGCTCTAAGAAACATGCACTAATGGCATACTGCCCAGCTGAAATTTAAAAGAAGAGAGCAAAAAGAAGCATGACACAGGAAGTGATTGTAATGGCAAACAAATCACAGAAGAATAATAGGAAAGCCTCCATACAGAAGGCTTTTATTAATCCAGGGAAGTGGCAGTGATACTTCATCACGAAGCACAATCTAGCAAGAATGGGCCACCAGGCTGAATTATATTGGAATATCTTATCTTCATCTTGGGCACATAAGCAAGGGTACATATTATAGGCATGATTATTTTTCTTTGGGTTGAGGCATGTTTATGCAGTGAAGTTCTCTTGGGGTACAGTATCCCATTTAGGCTTCTCACAAAACCATGGTTTCCTAGTCCTAAATTCAACATGGCTGAAAAAGATGTTTCTTCACAGCTTCTATCTTGTCTACTTAATCCTAAATTATTCATAGTTTCAGTTTATTCCCAAGAAGCTACTATTTTCTCTCTAATTATTCAAGGGGAAGATTTGGGTGAAAAACATGTTAGCATTTGTGTTTTTTTCCCCTCATACCATACTGTTAAAAAATAATGACAAAATGTGGTCCCTGGATCAGCAACATACACCTCACCTGGGAAACTTGTTTGAAACACAAATTCTTTGGACTCACCCCAGACCATATGTGGTATCCTAGAAGCTTTATAGTTTCAACTTTTTGCATGTAGGTTTATAATTCATTGCATATTACATTTTTCCATATACTTATCTGGTTGTACCAGCATCATTTATTAAAAAGACTTTTGTCCAAAATCAACTGACTCTAAATGTGTGATCTATTTCTGGTCCCTCTAATCTGTTCCATTTATCTATTTATCCTTCACCAGTACCTCACTGTCTTAATTACTGTACCTTTATTTATTTTTTAAAAAGATTTTATTTATTTATTTGACAGAGAGAGAGAGTGAGTGCATAAGCAGGGGGAGCGGCAGGCAGAGGGAGAAGCAGACTCCCCACTGAGCAGGGAGCCCAATGCGGGACTCAATCCCAGGACCCTGGGTTGATGACCTGAGCCTATGGCAGACGTTTAACCGAACTAGCAACCCAGGCATCCGATTACTGTACCTTTATAGTAAGTCTTGAAATCAGGTGGGGTAAGTCTCCAACATAGTTCTTTTTTTTTTTTTTTTTTTCCCCATTTCCTTAGGTCATCTGCAATTTCTATCAGCAATGCTTTGTAAGTTTTTGGTGCATAGGACTTGCATATCTTTTGTTAAATTTATTCCTAAGTATTTTATGTACATGTATGAACCATCACTACCATCCATCTCCAAAAGTCTTTTCATCTTCCCAAACTGAAATTCTGTACCCATTAAATACTAAATCCCTTCTTGTTCCCTTCCCTCAGCCCCCAGCAACCACCAT
Source organism: Leptonychotes weddellii (assembly GCF_054177405.1). Lineage (NCBI taxonomy): Eukaryota > Metazoa > Chordata > Mammalia > Carnivora > Phocidae > Leptonychotes > Leptonychotes weddellii. Next base: position 77,080,633 of record NC_138369.1, read on the forward strand.
TCTACTTTCTGTCTCTATGAATGTGACTGCTCCAGGTGCCCCATATAAGTGGAATCATACAGTGTCTGTCCTTCTGTGACTGGCTTATTTCACTTTGCAGAATGTCTTCAAGGTTCATCCATGTTGCAGCATGTGTCAGAATTTCTTCCCTTTTTAAAGGCTGAATAATATTCTATTATATGTATATGCCATATTTTGCTTATTCACCCATCTATGGATTCTTGGGTTGATTCTGCTCTTTGGTTATTGTGAATAATGATGCTATGAACCCAAGTGTACAAATACCTGTTTGAATCCCTGCTCTCAATTCTTTTTAGTATATACCTAAAGTGGTATTTTTAAGACTGTTTTCCAAATGTTTATTGACAAAAATAGAGTAATACCTAAATATAACACTGTGTGTTAACTATACTGGAATTAATTAAAATTAAAATTAATTTAAAAATATAGAAATGCAGTTGATTTTTGTATTATTTATCTTGTATCCTGTGACTTTGCTACATTCAATTACTAGTTCTACTAGTTGTGTAATAGATCCTTTACATTTTAGACATATAGCCTTGTTGACTGCAAATAAAGGTAATTTTACTTCTTCCTTCCAAGCTTTATGCCTTTTACCTATCTTTTCTTGCTTTAATGCATGGTTAGGACTTTATGGACAATGTTTAGGAAAAGTAATGAGGGAAGATATCCTTGCCTTGCTCCCAATCTTAGGATGAAAGTGTTCAGTATCTCATCATTAGGGAAAACATTAGTTGCATGGTTTTTTTTGGTGCCTTTTTATCAGGTAGAGGGAACTCCTTTCTATTCCTGCTTTGATGGGTGTTTTCTAAAAACAGCTTTTTGGAGGTATAGTCGATATACAAAAAACTGCATATGTTTAATGGACATGCATACCTTGTGTTATTGCTTCATTGTGCTTCACAGATATTGCATTTTTTTACAAATTGAAGGTTTGTGGTAACTGTGTATCAAGCAAGTCTATTGGTGCCATTTTTCCAATAGCATTTGCTCATTTTGTGTTTTTGTGTCCCATTTTGGTAATTTTCATAATATTTCAAACTTTTCCCTTATTATTATTACATTTATCTGGTTATCTGTGATCAGTGGTTACAAGTCACTGAAAGCTCAGATGATGGTTAGCATATTTTTTAGCAATAAAGTATCCTTTAAGGTATATACATTGTTTTTTAGACATAATGTTCTTGCACACTGAATAGACTATAGTATAGTGTAAACATAACTTTTATATACACTGGGAAACCAAAAAATCCATTTGACTCACTTTACTGTGATATTGGCTTTATCACAGTGGTTTGGAACTCAACCTGAAATATCTCCGAGGTGTACCCATACACAATTTGATGAGTCTGAACATATGCATACACCTGTGAAACTACAGTCAAGGTAATAAACATATCCATCATCTCCAAAAATTATCATACATGTACACTGAATTTTGCCAAATGCCTTTTTTGTGTCTACTGAAAAAATCACCAGCAAAGGGCAGTGAATTTTAGGATTCAACTCCTGAGGTAGGGTGAAAGTTCCCACTGCTTTGTGCATTCGGCTGCCTGAGCAAAATTAAGATTTTATAAACTAACAAAGAAGAGAAAATGGTGGTTGTGATGGCAACCAACAACAATGATCACAATACACCCTTTAACTCAATTTTGGAATTTTGTGAAGCTTATATTGCAACTGAATTAATAACTTGCTACGTTTGACATCTTGTTTCACCTATCCCTCTTGCTCATGCAGTCAAACTTGTCTTTCTAAAATACAGATCTTACCATTTTACAACTTTGCTCAAAAAACTTGCTACACTACAGAACAAATTCCATAGCATGGCATCCAATGCCTTTCTGGATTTGGGCCCGTGTTGTCTTTTTAGTAGTATCTTTCAGTGCACTTCTATCTGCCTCATCACCCAGCATTTGCCCTTCCTGTGACATGCTGTGCATTCCTATGTGTATCATTGCTGGTAATGCCTTTGCCCTCCTTATGTACTCCCACAATCCACTCATCTTTCAAGACCCAGCTCAAATGCTGCCTCTTTCATGATGCCATCCACAGTATTTCCAGTTGCTACTGATCTCTATTATCTCTGTGCTCTTATTGTACCTGTAATGCTCTCTTGTAGGCTATTTAGCGGAAAATGTGTTTGGATTATGTTTTCCTCAGCTGTGTAGCCCTACATTGCCTCATATAGGGATGGCAGATATTACAGAAGCCACAAGTCCCCATTTGTGAGCCCATGGAAGGTATTACTAAATAATTACAGCATGATTTTCCACCAAGCCTAAATGCACCTCAAGGCACCTCAGAACATTGTTAATTTATTAATTAATAACTGCTCCAGGCAGTTATTACCAGTTGATTAAATGAAATCTGCATTCCATCTCTAGCTAAATTTATGACCTTGTTCCTAACAAAAGCTTAATGCTTTGGTTAGTTGAATTTCACTGCATAGACTCCAGGGGTGGTTTCCACCAAGGACTAAATTTATTTGGGAAAGCTAGAAAGCTAGAGGATTATAGCAGATTATAGTGCTATAGCATTATTGCATGTGGAGGAGCTGACCACATGGAATGAATCTGTTAGTAAGAGTGACAAGCTCTTGCTGAAGGGAGGCCAGGCTGTCAGACCAATTTTCTTTTCTTTTCAAGAAACTCACCAGAGACCTTGTTATTTTCTTGGTTCAGAATCCGAGAATCTGATAGGTCTGCATCAACTGTGTGTAAGGCCATGCCCTGGGAATCTCATGGGCCAAGGGGGAGGAGTGAGAGCGTTTCCAAATGCCACAATCCATTTCATTACTGTGGGGCAAACTTTCATCAGACATGGCCCTAAGTTTCCCCCTGGGAATGGCAAGTGTCTACAACAAATAGAACTCTTTAAACCATACAGACATCAGTCTGACTAATGTTCAAAAGTCAGTGTGGGAAATGACAAAGTCGTTAGGGGTTTCCTTGAAGAGAAGGTCAGTTTTGACTATTGGTCAAGTTCTTGGAAACCATTGCAAGGCTATACTGACCAATACAATGGCCATTAGCCACATTTGGTTTATTTAATTTAATTAAATTTAAATAAAATTAAAACTTCAGTTCCTCAGTCACACTAGCCACATTTTAAGTGTTCAACTAGCCACATGTGGCTAGTGGCTACTACATCAGACAGAGCAGATATAGAACATTTCCATCCTTGCAGAAAGTTCTAGTGGACAGCACTAGTCTAAGGCCTCCTGTAAAAAACTTGAACTCCTTTGCGCTGTAGCTTAGAGTTTCTGCAGAAGTTTCGGCTTGCGTGGACCAATTATATTCTTTGGTATTTCTATTATGTATATCAAGTAACTATTTTATTTATGTTTATTCACCTAAATAAGTGCTTTTTTCTCTTCCAAGGCCTTTCTGTTTAATGTTCCATTTGAGAAAAATATCAAGGAAGTATTTATTCCCCATAGTTAGAGGTCTGTGTGGTAAGCAAGATTCTATTATTTATCTTCCGTTGTTTCTTTATGGTGGTTACTATCTTCCCTGATCCCTATGAGTTCCTGTTTGCAACCCTCTGCCTGTTAAGCCGGCTATGTCTTGCATGGTTGTTTGAATTTAAATTACCTGCCATTTTGCCTTACTAAGGGAAATGTAGCGAATTCAGTCATTAAAGGAAGTACTGTTGGGAAATAATGTGCTATAAGGCTCCCATTTATTCTGACATTTTTATTCTTGCCTCCTCTCCCACATTAAATAAAAGCTATTGTATATAGGGAGATGCTTAATAAACAGGCCACACAATACAATGTGGCTAAAGCTTTCACATTGGTTTTAAATGGGGTTCATTTGAAATGACTTTAATCTTGGTTGTGGTAGCTACTTGATACAGCATTCATTCTTTGTTACAACTCAAAGCTACTTCATTTATGCCTATGAAGATAAGATTAAATGTTTTTAAAATTTTTAAGTAAGGTGAAATATAAACAGAAATAAAATGCACTGTGGCGTAGGAGACAAAATCTAATCTTTATTTCTACTATGGTTCCACAGATTATCATCTTTCCTTGTAATTTCCTACTGGGTCACCTCTTTGAATAAGGTCTGGATTGGTTACTTAGTATTCATAACTTCTCTTTATCCACATGATGCTGAGGCTAAAAACTTGGTATATATTTGGAAAAAATGAGCCCAAACTTTCCTTTCTGGTTCCATTGTTGTCTCTACCACCCCTCTTCAGAGATCCCTGTAGAGGGATGGTTAATCACAGGGCTGGGTTTGAATCCCAGCTCCAGGCCTCCTGGCTATGTGGGCCACAAAAGTTACTTCATATTTTGTATTTCACCTTCTTCATCCTGAAGATGAGTTTTATTTCCAAATCTACATCATTGGATTTTCCTGAGATTTAATAAAAGCCCTTAAAACAGCACCACTGTTTTTCACTTGGGCTTCAAGTCTAAAGATCATTTTTCTGTGACTTTAAACTTTTAAAATTAAAATGTATTTACTATAGTCTGAATGATTATGTACCCCCAAATTCATATGTTGAAATCCTAGCGCCCAGTGTAGTGTGTTAGGAGGTGAGGCCTTTGGGAGATGATTAGGTCATGAAGGGTTCGCCCTCATGGATGAGATTAATGCCCTTATAAAAGAGACCCCAGAGAGAGCTCCCTTGTCCCTTCCACCACATGAGGACACAGCCAGAAGTCAGCAGTCTGCAACCCACACAACCCAACCATGCTGGCACCCTGATTGCAGACTTCCAGCCTCCAGAACTGTGAAAAATAAAGTTCTGTTGCTTATAAGCTACCCAACCTGTGGTGTGTTGCAGCCGACTAAGACAATAATTTAAGTACAGTGAAATGCACAGTTCTTAAATATACAGTTTGATGAGTTTTGATAAATACATATACCTTGTAACCCACTATCAAGACATAAGAGATTTTTATCTTCCTATCTCCCTATTAAGTTCCCTTAGTGCTTTCCCAAGTAATCCCTGCTCCCCCGCAACACACACACACACACACACACACACACACACACACACACACACACGGCAGTTACTATTTTGATTTCATTGCCAGAGCTTATTTTTGTCTATTCTAGAATTTCATTTGAATGGAACCATAGAGTATGTATTCTTTTGTATCAGGCTTTTCTCATTTTCCATATAATAAATTATATATCTGATACTTATCTCTAATAGTTTATTAGCATTATATTTTTATAATATTTAATTAATGTGCATAAGGTAATGGATCACATTGGGAAAAATTGGAATTTCTTTAAAACTGAAATATAAACAAAAAGCAAATGGCCTAAAATATAGCTTGTTACTCTGTTTCTTCTTCAGTAATATTTTTTGATATGCTATTGTGTTTGTGTTTTTATGATAATGTCTTTAGTTTGCCTTAATTTATTTCTCATGCAATTTTTCTTAATATTTAATTCACATAAAATATATTTATCAAGCTTTGCAAACATCACCATTATGTAAGTCCAGAATATTTTCATCACTCTGAATAGAAATCCCGGGGCACCTGGGTGGCTCAGTCGATTAAGGGTCCAACTCTTGATTTCAGCTCAGGTCCATGATCTCAGGGTTGTGAGATGGAGCCCTGCATTGGGTTCCATGCTCAGCAGGAAGCCTGCTTAAGAGTCCGTCTCTCCCTCCCCCTCAGCACCCCTCCCCTCGTGTGAATTCTGTCTCTAAAATAAATAAATCTTTAAAAAAATTTCCTGCTGTAGTGGAACTTACATTCTAAACGGAGGAGATGGGCAATAAGTGAATGAATAAACGTGTTTGTTTACTTGTTTAACGTTGGGGTAATGAGTTCTCTAAAGAAAAAGAAGAGGGAAGAGGAACCTGGAGTGCTGAGACAGGGGATTTGTTGTTCTAAACAGAGAGGGGAAGGAAGGCCTTGCTGGTAAGGTGAAGGAGGCGGGGAATGGGCCACACAGATATGTTGTTGGGGGTGTTCCTAACAAAGGGAAGAGCAAGTCCACAAGCACTAAGGCAGGAGGGTGCTTGGCATTTCCTAGGAACAGCCGGGAAGTCAGTGGGGAGCAGAGTGAGCCAGGGGGAGGAAGGCAGGAGGGATAACGAGGCCAGTCATGACAGGACTTATTTGCCATTTGAAAAGTTTTGGCTTTTACTGTGAGCGAAATGCACAGCCATTAGAGGATTCTGGGCAGGGGAAGCACGTGATTTGTCTTACAGTCCTAAGGAATGTTGGTTTGCAAATTTCTCAGGAGCTTCCTGGATATAATCAGAACCCTCCCCCCTGCCAGACACACAGAGGGCAGGGAAAGACCCAAGAAAGAGGCAAGCCACTCCAGATTACCAGGCTTAATAAGCAAGGTCACTTACATACAGGGCAGCTGCAAGATGTCAGTAGATCTCACTAGATCTCTATACCCACCTGCCACATCTTAAAAGTTTATATAAAGGCTTTAACTGGATTCAGTCACGTATACCATCCAGATGATCTCAACACCACATCACTATCTCAAGGCTGTGTCCTTGGGACAGCTCCTGGCAGCAAAGAAGTTGAGTGAAATGCACACTCCAAGGACAGGGGAGAGGATGAGGAGCCTCCAAATGCCAAGGTCCAACTCCTCGGTCAACTGGGGGTCACATCCTCTCCATGACCTCTTCCAACAAGGATTATTCTAGCTTCTGGCATGAGAAGACCTATAAGAAGACTATAGGAAGACAAGGATGGGAGCAGGGAGACCAGTTAGGAGGCTGTTACAACAACCCAGAAAAGAGATGATGTGGTGGTAGAGGTTATGAGAAGTGGTTAGATTCTGGATATGATTTGGAGTTAGAGCCAATAGGATTTACTGGTGGATGGGCTATGGTTTGTAACAGTGAAGTCAAGTCATGTCAGGGTTTTTGTTCTTAGCCAGTGGAAGAGAGAATTTCTATCACCTAAGATGGAGAAGGCAGGAAGGGGAACAGGTTTGGGAAGGAACATCAGGAGTCTGTTTTTTGGAGGAGTAGAGTTTGAAATGCCTGTTAGCCATTAAGTAGAGATGGTATCAGATCTAGACCCAGATACGAGTTTAGAGTTTAGGGACAAGGTCTGGTCTGACAGTACAAATTTGGAAGTTGTCAGAAAAGAGAAAGTCAAAGCTAGATGAGTATATTGAGAAACAATATCCTATTTTGTTGAAATGTGGATAGGCAGAAGTAAGGCTTCCTCTACTTTAGATATTGCTATATAGTGTTTAGGTTGTTTGAAAAAGTCACTCTGAGAGTAAACTAAAGGTGAAATGAGAGATAAAATACCTGGAGAGATTTTGTCCCAGTTACTGTGGCTGCATAATAAATTACACTAAAACTTAGTCGAATAAAACCAATTTATTATACTTTCGAGTTCTGTGGGTAATGAATTGGGATGGAGTATAGCAGGGATTACCTGTCCTGTTCCATGATGTCTGGGGCATCAAATGGAATATGTGAAGATGGGAGCAGGGATCATCTGAAGGCTTCTGCAGTCACCTAGCAGTTGCTAGTCAGTGCTTTTTGGGGTCACAGTTCCTTTTCACATGGGCTTCTCCAGGCAGTCTCTCTACATGGGCTAGTTTGAGCTTATTTGCAACATGGTTGGGTTCCCAGGGTGAGTATCCTGAAAGAGAGAGCCAGGTGGACACTGTCCCCTTTGTCTGACTTAACCTCAGAAGTCACATAGCATCACTTCTGCCACATTCTAATGGTGGGGGCAGTCTCAAGCTCACCCAGGTTCAGCAGAAGGGATATAGGTTCTGCCTCTCAGTGCGGGAGTGTCAATCACATTGAAAGAGTAGCACACAGGATGAAATATAAATTGGTGCTCCCATCTTTAGGAAAAAACAATCTGCGAAAGATTAGTGACTATTAGGAATGTAAGCTATTAGATTCAAAGAGTTCTTGCCTTGAGAAGTAGAGAAGAGCTAAATAAATACCTTTGAGAAGAGATAGGAGATTATGGTAAGGACTTTCACTGCTAATTTTAGAAATGTTTTCTTTTTTTTTTTTTCTTCCTTCCTTGTGGACCATGAAAATGTTGCTTTGGGAAAAGGTCTGCCTGTATCTGTATCTCAGGTTCACAGTCTTATTAGGACAGTATTTGTGCAGTTTGCTGGATGACAAGCTTCTCAGGACACAGGGAAGTGACCTATGGTGGAGTTGTAAGCAATTACTGAAGGCCCTTGGGAGTTTGCAGGCATCACCCACAGGAGATTAGCGAGAAGCTTTTCCCCTCCCTGACAAGAGACCAGCAAATTCCATAATCCACCCTGTGCTTAACTTCCACCAACTTTTCTCCAGACGTGCAGAGAGAATCAGGGTAAATCATACCCTTTACCTCTGTAGATTTAGATCTAGGGGAGAAAGCTTTTCTCTCCCCACATACAAAGTCAGCACCATGGACTCATTTTTAGAAGACACTGGTGGCTAGGTCCAGGTTAGAGAATAGACTAAAAAGATTCACATCCTCTAGATAAAGACTGAGAGGGAAAGGACTGAAATCCTTGGTGTTATGAAAGCTCAGATAAAGTAAATGCAAATATGTGGACCAAATTTGGGGCGTTATTTAGGATGATTCCAAATTCCCAAGCAGTGCATATGCTCTAGGTACAAACATCAGGGGATTATTTTCTGGCTTTGCCCATATACAGTCCAGTCAGAGGAAGTTCTAGGCTTCCTGTCAGCTCTCCTGAGCAAGGTGACACAAAGCAGAAAGATAGCTTTTTAAAAAAATAAAAACACTTAGGTCACAAAATTTTAGAATTGATCTCAAATCTTAATGCTATTTAAATGGACCAGATTTTTGCAATTTTCAAAGTATCTACAGCCAAGGTTGAACTTTATCGATTGGTTCTATTTTAATTGGCCTTTGTTGGAATATTAGAAAGTTGGACCATCAAGTTCCTACAGATGTGGTTAGGTTGCCTGGCTTCTGCAGAAGCATAGGTGTCCAAGGGAATGGTGGGTGCTGTGAGAGCACTGGGGGTCCAGGTTGGCTTGGTGAAAGCTGGGAAATGTTTGGCAGTCAAGGGAAAGTGAGGGAACCAAGAATAGAGAAGGTAGTTCCCCTAGAAATGGGTAATTTCATGGAAGTACCATGGAAAGGATTTGGAAGGAAGGTGGTAGTGGGAGGTTGGGTTAGGGATGAAGAAGCCCAGACCAGTTCCGAGATAAGTTTGGGAAAGAAAAGAATGACCTGGGTGGATGGGGAGTTTACATTTTGTGTTCTGGGAGATAATACAGAATTTGAGTAATTCAAACTTTCAAGAATAAGAGTAATACTTTGTGTAGTAGAGTAAGTCTCTGCCATGTGTGGTATGCTCAACCATCCTGTCTGCCTCTCTTCCTGGTCCATGGGAGGCTACTCTTGTCTATCCATCTTCTGTTTGGATAGGGCCATGTAACTAGTCTGGCCCCTGGGCTGTGTGCAGAAGTGACACATGAACCAAAATATTTACTTGCTACTATAAAACTCTCCATTCTCTCTTTCCTCTGCCTTCAGAACCTGAAATGTTCCTGATAATGGGGACTTCATTAATCTGGGTCCTGGAGTGAGGGCAACACGGACTAGAGACTAGTAGCCACCCATCACCTCACTAATGCAAAATGGGTCATGAGATCAAGCCCTGCATGGCTGCTTGGGATTCTCTCTCTCCCTCTGCCCCTCCCTCCAGGCTCACACTCTCTCTTTCTAAAAAAAAAAAGAAAAAGAAAAAAATCATAAGGAAGAGAAAATACATATACAGCACCGTACTGTATTTATAGAAAAAATCCACATATAAGTGCAGTTCAAACCCTTGTTATATACATATACACACCTAGATATACCTCTATACCTAGATACCATGTTGGCCGGAGAAAATCCTGAGGACTCAAGTTCAGGGAAAATAATATATATATTTTTATATATATTATCTATTTTATATATTTTTATTTAATTATATATATTTATATACTTATATATTATATATATATTTTAACATAACATATGTAAGTATATAACATAAAGAAGTATGTATACTCACACACACACACACACATATATTTTTCCCTGTCCCAAACTCAAGCTCTCAGGACTTTTTCAGCCAACATAGTATCTAGGTATAGAAGGCAGCTTATATATCCTTCTGACAGAAGGGAGGAGAGGGGTTTATGTTCTTCCTGGTCCCTGAAAACCCTGCTGACTTTGACTGCAGAAGTTTATGGCTAGGACTTCTGCTGAACAGGTCTACCCAGGTTTTCTAGGTCCTGCACATTCTTGGATCTCAGGTCTTGGCTAAGTCCCATCCAGTAGCCTGGTGTAGGATGTCTGCCCCAAGCCCAGCCTCTACCATATAGTTACCTTTCCATGGCAGCACTGTGCAGAACTGATAGTGTTCATCCTTGGCTACTTTTTTTCTTGTCTCCCTATTGGCTTATAGACATGTCTGAATCACTTTCTTCTTGCCATCTCTCTGTCTTAGATTTCTGTCCTTTCACTGTCCACTCCCACTGCCTGAACTAAGCATCAGAGAGATATGAGGGCTGGGCCCCTATGGGACCAAACAAACTCTTCCTCCACTCCCCCTCCCTCCTAGTTTTTCTTTCCCTTTCAATAGGGTATGACCTGCCCTTTCTGTCTGGTGGGAACTTCCTCTAAATCACTTCCTCTCTTGATCATCTGTAGACATCTTTGTTCTAAGTGGCTGTGCCTCCTTCCCCAAGGCATTAACCTTGGCCTTAATGGTGAACATGGTTTATGGGAGAATAAAACAGAGACTCAGGTTCACATTTTCAAGATAATTACATTAGCGTTTATAAAGTACTTTCTCCCTGGAAATTCTGCCTACTTGCCTGATATTATTGGCATTTGTTGACTCAATGGTGGCAAGTCTAACAGCCTCCAGGGGCAGTGTGTGGTAAGCACTTTGAGGGATGTGGATGGCCCTGGTGTCAACCCTGTGGTTCAGATTGATGCATTGACCCAGGAAGCCTCCTTCCACTCTATGGAACAGTGTATATAAAATATTTGCCTACAACAAAATAAACTCAGAGTTTAACTTCCAGTTCCCATGGAAAACCAACTGGAAATATGATTCTTTCTTTTAGGTCTGCCAACTGCCTTATTATCCTAAACCCCATGGCCTAATTTCCTTTAGGCTCTTATTCATAGAGTCATGGCTTATTTCAAGACTGTCAAGGATCAAATGAATAAATGCAGAGACTTTAATTTTTTTTTTACTTTTTTTTGGTCACATGGTTGGTCCTGAAGCCTTGAGTAAATTTTGTCTTAAGAGAGATTCTCATTTTGGGCGCCTGGGTGGCTCAGTTGGTTGGGCGACTGCCTTCGGCTCAGGTCATGGTCCTGGAGTCCCGGGATCGAGTCCCGCATCGGGCTCCCTGCTCAGCGGGGAGTCTGCTTCTCCCTCTGACCCTCCTCCCTCTCATGCTCTCTGTCTCTCATTCTCTCTCTCGCAAATAAATAAAAATCTTAAAAAAAAAAAAAAAAAAAGAGAGATTCTCATTTTTATACAGAGTATCTGGTTTAATTTTGTACCTCTTTTATGGGATGGCCACATAAATATGATGTCCATGGATCATTTTAAGCCAAACCCCGGGGATGCTTGATGCTTTTAAGCCTTGAGAATTGTTTGACCTGGAGACTCTTAGTTGTTCTTTATGAAAAATAATGATTACTCAAGAGCTTTTAATTCTTTTTTTAGTTTGCTGCTGAATATTTTTAGCCATGCATGATCTTATATTTGTTGAGCTCATGCTACTCTGTCTTTCATCTCTCCACCAGTCAGATCATACTTCAGGAATATATCATGTGTCTTTCTTACTCTCAGCTACTGAAAGTCTGTGCTATATAGAGCTGCTATATTTCTCTCTGGTGGTAGAGACATTACAGAGGACTCTCTCCTTAGTTAAAACAGTGATGATGGGAACTTGTTCATAAGCAGATGTGTGGCATTTTTTTCTTTTTTTTTTTAATTTTTAAAAATTTTTAAAATGTTATTATGTTATGTTAGTCAACATACATCATTAGTTTTTGATGTGGTGATCCACGATCCATTGTTTTCGCATAACACCCAGTGCTCCATGCAGTATGTGCCCTCCTTAATACCCATCACCGGGCTAAGCCACCACTCACCCCCCTCCCCTCTAAAACCCTGTTTGTTTCTCCGAGTCCATAGTCTCTCATGGTTCATCTCTCCCTCCAATTCCCAACCCCCTTCATTTTTCCCTTCCTTCTCCTAATGTCCTCCATGCTATTCCTTATGTTCCACAAATAAGTGAAACCATATGATAATTGACTTTCTCTGCTTGACTTATTTCACTTAGCATAATCTGCTCCAGTCCCATCCATGTTGATGCAAATGGTGGGTATTCATCCTCTCTGATGGCTGAGTGATATTCCATGGTATATATGGACCACATCTTCTTTATCCATTCATCTGTTGAAGAGCATCTCGGCTCTTTCCACAGTTTGGCTATTGTGGACATTGCTGCTATG
>NC_138369.1:77093631-77136662 GCF_054177405.1 Leptonychotes weddellii
GTTTTGATTTGAATTTCCCTGATGGCTAATGATGATGAACATTTTTTCATGTGTCTGTTAGCCATTTGTATGTCTTCTTCAGAGAAGTGCCTTTTCATGTCTTCTGCCCATTTTTTGACTTAGTTATTTGTTTTTTGAGTGTTCAGTTTGAGAAGTTCTTTATAGATCTTGGATACCAGCCCTTTATCTGTAGTGTCATTTGCAAATATCTTCTCTCATTCTGTGGCTTGCCTGTGTTTTGTTGACTGTCTCCTTTGCTGTGCAGAAGCTTTTTATCTTGATGAAGTCCCAAAAGTTCATTTTTGCTTTTGTTTCACTAGCTTTTGGAGATGTATCTTGAAAGAAGTTGCTGTGGGCGATGTCAAAGAGGTTACTGCCTATGTTCTCCTCTAGGATTTGGATGGAGTCCTGTCTCACACTGAGATCTTTCATCCATTTTGAGTTGATGTTTGTGTATGGTGTTAGAGAATGGTCAAGTTTCATTCTTCTGCATGTGGCTGTCCAATTTTCCCAGCACCCTTTATTGAAGAGACTGTTTTTTTTTCATTGCATATTTTTTCCAACACAGAGAGTTCTGACAGAAAGCTCTAACTGTCCTAGCGTAAGCAGCTGTAGCTGACTCTATCTATGTCATCAACATTTTATCTTATTCACTTCATTTTTATTACTGAGAATGTCATTATATGCTAATAATTTTGCAATCCAAACATGCGAGTTTTTCCTCCACCTACTCAGGAAGGCTGAAAGTTCATTGTAATCAGTAAAATATGCGTTCAGGAATTAAGATATTTTAAAGATTCTATTTATTTATTTATTTATTTATTTGAGAGAGAGAAGAGAGAGAAGGAGAGAAAGCATGAGCAAGGGGAGGGGCAGAGGGAGAAGCAGACTCCCCGCCAAGCAGGGAGCCCGATGTAGGGCTCAATCCCAGGACGCTGGGATCATGACCTGAGCCGAAGGCAGATGCTTAACCGACTGAGCCACCCAGGTGCCCTAGGAATTAAGATATTTTAATTTTTGTGTGGAGGCTCAGAATCTGGAAGAATTGGCCATCTAGATTTTTTTTTTCACTTTCAATTTTTTTTAGTTTTTACTTAAATTCCAGTTAACATAGTGTAATATTAGTTTCACATGTACAATTTAGAGATTCAACACTTCCATATGACATCTAGTGCTCATCACAAGTGCCCTCCTTAATCCTCTTCACCTATTTTACCCACCCCCCCAACCATCAATTTGTTCTCTGTAGTCAGGGTCTGTTTCTTGTTTTGCCCCTCTCTGTTTTGTTTCTTAAATTCCACATATATGGAAGCCTAGTAAGACCTACTTCTCTTTTTCCAAGAGCCTGGCAAACATAGGCATTTCCACAGGCACCTCTTCCTCATCTATGTTTGGAGTCATTAAGGACAAAAAACACTTGGATTTGGTACAAGTCTTTTGATTGTGTGAGTTCACTTGCTGAATGAAGGCTTGCTTACTGCCCAATGTCAGATTAGAGAGTTTATGTCTGGAGGGTCCTCTCTTTCTTGTTTTTCCCTTCTGGAACCTCACATGCCTGCATCCTGTCCCAGAAGGCAGGACTAGGGCTTAAAATTGCAAAGTGGATGAGGCAAGTGTAAGATCACACGTAGGTTGAGGTGTCCCTTATGACCACACGTGCTATATTTTAATTAGTGGAGCTTTTCTTATCTCAATGATTGTATTTCAGTTGCCCATGGGAGAGCCTTGCTTCTTAGATGAAGGATCACAGAGTCCCTTGGAGGCCCAAGAAAGATTTATAGCTGCTTATCCAAAGGTTCCAGATGGTTTCCTATTACCACAGCTTTAACTTAACTCACAGTTATAGGTAAGAGACCTGTAGTGAGAGGCCAATCCAATTGTCAGGCCCCTTTACCAACCTCTAAATGTGAGAATCTGTTCCTCTTCAGAAAACTCTTTAAATGGATAAATAATCTCTTGTATTTGTGCAGTAATTGTAGCTGACGCTGGTGGAATGCTTACCTTGTACAGGCAGTGGGCTAAGATTTATATATAAATCTTATATGTATATAATATATATATAAATAAGTATATATATATTATATATATATTTCACTTATTTGTGCCAGTTGGATGAGGAGTGTTTTATTACTAGCTTCAGTCCTAGAGATGTTAAGTAACCTACTCTAGGTCACACAGCTAGGAAGATGTAGGGCTGAGATTTGAACCTAGACAGTCTGACACTAGAGTATGTGCACATTCATACACACACACACCCACACACACACTTCTATTAAATGCTTGACATGCTTTCTACTCCATCTTCTTCATTATCCTATGAGGTATAAAAGGGCCCAAAATAAAAGAAAAAAAATAAACAAAGACTCCAATGCCAGAGAAGTTAAATTTCAGAGCTTCTAAACAAACTGAACTTCTTGCCCTCAGACAAGACCATGCCTGTCACATGCCCTGACAGGTCTGCTTAGGGAATGAGCACATATGGGAGGAGAGGACATATCTGGAGGGGAAGCAAGAATTTGCTTCCAGAATCTCCAGTTAAACTACTCTTCATCAAGGGTAGCAGAGACTCAGGTAAACTCAGAAAGGGGACATTTATTCTAAAGCTACATTTGGGGCAAAGGTGGATGAGGGAACTCATGGAAACCTCATGGGTTTAGTCTTCTGGAGCCAGGAGGTGGAGAGGGACTGGGATCTGAGGCAGTTCCAGGTGGTTCAGGATCCCCCTTTGGACTCCTCCACCATCAGGATCAGCTTCTCTAGTGCATCAACCCCTGTCTGGGCTGCCCACATCTGCCGGGCACCACCACCTGCCTTATTCTTCCCCTATTTCCAGTTCCAATAATGAGAGAGGAAACCTGCTTGACTCAGCAAATATTCATCATATCTGTTTGGGCAGAACCCCCAGCCCCCAGGAGGACTTGCCTTAGGCAGAGAATTCGGTGTCTTTGTGTCAGCTGCCCACCCAGGTCCAATCAGCTGGGCTAGGGGTAGGGCAGGGTAAGAATGGCTGGTGCAAAAGAAATGGAAAATCTTGGTCATCCAGACCAGACCTTCTGCAGAAGCTGCTTTTCTCAGAAGCAGCTGGGGGTTCAGAGGCAATGGCATTAATGTATCTTTTACAGAGATGAAATACTGCACTTTTACACAACTAGATTAAAATTCATTCCTGTCTAGTGGGTGTTTACATTTTGGGAAGTGATTTTTTCAGTTTTATCCAGGTTATATAATTCCACCACCTAATCAACCCAAAGTGCTCATTTCCTCCCTACCCCGTTACAAATTAGATTTAGGTAAAATTCCTATGCTATAATTTTTTTTCTACCTGAAAACTTCTGAGACTTTAAGTCACCCCAAAACATGGCATGCCTGTTTCTGAAGGTCCCATGTGGGATTTTGGTTCAGGCTTTCAGGCCTTAAATTATTATTCTTTATTATCTTCTCTGCCACTTAATCTGTCTCATAAATTATGGGAGTTACTAGTGTTTCTAGTTCTCAGCTATGGCTACATAGTGGACTCACTCAGGGAACTTTAAAAAATACTGCAGCCTGGGGCTCCTGGGTAGCTCAGTCGTTAAGCATCTGCCTTTGGCTCAGGTCATGATCCCAGCGTCCTGGGATTGAGCCCTGGGATTGAGCCTGCTTATCCCTCTCTCTCTGCTGCTCCCCCTGCTTGTGTACTTTTTGTCTCCCTCTCTCTGTCAAATAAAGAAATAAAATTCTTTAAAAAAAAAAAAACCTGCAGACTGTGGCATACCTTCAGAAATTATTTGTTTCTTAAAGGCCTGGGATTTTTTATTTTTTAAGATTTTATTTATTTATTTGAGAGAGAGAGAATGAGAGACAGAGAGCATGAGAGGGAGGAGGGTCAGAGGGAGAAGCAGACTCCCCGCCGAGCAGGGAGCCCGATGTGGGACTCGATCCCAGGACTCCAGGATCATGACCTGAGCCGAAGGCAGTCGCTCAACCAACTGAGCCACCCAGGCGCCTCAAGGCCTGGGAATTTTTGAAAAGCTCCCCAGGTGATGTTAATGTAGAGCCAGGGCCCATAACCATGGTTCTCAAAGTATGGTCCCTGACCAGCAGCATTAGCAGCACCTGGAAACTTACCAGAAATTCAAACGTTTGGGCTTTATCCCAGACCTGCTGATTTAGAAACTCTGGGGGTAGGGCTCAGCAGTCTGTTTTTTTTCTTTTTTTTAAAGATTTTATTTATTTATTTGACAGAGAGAGACAGTGAGAGAGGGAACACAAGCAGGGGTAGTGGGAGAGGGAGAAGCAGACTCCCCGCCAAGCAGGGAGCCCGATGTAGGGCTCAATCCCAGGACCCTGGGACCATGACCTGAGCCGAAGGCAGACGCTTAATGACTGAGCCACCCAGGCGCCCCACAGCAGTCTGTTTTAATAAACCCTCCAGGTGATTGTGATGCGGGCTCAAGTTTCAGAACCACTGGTCTACATGGAGCTGTTTAATTTATTTTACCTCTTCATAGACCCGTATCTCAAGCCTTTGAACTAAGCCTTTTGAAGGTGACCTCTCGAATTACATTTGTCACACAGCTTAACTGACTTCCTAAGAGCTGCGTTGGGCTGATTTATGGCTTGGCAGAAGGTTAATTGTTTAGATATTTTGGTAATTCTCAGCTCATTTCTCTATGATTGTTAATTACCAAAATAAGATAGCTAAGTCTACCTCTCAGTGGTCTCCCTTTATTATTTTTTAATGTGATTGTTTTCGTAATTGTTTCAAACAGTCGTTTTTCTCCCCACGTCTGTTCCATGATATGATAAATGGCTAGATACTAAGTGCCGGCTTATTCTACCTTCAGCTGCCATTATATAGTTTTTCCATTTTTTTCTTTTTGAGAGAAAAGACCCAACAATTGCTTACCAAGATTTTTGATGCTAAATGTTTTTATAAATACATGGAGTATAACATACTTGCCATAAAAGCAAACACATATTGTATAGGATATCACATAGGATCTAAAATTCAGGGTGTAATACAATATTATTATAATTGTCTTTATATGTCCCCCACTAACTGCTGAGCTTCTGGGGGGGTGCATATCTTATTCTTAACTGTCTGGCAGAGTGACTAAGGTATAATAAACACTGAGCACATGTTTGGTGAATGAATAAAAGAATGAATGAATAATGGCACCATCCAACACTAGCTGGTCATATCCAGGCATCGTGTTTTATTTTGTCTGGAGGCCACACTATAGAAGACTCATTATTGTCATAATCCAAAGGTGAAAGTCAGACCAGGAACATGAGAATTATTTGGATTATGTAAGGGTGTCTAGGAGAGGAAAGGGGAATACTGCAAGGGTTTGGAGTCACTCTCTTGTAGGGATGGAGCTGATTTTTCCCCTCCCCTATGAAGCTGGGGAGGCTCAATGTTGTCCTGTCAGCAAATAGGGTGGGAAGCATAGCTTGGTGTGAGAGAGTACAATTATTATAATAAATGAGAAGGAATCAGAATACGCTAGTGCGAAGGCCCTTCTTATCTCTGGGGGATGAGATGTCTATGGAGGGCAGGGTTGGGGAGAGCCGTGGGAGTGGTCACCCATTAGGAGCATTTTCCCCCAAAGAGGCATCTTGGCAACAGGTTCTTTAAAGTTCAGCATTTAAGACTATGATGAAAAGGCATGGAGCAAGCGAATCAAAGAAAGTTCTCAAAAAATGGCACCATGGCAGCTCCCCAGGTCAGACTGTGGCTTCACTTGTGGAAAGAGAAAGGGTGGCTATGGAGCTCGGAAGCTCTGAAAAGAGAAGGGTCACCTCTTGAGGTAGGCCATTTTCCTCTTCAAGCTAAACCAGCCTGGCTTTATACTCGAGGAGGGGGATTGGAGCACTTGATTGTGGGATGAATAGGATGGTCCTTCTGGAAACTCTCAATCCCCACAGAAGGTAGGAGCATCCACAAAGCAGTGGCAATTAATAAGGAACATTAAGGATATGAAGGTTTTAGAGTAGAACAGAGCTCGCTTTCTCTGTGATGCATGACTGGGTACATTTGGCAGGGTGGTATAGTGAAGGGCAAAGGACCTTAAGCTGAGGGAAACACAAAAAGAACCATTTCTGCCCATATTTGCCTTGGGAACACAGTGACCTTTTTCTTTGATGAAGGATTTGCATTTGGGGTCTCCTGATCACTCCTGTTCATTTTTCCATCACCTTCTTCCTCCTTTGTATTTCCTCTACCAGCCCCTAAACCATTTCCTTCTGTTCCATTTCCCTCACTATCCAAGTTCAGTCCTCTCCAATGCAATGGTTGCCTTGCATTTCTGGTCCACATGCACAAGGATGTGGCAGGTAGCAACAATCTATCACAAAGCGAAAATACAGTTTTATTCTTCACCCACACTAGGGCTCCCAGCACACACATATATTTTCTTAACAGCCAAAAACGAAGACTTTCTGCTTATTATGAATATATACAGGACAACTGGCCTTTATTTTTTTTTTAAGATTTTATTTATTTATTTGACAGAGAGATAGAGAGCACAAGTAGGCAGAGGGAGAGGGAGAAGCAGGCTCTCTGCTGAGCAGGGAGCCTGACGTGGGGCTCGATCCCAGGACCCTGGAATCATGACCTGATCAGAAGGAAGACGATTAACCAACTGAGCCACCTAGGCGCCCTAGCACAGTGGGTTTTTAGAAGGCTCCTTTCAGTTCTTTCTCTGGGCGTGGTAGCTCCTGCCTCAGGAACCTTTCTATTCCCCTATCTGGAATATTCTTATGCTCCCTTTTCACCAAGCTAATACTTCAGATTTAAGTTCAGATCCTTCATATTTAAGTTCAAATGTAGTAATTGTAATATTAGAGAAAATGACAATGCTGATATTTCAGTATTTGTTTCAACTTTCAACACCATTATTATTTCTTTTTTTCCCAAAAAGTGTCAGCATAGCATTGCCGTTAAGAGCATGGACTCTGGAGGTAGATGGCCTAGCTTTGATTCAGCTCTTCCATTTACTACTGTGTGACCTTGGGCAAGTTTTTTAACCTCTCTGAACTTCAGCTTCCCTATCTGTAAGTGGGGATAATACTAGTAACCCCCTCATAGTGTTGCTGTAAATACCAAAGGAGTAATATTTATTAAAAATTGATTAATTAAAAGCAGAAAATTCATATTTAATGCATTTAAAATATAAACATATTTAAGTCTATATAAAAATGGAAATGAAAATATTACCTTATAAAAATACTAGGTATATTTTTCTGTTGTAAAAATATAATTAATAGAAATAAAATACTATAAAAATAAATTGATGCTACATAAAAAGGACTAAAACTTGAATAATAAGGAAACATTTATTATGAAATAGTTTTTGATCTTTAAAAAAACCCTGTAGTCTTAAAAAATTAAAAATGACAATCATGTCATTATTGAAACTCCAGAGCATTGTTTTTCAGAATTGTCCAGCTGTTGGAAGCTCTGGTCCTTGAATGCCAAGAGGAGATTTTAAACTAGAACCTTCTCTTTTCTTACTCCCCTATCTTCAGATAATACCATCTCTCTCTCTTAAAGATTTATTTATTTATTTGGGTGGGGAGGGGCAGAGGGAGAGGGAGAATCTCAAGCAGACTTCGCATCTAGTGCAGAGCCCAAATCTGAGCTTGATCCCATGACCTTAAGAGCATGACCTGAGCTGAAACCAAGAGTCAGATGCTTAACTGACCGTATGACCCAGGTGCCCCCAGATAATACCATCTCTTAACTGATAACATGGAGAAGTTATTTTTAAACATTTCCCCCAATAGGAATTACAGAATTCCACAGAATTTTTTTTTTTTTGAGCCAGAGTTTTTGTTTCAAAGAAATCATTTCTGGTTCATTTTTGTCATCCTTAGATTACTTATGTAATAGGTGAAGGTTCTAACACAGTGTTATTTGTAAATGTGGAAACTGTTACTTCCTATTCCACTTTTTCAAGAAGGTCTCTTTCCATTGTTTTTTTCCTTTTTTTCTTGAGTATCCTGGAGGAATAAAAGAACACCTTCCAAATGATTGCAACTTTGATTCAAAATTTTATTTTATTATTTTTTGATTCAAAATTTTAATGCAGAAGGCAATTCTGGATATTTCTCAAGACATATGATTCTGGCTTCAATTTTTTTCCAGATGCCAGCATAACTTTATACCAACAAAATATGAGTATTTTTTACTTAAAGATTTTAAGATACGTGGGATGCCAGAATACCAAAAACAGATTTTGCAATCACTACTCAAATGTCATTTACTTAAAGAACCCCCTCTTTCCTTACTCCTCAGACTGGATTAAGCTCTATGTTATAACCAGAGGTCTGCAAACTATGGCGGGGGCGGAGGGGGGGAGGGTTTGCTAAATCCAGCCAGCCTCCCATTTTTTGTAAATAAAGTTTTATTGGGCACAGCTATACCTGTTTATTTACATACTATGGCAGCTTTTGCAATACAATGGCAGGGTTGAAGTTGCAACAGACACTGTACAACTCACAGGTCTAAAATATTTACTCTTTGATCATTTACAGAAAAAGTTTGCCAATTATTAGCTCCCTATACCTGTCCTTCAAGACCTGAGTACAATTTGTAATGATATATCTAGTGATTACTTTATTAATGTTAATCTCTAACTATTCTTTAAGCTCCATGAGGGCAAAAACCATGTTTATTATCCTATTACATTACCAGAACCTAGGCTAGTGTTGGCACATAGTAGTTGCTCAATAAATGCTTGTTAATTAAATAATTAGATTATATAAGATGACAATTTGGGAGCAAATACTGCCTCTGGGGTAAACCTACACTTCTCTTGAAACTTGTGAAATATAGTGGTGAAGAGTTAACGGGGTAATACAAAAAGTATGCAGCATAATGTCTAGAATATAGAATGTGCTGAATAAATGACAGCCCTTATTATGTAAAATCCTCCAAATTGCCTTTTTAAAATCCTGTAGAGACTTTGTCATGTAAATGCACAAAAATATTAGGAAATGCATTCATTCCAAGGCACATGTTTATTATGAATTTACTCCATGCCTGGTGAAGCCACTTTCCTTATTTCATGGCTTCTGAGTTTTACCAACCAGCCATTCTTTCATAGGCCCTTCCTAATGATATGTGTTCTAGAAAAGAGGATCAGTGGCGAAGTCAGCAGCCTTACCAAAGAACATGTCAGTTCTTCATTTGTTTGCTTGTTGACCAGGGCTGTGCATTGCAATCACCTGGGGAACTGTTAAAAATAATGATGTCTGGGCTCTGTCCCCAGAGGTTCTGGTTTCATTGGTCTAGGGTAGTGCTTTTAAAACTTCCCAGGTGGTTCTAATATGCAGCCAGGGGTGAGACTGTCAATTTTATCAGTTAAGAGGTATTCAATGAATATTTGTTCAGAGAGATTGAATACAGAAATAAACAACGGCCAGACCATTTATGACAAAAGAATTCTAACCCACAACCTCTGCAGTAACTGACCTACAAGGATCAGGACTTAGTAACTGCAAGCTTCCCCATTTTTATACCTCCTCCACCTTTCAACTCAAGACCAAAAAGAGAAAGTCAAACATATCTCCCAAACATCAGATGCGATGCACTGCTTCTAGTTAGTTTGCCTCTAGTATTCCCATACTAAACAATCTCCAATCAGAGCATACCTGAAGCCTTCCTTTTTTCTCACTATAAAGCTTCCCTATTGCCCTGCTTGTGTTTGAGTCTCTGCCAAATCCAGGTGATGGTGGCTGACTTCCTTGCTATACCAGACTCTGAATAAGTAGCCTCTCTTCTCGTTTGTGTGGTCTTCATTAATTTCCACAGTGCTATTATTCTTGTTACTGTAACTAGTGTTGCACAGATAAATGACATACTTTGACTTCTCTTACAACCAGGAAAATCATATAACAGAATCCCACTGGGATTAGATTAAAAACTGGAATGAATATGAGGATTCAGGGGTGTCTCAGACAACTGAAAGTCCAGTTGGGTCTCAGGAACCCAGGAAAGGAAGGCTACTGGGAACCAAGAAATTTCCCCACTTTGTCTCTCATCCCCATTTTTCTCTGTGTATCTGCTTAATTCTTTCTTCTTGGTTTAGACCACTTGTCTCTACTGTCCAGCCCACATGGCAGAATAACCACTACCAGCAACTCTTAGGATTTTATCTCCTCAATTAGAGACAGAAGAGCTAGACCAACTGGAATCTCTTATTGTACATCCACATCCCCAAGGAAGGATCTCAGTGGCCCATGTTGGGGAGGTTCCTTTTTCTGCTGCCCCATTGTAACTGTGTGAATTGCTGGGAGGAGGTCAGTTCCCACAGTAAACATGGAGGGTTGGCTGAGGGGGACATGTTAGCAATACAACTTTAATAATAAAAGAAGGCAATTTAAGTTCTAGATTTTTGCTAACGCCTTTGTTCAGCTGTGTGTGTGTGTTTTGTTTTTTTGTTTGTTTTAGCTTCCTGGTGATTTTGGTCTCCTCTGGTGAAGCTTCCCTTGTATAACTTGCACCTGCAGCTCCACTCTCAGGCATCCTGGGGTCATTTAACATTGCAAGAAAAATTGTCCTTGAGGCTACGGTGCCTCAGGAGACTTTATGTGTGCCTCTCTACCTTATAACCTTATTTGCGCAAACAAGTGTGCCAGCTATGTCCATGCCTTCACCACCTCCCAGTGTCCTTTAGAAGTACACTTCACCTATTACTTGACAAGAGGGGCTCATACCGAAACAACTGCTATGATCCATGCTATCCTTTTGGGGGGCTTTATGTCCTTGGATCTTCTTGCCCAGCAGATCTAGTGTTGGGGCAGCTGTTTGGAGCACCCCAACTTGGGAGAGCCCCCCCCCACATCTATCTCCCTCATCCAAAGAGATACTATACTCCCTCAGTTGCCCCTCACTCTACCAACCAACAGGGATGCAGAATCAGCAGGAAGGTACTAGGGATAGAGTAAGAGAATTTCTGGAAGTGGAATGAGCTCAGAGTCATCCATTGCTCATCAACTCAGGCACTAAAAAAATTCTGGGCAACACAAGGAGGCAATTAAGCCTAAGTGTATGCCATTTGCTTTGTAGGTGAATATAGATTGCAGAGACTAGAGTTTTGAGACATTGTGCTCAAGCCAAAACTAGGGCATACTGTACTTCTTCCATCAAATCATACACCATAAGTACAGAGGAGCCCATAGGACTAAGCCCAGAATTGATACTTTCAAAGGAAGCTTGGAGGAAAGTGCTGCGTCAGACATTCTCGCCACTATAACCATGGAGCTCTGCACTGAGTCTTGATATCAAAGATTTACTGAAGACCTGACACATTTACCATTATGCAAATAATGTATTCTTACTTTTCCCCACTGTGAAGTTCAATTAATGTTTTATGTGAAGTCAAATAGGCTGCTATTCCTTAAAGTTCTAGTTTTAAACAAGCAGCAGTATTGTCAGTCTGCTTTGACGTCTGCTTATCTCTGAGGGAGAGCAAGGAACAAAGATATCTGGGTATTTTACATTGGTTATATAATTGCAGAGTTCACAGTTTCTTTGCCCTTTTCAAGGTCTTGGGGACTATCTGATCTGACATTTCCCAAGCCAGACAGCCGAGGACAGCCTCTGAAAGATCATCTCTCTCTCTTTCATTCCCCCCACCCCCACCCCTAGAATATTTTACAGGAGTTTGCAGTGTATCTGACCCTCACTGGAAAGGATTTATTAGGCCCTTAGGGCTAGAGGACATTCTAACCTAGATGAGAAGGACTGAGTTTCCATTCCTCTGCTTATTCATAGAAGCTGTAGCAAGACACATAGATGTTTCTGAGCCTTGATTTTTTCACCAAATGAGAATAATGTGGAAAGCCATGTATTATCAACTGATAATCAAAAGAGATCCCGATGTGGAAGGCATAAAATTATTTATTGAGCACTTACTGTGTGCCATGTAATCTACCAGGCCTGGGGTTGCAGTGATGGAGCAAAGATAGACATAGTCACTTTTCATATGGGTTTACTTGAGTCTATTTGGAAAGTTAGATATTCAGTTTTTAAAAGGCACACAAACAAATGTCAACTTTAACTGTGACAGGGCGCCTGGGTGGCTCAGTTGGTTAAGCGACTGCCTTCAGCTCAGGTCATGATCCTGGAGTCCCTGGATCGAGTCCCGCATCGGGCTCCCTGTTCGGTGGGGAGTCTGCTTCTCCCTCTGACCATTCCCCCTCTCATGTGCTTGCTCTCTCTCATTCTCTCTCTCTCAAATAAATAAATAAAATCTTTAAAAAAAAAAAAAAAACTTTAACTGTGACAAATGCCCCAAGGTGGAGGTATATGGTGTTGTGAGAAGCTGTATTAAGGGCATCTATTCTGGGTTGAAGGTCAGAAAAGCCTTCCACAGTAGTGACAACTGAGCTACAGTCTGAAAATAAGAAGTCACTAGGAGAAGAGCTAGAGGCAGGGGAACAGCGGGTACAAGGCCCCATAAAGAAGAGACCCAGAGTGTATACAAGGGACTGAAAGATCACCCAGAAGGACTACTGGCACCTTGCCCTGACACAATTTTTTTTTCTTAACATATAATGTATTATTTGTTTCAAGGGTACAGGACTGTGATTCACAGCACTCACCATAGCACATACCCTCCCCAATGTCCATCACCCAGCCACCCCATCCCCCCACCCCCCTCCTCTCCAGCAACCCTCAGTTTGTTTCCTGAGATTAAGAGTCTCTTATGGTTTGTCTCCCTCTCTGGTTTCATCTTGTTTCATTTTCCCCTCCCTTCCCCTATGATCCTCTGCCTTGTTTCTCAAATTCCTCATATCAGTGAGATCATATGATACTTGTCTTTCTCTGATTGACTTATTTCGCTTAGCATAATACCCTCTAGTTCCATCCACGTCATTGCAAATGGCAAGATTTCATTCTTTTTGATGGCTGAGTAATATTCCATTGTGTGTGTGTGTGTATGTGTGTGTACACACAATCTTCTTTATCCATTCATCTGTCGATGGACATCTGGGCTGTTTCCATAGTTTTTGCCCTGCCGTTATTAAGGCTACACATTGCATACAGTCAGAGGGGAGAATAAAAACAACTTTGCATCCTTAGACAACCACAGAAAAATCAGAAAAACCGTGCCTAATCCTACTTTTCAGATTGAATCAATCTCTGAGCCATACCTTGAAAGTCAAAACCAACTTTATCTCTGACTTTTATGACCTTGATGTCTTCAGATTTATATTTGAAGATACGATAATCAAATGAGGAACTTCTGGTTTTTGAGCAATGAAAATAATAGTCAGACTGACTGTAACTTTATAGCATTTTTAAACATTCACATTTTCCTTTATTCAGGGTGTCCCATTCTTCTGAAAGTTGGACTCTTGCCAACAGTGAAAGGCTCATTTCTTAGGGTTTTTGTCTCCCTCTGAGCTCTCTCTTGATGGTGCTAGTGTGGCTGCAGTGGCCTCAAGTGAGTCTAGAGGGATTTAGTTGGAGCCAGCTCACAGAGTCCTGCAGGTTACTTCAGAAGTCTTGTCTTTACCTTGAGGTCAAGAAGGAAGCCACTGGGGGTCATAGGGACATGATCTCTTTTTTTTCCCTAAGTTTTTATTTAAATTCAAGTTAGATAACATATAATGTAGTATTGGTTTCAGGAGTAGAATTTAGTGATTCATCACTTACATATAACCCCCAGTGCTCATCCCAACAAGTACCCTCCTTAATGCCCATCACCCATTTAGCCCATCCCCCACTCACCTCCCCTCCAGCAACTCTCTGTTTTCTATAATTAAGAGTCCCTTATCATTTGCTTCTCTCTGTTTTTATCTTATTTTATTTTTTCTTCCCTTCCCCTATGTTCATGTTGTTTCTTAAATTCCGCATATGAATGAAATCATTTGATACTTGTCTTTCTTTGACTGACTTATTTCGCTCAGCATAACACCCTCCAGTTCCATCCACGTCGTTGCAAATGACAAGATCTCATTCCTTTTGATGGCTGCATAATATTCCATTATATATATATACCACATCTTCTTTATCCATTCATCAGTCAGTGGATAGTTGGGCTCTTTCCATAATTTGGCTATTGTTGATAGTGCTGCTATAAATATTGGGGTGCATTTTGCCCCTTTGAATCAGTATTTTTGTATCCTTTGGGATAAATACATAGTAGTGCAATTGCTGGGTTGTAGGGTAGTTCTATTTTTAACCTTCTGAGGAATTTCCATACTGTTTTCCAAAGTGGCTGCACCAGCTTGCATTCCCACCAACAGTATAAGAGGGTTCCCCTTTCTCCACATCCTTGCCAACATCTGTTGTTTCTTGAATTGTTAATTTTAGCCATTCTGACAGGTGGGATCTCATTGTGGATTTGATTTGTATTTCCCTGATGATGAGTGATGTTGAGCATTTTTTCATGTGAGGAATATGATGTCTTCAAACATAAGTGCTTGCAGAGTGAAGAGTGCATTAGAGACAGAGTAAGTGGACATGTTAGAAGGCCACCGTAGTAACCGAGTTGAGAGAAGATAGAGGTTTGCTTTGGGGTGGGGATGGTGGTTGTAGAATAGAGAGGAGAATGGAATTGAAGGATATTTAGGTGATAAAATGAACAGGACTTGATTCTGCCTGAGAACCAGTTGGGTGGTGAAGCCACATCCTGAATAGGGAAGCACCGGAAGAGGGGCAGGCCTAAGGGTTTATAAAGTCCACATGCAGGAAAAGTCTGATTCTGTTTTTCCAGCAATTGAAGAATTCCTCAGATGATGGTACAGTTATACATAAGCTATTCCAAACTACATGGTGCTTTAAAGCCAGCATTCCCAAATCTCAGTGTGTAATCCTTTAAACCCTCTGGTAGAATGCACAGAATTCATTCCTTTGTCAAAGCCACTATTGAACCTCCTTGGAGAACTCATTTAAATGTATATGGCAGAGGAAGCATTAAGCCAGAATTTCCCTCTCTTAATAACCTCTTATGTTTACATGGTATTTTAAAATTCACAAGATACTTTATCACAGTGCTACTCAAAGCATGGTCTCCAGAAGGCAGCATCAGCATCACTTGGGAGCTTGTTAGAAATGCAGATATTCAGACCTTTTGAATCAGAAACTTGTATTGTGGGTGTTAGAAGCATGGAGGTCTGCAGTCTGTGTTTTGGCAAGTTCTCCAGGTGATTCTGCTGCATGCTAAAGTTTGAGAAGCACTGCTTAGCATATAATATCTCTTCCATGCTTAACAATAATTGTGGAAAGTGGATATTATTATTCTTGTGTCACTAAAGAAGAACTGAGGCTCTCACAAGTTAAACGATTTGCTTAAGCATATAGTTGGTGGTGACAAAGGTTGAAATCCAGTCCATGGTTTTTCTAAATCTACATTTAGTGCCTTCATAGCCTTCTTACTTGAAATGAGTGCAAGGACCTTGAGGGAACATATGTGTAAGCTTTGATGGGGATGGAGGGTGGGACTGTGGGTTTGGAAGAGATGGAAGTATATTTTACCTTACACCAAATAATAAACCATCAGATTATATTCTGCCTAGGGAGGCCCTCACAGGTGGGAGCAGGGGTGTGCTGGAGCTTGCTGGTATCAGCTTGTGAGAGGCAATAATGTATATCTCTTCCAAATTCTGCATTCAGTGATGACATGTTGGTAGGTTAAAATGGACCAGGTTGGGAGTATTTACACCACAGAAAATGGCAAAGGCTGCAAATCAGGGCTTTTCACTCCTACTCCCAAGGGCAGATTGTTAAATATTTACCAGCATTCCCCTGGAGGAGAGTCAGAAGATCTCAGAGACAGTGTATCATAAAATAGGGAAGGAGTTGCTGGAAAAGTGGGGCAGGGTCACTGTGATCAAGATAAGGTGTTGCCAATTATAACCATGAGCCAGAAGTTTCTCCTATGGTTAAGATTACTGGGAACAAATAAATGTATCTTAAATTTTATGCTTTCAGCTGAGCTAACATAGTCAAGATGGGAAAAAATTACTAAATATACTTGTTTTTGAGACAAGATAACAAACATTTTAAAACAGTGGTCTCTAGTTTTTTTTAAATATGAAAAGCAACATGGACAGGATTTTCATAATAAAGAACACTTCTTCAGCCTTTTCCCCAGCATGGGCTTGAAGTCACTTGTGAGAACTGTTGAACATAATGATAACAGGTGCCATCAACAATACCTACAGAATATGAAAAGAAATGAGTTTTTGCCCAGATCAGGTTTATGTTACATTTCAGTTAAAGTTGAATAAAATTGTATGTTTTTTTTCTAAAAACCCAAGAGAGAGAAAATGTTATTATATTGACATACAGATTCACTCTGGGAGGATTGTTTGAAATGGAACCTACTGTCGCTAAAATTTGGATATATTTTGGTTTAGAAACCAAGAATGAAAACTTATGATGTTGGATTTTTAACTCAGAATGTCATAGAACTTGGCTATTGACACCAGTGATAGGAATCACTTAGATCCCCCTAACCCTGTGGGTCTCAATCTGGGTTTCACATTAGAATCACTTGCGAAGGGCGCCTGGGTGGCTTAGTCGTTAAGCATCTGCCTTCGGCTCAGGTCATGATCCCAGGGTCCTGGGATCGAGTCCCACATCGGGCTCCCTGCTCTGCGGGAAGCCTGCTTCTCCCTCTCCCACTCCCCCTGCTTGTGTTCCTGCTCTCGCTATGTCTCTCTCTGTCAAAAAAATAAATAAAATCTTTAAAAAAAAAAAAAAGAATAACTTGCGAAGCTTTCAAAATAGTTGATTCCCAGGCTGCACCCCAGACCAGTTAAATCAGAGTCTGAGAGGGAGACCCAGGCCTTATTTTTAAAGCACCTCAGATGGTTCCAATGTACACCTAAGGGCAGGAACCCCAGTCCTGGAACAATGACAGAAACTACCCCCTTATTCAGCAGATGAGAGGCCTACAGCCCAAATTGCTTCACTGACTGTCCCTGAGCCACTCAGCTAGCTGCTCACTGGTTTATCATCAATCAGGTAACAGATGTGGAACATCTAGTGCTTGCTCAGTCCTGGGTTGGATGCCATGGAATTTGGAAAGGCCAGTGCAGTAGACTGTGGAGCTCTGTGATCATAACTCCCACTGGCATTTTCATCCTGGTGAAATCATTCTAAATCAGTAGTTCTTTCAGGTCTTCATTTCATCACGCAATCCTTCCCCCACCCACCCCGGATTTTTCCAATCTTCTACCTAATATTACTATAATAACAATCCGAATTTGTTTTCCTAGCGTGCACCAGGTTGTAGTCATATATTTATGAGATTATTATATGAATGTAGACTCCCCCACCAGTCTGTAAGCTCCATGAGGGCAGGGATTGTGTCCGGGTTTTGTTCACTATTCATTTATTTATTCAACCAGTATTTTCTGAGTGCCTGCTCTGGGTTGAGCTGTTTCAAGAACTAGAATATTGCCTGGAACATAGTAGTCATAGATGTTTCTGTCAGTTACAAAAAGGCCGAGAGAAGCAATGTGGAAGCATAAAGAGGCCGCCCTTTGCCTTGAAGTGTGTTTCTCAAAGTGGTTCCCAGACAAGCAATTTTCAGCATCACCTGGGAACTTGTTAGACATGAAAATCCTTGGGCCCCACTCCAGACCTAGAGAATCAGAAGCTCTGGGGGTGGGCCCAGCAGCCTGGTTTAATGAGCACCCCAGGTGATTCTGATGAATGCAAAGGTTTGAGACCCTCCTCACTAAAGAAGCCGGAGGAATCGGGAGCTGATGATATGCTCCAGGTTTTGTTTTGGCCATCAGTTAACAAATGCCCTCCCATCGGCTGCCTCTTTGCCTATCCCTCTTTAAGGCGCCCCACCTGCCCCAGAAAATGCTCAAAGTGACCATCAGATTTTGATCCCCAAGGACAGCTCTTCCATCAAGGTGAGAGAATGCACGGTAGGCACAACTGAAAGAGATGGTTTCGTGAGGCACTCTTAACGAAACTTTAAGAATATCCTCTTTAAATGAGTTGGCTGTGTTAGGAATCAAAGATACAAGTGTTGGCAGTTTATAAAGCTTGATGCTACCTTGTTCTGTGGTACCTGTTGCCAACTCCGGTTGTTAGCAGCTCGCATTTGCTTTTGTGTCTCCCTTGCTGGGATGGCCAAGAATTTCTGAAGAAGGTCACAAAGCCTTGCTATTCGGTCCACTCTCAAGTCTCACTTTCCAGCTTTGACAAGGCCCTCCCTGGTGCTGCTGCTCATCCTTTTTTTCCTTTCATCCTCGTTCCCGAATGCCCTCTTCCCACTTCCTCCCACCAGCCACTCTCTGACCTCTTTAACTCTCGGCTCTGACCCTGCCACTCCTCTTGGGAAGTGAAGGAGGGTAGTGCGCTCCCTCACGGCTTCTTCTCTCTTCCTCATCTTTCTGCATCTTCACCTGTTCCTTTCCTCACTTTCCATCTCATTTACAAAGGATTTACTGAGAAACTTTTATGTACCATGGACAGTGCAGCCTATAATTCTGCTCTCAGGGTGCATTCCGGGAAAGTGGATTTAAAAAAATATGCAAACAAATATATATATATTATATGAATATATGAGACAGGATAATTATAAATGGGAACAGGAGCCACAAAGGAAATTAATCAGGTCCAAAGAGAGAGAGTAACAGAAAGAGGAAGAGGTGATTTGTTTCTTTCTAGGGCTCTCCTCCCTTTACACATTGTGATTCCAGCCTGGTTTGCTTCCCTGACTTAATTACTATCATGATTTCTCTCTCTTACTCCCAATCCTTTCCTTCTGCCTACAAATAGAATTGACCCACTCCCACTGTAAAACATATCTTCATGATTCTAAGATTGCTTTACAACCGGTGCTTATTTCCCCTTCTCAACTAAAACTGGACCTTCCATTAAACTGGTCATTAGAGTCTAAATCTAGTGGCCATTGCTTAGTATTCATCATTCTTGACTTGCTCTGAGACTGTCCATGTCTCTTTTGATTTAAACCCATTCCTTCCCAGGGTGCCTGGGTGGCTCAGTCGGTTAAGTGTCTTGGTTTTGGCTCAGGTTGTGATCTCAGGGTGGTGAGATGGAGCCCCGCGTCAGGCTCTGCACTCATCACAAAGTCTGCTTGAGATTCTGTCTCTCCCTCTGCCCCCTCCCTGCTTGTGTGCTCAACCTCTCAAATAAATAAATAAATCTTTAAAAAAAATAAGAAACCCATTCCTACCCTAACTTCTGTGAATTGGAGCCATCCTTGTTCTTGAACCTTTCCACATGTGCATCTTTTCTTGTCTTTCTTTGACATCTTCACACCCACCTCCTTTGTGACATCATTTCTTATGTTACCAGGCAGAAGTGACCAGGCCCTCCTCTGCTATCTCACAGCTCGGTCCTTAATGAATGGCAGCACTCACCACCCTGCTCTAGCTCTCTCATTCTCCTTTCTGGGTCTGCAGGATGCCTAAGGGCAAGAACTGTGAATCAAACCTTCTGATCCCACCACAGGGCTTTGCCATGGAGGCACTCAATAAATATTTGGAATGGATTGTTATTAGCGGTGGTATTTAGTAGATATTCTTAAGTAGTATCTTCAAATATTCCTGAATTAACTTTATGTATTTGTGCATTTCAGGGATTGTAAGGCCTGGAAGATGGGAGTTGGATATTTCAACTTGGGAAGAACTGGATTCTTACTCTCAAACTAAAAGCCAAGGCCATCTGTAGCCCTGGTGCCCATGAACAAGGCCTCAGTAAAGGCTGCCATAGCAACACACAGCATTACTTTGTTTTAGTCAGCATAAATTAGCCTTTTAAAAATATGACTGTGAAGGGTTATGTTATTTTTGTTAAGTATATAATTACTTTTTTGCTTTGAAATACTGCCCCCCCACAACATTCCCAACCATTATGACTCTGGAACACATCCCCATGCCACTCTGATACTTTCTCCTCCCAATGAGCAGAAGTGCCTTGTTGGATCACATCTGGCATGTTAATAGATATATCTTTGCACAGTAAAATGCTAAATCACGTGCTGTGGATGCTGGGTGCTGTCAGGGTTTGCAGGAGGAGAGAACTTGTTCAGAAAGTGTTTATGGTACTGAGACTAAAAAGCAGCCTCTTAGGGCATGTTTGATTCAGCCAGACTGAGAGTGAGATGAGAAGGCCAAGTGACACAGAATATGGATCAGGGAGGTTAGCAGGAATATGAATTTTAAGGATAGATGAACCAAACTGCCAGCCCAAGGTTTGTTCATAATCTTTGAACTCTACAGAGTTTTACTTGAATATATGAAGACCCAACCATGAATCAGAGACCCAACCACAGAGAAAGCATTCTACTGATTTAAAAAAAACAGAACAAGTTCTGTTTTGTTTTTTTACAGATGCTGATATTTTTTCTGAGTCCTATTCACAAATACTGTTCCTCTTCTTTTTTTTTTTTTTTAAGATTTTTATTCATTTATATGAGAGAGCACAAGTGGGGGGAAGGAGGGGCAGAGAGAAAGGGAGAAGCAGACTCCCTGCTGAGCATGGAGCCCAATATGGGGCTCAATCCCAGGACCCTGGGATCAGGACCTGAGCTGAAGGCAGACACTTAACTGACTGAGCCTCCCAGGCACCCCTCCTGTTCCTCTTTCTAATCAATATGGTAACGCAGTAGGTGGAACAATGGGGCATAAATGGATAACACCTTATGAGTAAAAACCAACCTTCAAACATTGTCCATGAATTTTTTTAAAAAATCATATCCTTTAATATTTCAAAATAGGCCATGATTAGACCTCAACAATCCCAAACTCTACATTTACATACCAGATGTAGGAAAACAAATATTCATCACTTTTTCCATAATTATCTATGTGTAGAGGGGTCTATTATTTGGAGGCCTATTTGTTTAACAGAGTCATCCAAACTTCATGAGCTGAGAGGGACAGGTTTCCAGGAAAGCCTTCAAATATTTGGTTGTGCATGATCATTCTCCCTGGGAGCAAGTGGACAAAGTGTGGCACATTTGAATGTTTCTGAGGTCATTTCTAATTCTATGCTAATATTAGATGCCAGTGTGATTAATAATATAACTCATCTGTTGTAGCCACTTGATAATTATTCTCATTAGGCTCATGTATTAATACCATTTTTCCCCATGAGAAAACCAAATTGTTTTATAAATTTTCACTTGCCAAATAACAACAATTCTCATACTCCAAGAGCAAGACAAGTGCAAATTGCATTTCAATGTGTCTAGAGAAAGGAGATGCTATTTTATTTACTGTTTTTAGTTCCACCTGTTCTTCTCAGATATATTTTTACATTACTCTTTGATAGTTTCCTTTACTGAGTGCCCTTTCCCCCCAATTCTTTTGATTCTCTGATTGAAAGTGTTTTTTTTTTATTTCCAACATCCCACTTTCTTTTTTTTTAATTTTATTTTATTATGTTATGTTAATCACCATACATTACATCATTAGTTTTTGATGTAGTGTTCCATGATTCATTGTTTGCGTATAACACCCAGTGCTCCATTCAGTACGTGCCCTCTTTAATACCCATCACCAGGCTAACCGATCCCCCACCCTCTCCCCTCTAGAACCCTCAGTTTGTTTTCTATAGCTCTCCAAGAAAGTTTAAACTGAAGACTCTTGTGTTTTACCATCCAAAGTAGTAGCATCTACCACGTCCTGCCTCCACCACCAATCTCATGTTTTCAACAATTAGACTGTGAACACCTCAAGGACAGGGTTAGAGACTTATCCACATTTGTATCCCCGAGGTTGAGCTCAATGGTTGGCAATTGGAGATACTCAGTAAGTGCTGTTTGAAAAAAAGAGGAAATGCATGGGTGACTGTTCCATTCTAGTCCTCCTCATTAGACATTTATGAGGTCCATGGAGGAGACATAGGGATGGGAAGCTATTTAAAGCAACTTCTCACCCACCTCCCCTCTGGTAACCATTAGTTTATTCTCTATAATTAAGAGCTTGTTTATTGATTTGTCTCTCTCTCTCTCTCTTTTTCCCTTTGCTCATTGTTTGTTTCCTAAATTTCACATATGAGTGAAATCATATGGTATTTGTCCTTCTCTGACTTAGTTTAGCATTATACTCTAGATCCATCCATGCCATTGCAAATGGCAAGATTTCATTCATTTTCATGGCTGAATAATACTCCATTGTATATATGTGTATCACATCTTCTTTATCCATTCATCTATTGGTGGACCCTTGGGCTGCTTCCATATCTTGGCTATTGTACGTAATGCTGCTATAAACACAGGGGTGAATTAGTGTTCTTATATTCTTGGGGTTAATACCCAGTAGAGCAATTGCGGGATCATAAGATAGTTCTATTTTTAACCATTTGAAGAACGTCCACGCTTTTCCACAGTGGCTGCACCAATTTGCACTCCCACCAATGGTGCATGAGGGTTCCTTTTTCTCCACATCCTCGCCGAACCTGTTGTTTCTTGTGTTGTTGATTTTAGCCATTCTGACAGGTGTGAGATGACATCTCATAATTTTTTTTAAGGTTTTATTTATTATTTGACAGGAGAGAGGCAGCGAGAGAGGGAACACAAGCAGAGGGAGTGGGAGAGGGAGAAGCAGGCTCCCTGCTGAGCAGAGAGCACGATGTGAGGCTCGATCCCAGGACCCTGGGATCATGACCTGAGCCAAAGGCAGACGCCTAACGACTGAGCCACCCAGGTGCCCCTCATTATAACATTTTGATTTGCATTTCCCTGATGGTAAGTGATGATGAACATCTTTTCATGTGTCTGTTGGCTAGGTTGTTCCAAATTCTGAAAGTTCTCAGTCTTTGGGAGAAAGAATAGAGCTCAGATACACCACCAGGTTGGCAAAACAAAGCAGTTAACAAAATTGAGAATCCTTTTCTGTGTCAGGATATTTATAAAATCATTTTCATTTAATCTTCTTAATAACCCAATAAGGTTAATATCATCCTTATTTTGAGGTGAGAAAATAGAAGCTCAGGTGTATTAAATGTTCAGGGAAGCTTTGATGAGAACTATAGAAGCTCTTGTAAACTCACCACCAAAGCACTAGAGTTTGGTATAACATCTTTAGTCAGTTTTTCTTTCCCTTAGTACCATTAAGTACTGTAGTAAGCATCTCTGTGTATGTATGTACATGTATGTGTATATGCTAAGTGTGAAGTTTTTTTTTTTTTAAGATTTATTTATTTGAGAGAATGAGAGAGTGGGGGGGGCAGGGGAGAGAGAATCCCATTTGTCCATTTGTGGTAGATGGATTCATGGTTCTCCCAAAGATGTCCACATCCTAATCCCCAGAACCTGTGTTGCGACATGTTATGTTATATTACATGGCAAGAGAAATTAAGATTGCTAATCATCGAACTGGCCTCTGATGACTTAAAAAATGGAAGGGACCATGAGCCAAATAATGTAGGCAGCCTCTAGAAGCTGAAAAAGGCAAGAAAACTGATTCTTCCCTAGAGCCTCCAGATAAGAATGCAGCCTGTCAAAACTTTGATTTTAGCCCAGTTGAGACCCATTTCAGACTTCTCATTTCTAGAACTCTAAGATTATATGTGTGTATTATTTCAAGCCACTAAGTTTGTGGTATTTTTTTACACTACTAGAAAACTAGTACACCACTGAAGGACGTTAACTTGTTTCCCATTTAGGGCAATTATGGATAGAGCTGCTATAAACATTTATGTACAGGTTTTTGTGTGAACACAAGATTTCATTTCTTCAGGGAAAATACTCAGGAGTGGGATTGCTAGATCATGTGGTAAATGCATGTTTAACTTTATTTAAAAACTGCTAACCTGTTTTCTAGAGTGTCTGTACCATTTTACATTCCCACCAGTTACATATGAGCGTTCTAGCTGCTTTGCATCCTCATAAGGTAGCATCAGGATTATTTTAGCCATTCCATAGTTGGGTAGTAGTTTTAATTTGCATTTCCCTAATAGCCAATGATGTTAAACATCTTTTTATGTGCCTGTCTGCTAACTTTATATCCTTTTTGGTGAAGTGCCTAAGTCTTTTGTCGATTTAAAAAATTGGGTTATTTATTTTACTGTTGAGTTTTGAGAGTTCTGTGTACAAGTCCTTTGCCGTATATGGGTCTGTTTGTGTGGGTCTACTTCTGACCTCTCTATTCTGTTCCATTGATCAATGTGTCTGTTCCTTTGTCAGTACTACATTCTGTTGATTAGTGTAGCTTTCCAGTAAGTCTTGAAATTGGATAGTGTGATTCCTCCAATTACTCTTCTTATCAATATATTTTCTACCAACTCTACTCCCTTTGCCTTTCCATATAAAATTTAAAACCTGTTTGTATATATCAACAAAAAATCCTGCTTGGATTTTCACTGGTATTAGTTAAGTCTACAGATCATTTTGGGGAAATTGATATTGTTGCTATCTCTCTCCATTTATTTAGATCTTCTTTAAGTTTTTTTATCAGCATTTTTTAGTCTTTTATTTTTATTTTTATTTAAATTCTAGTTAGTTAACATACAGAGCAATATTGGTTTCAGGAGAATTCAGTAATTCATCACTTACATACAACACCCAGTGTATCAGCATTATTTTTAGTTTTCAGCATACAGACCCTGTACATGTCTTGTTATATTTCTGTTTCTTGAGTTATTGTAAATGGTGTTGTTTTTTAAATTTCAGTTTCTAATTATACCTTGTTAGTATATAGAAATGCACCCAGTGCTCATCACAGCACGTGCCCTTCTTAATACCCATCACCCTTGTTATACACAACTAATGAATCACTGAACACTACATCAAAAACTAATCATGTACTGTATAGGGCTAACTTAACATAATAAAAAAAAAGAAAAAAGAAATGCAATTGATTTTTTGCATGTGTTGACTTTGTATACTGCAACCTTGCTAAATCTACCTATTAACTTTAGAGGCTTTTTATGGATTTCTTGAGATTTTCTATATAGACAATCATGTCTGAAAATAGGGAGAGTTTTACTCCTTCCTTTCTAATTTTTGTGCCTTTTATTTCTTAATTTTTTCCCCTTATTGCACTTGCAAGGATTTCCTACACAATGTTGAAGAGAAGAGGTGAGAGTGAGTATACTTGCCCTGATTGCAGTATTGGGAGAAAACATTCTGTGTTCCACCATTAAGTATAATGTTAGTTGTAGGGTTTGTAGATGCCCTTTACCAGGTTCAGGAAGTAGCCTTCTATTCCCAGTTTATGACATTTTTTACATGAATGTATATTTCATCAAATGTTTTTCTGCATCTATTTGAAATAATCATGTAGTTTTAAAAATATTCTTAATATGGTAGATTATATCAACTGATTGATTTTTTCCTGAAGATCATTTTTTTATTTTATTTTTTCCTTTTTTTATTATGTTCAGTTAGCCAACGTATAGTACATCATTACATTTTGATGTAGTGTTCAACGATTCATTAGTCTCATATAAATGCTCATCACAACACATGCCCTTCTTAATACCCATCACCCAGCTACCCTACTTCTCCCCTAGTCCCTCTCCTCTAAATGATTTTCAAATATTGAATCAGCCTTGCATTTTCAAAATAAATCGTGTTTGATCTTGGTATAGTATTCTTTTTATATATTAACTGGGTTCTATTTGCTAATATTTTATTGAGGATTTTTATGTCTGTTTTCTTAGGGGGTATTAGGTTATAGTTGTCTGTCTGTCTCGCTCATTCTTCCCCTTGTAGTGTCTTTGTCTGGTTTTGATATCAGAGTAATGCAGGCCTCATGAAATGAGCTAGGAAGTATTACCTCTCTTCTATTTTCTAGATATTATATAGAATTCCCATTATGCTTTCATAAAATGTTTAATAGAATTTACCACTGAAACCATCTGGGCCTACAGATTTATTTTTCCAAAGGCTTATAATTTTTTTTTAAATTTATCATACAGTAAAATTGAATTATTGTCTTTGATATACAGTTCTGTGACTTTTTTTTCCAGGTTTTAGAACTTTTTATTGCATATTAAAAAAATTGTGCATTCCAATAATTAAAATCATTTGAACAAAAAAAAAAATCGCACTCTGATTAAACTGCATTTTATAGCCTGCAGGACACCCTGGACCAGCTTGGTTTTTACTCTCGATTTCATTGTCGTCCCACCCAGCTTCTTCCTTCACCAACATGCAAGTTCAGTTCTGTGACTTTTTAAAAAATCTATGGATTTGTTCTTTTTCAGAAAGTCTAAAATGCAAATTTGACTTATATATTTAACAGTTAATTAATAGTTATAGGGCTCTTCTGGCTATTTATTTCATCTTGGGTGAGTTTTGGTAGTTTGTGGGTTTTGAGGAATTAGTCCATGTCATTTCAATTGTTAAATTTTTGTTCATAATATTCCCTTATGATCCTTTTAATGCCTATGCGGTCTATAATGATATTCCCTCTTTCATTCTGGAATTCTCTTAGTTTCCTTCATCCAAGAATATCTACATTTTACCTTTCTTTCTTTTTTTTTTTTTTAAAGATTTATTTATTTGACAGAGAGAGACACAGAAAGAGGGGGAACACAAGCAGGGGGAATGGGAGAGGGAGAAGCAGGCTTTCCACGGAGCAGAGAGCCCGATGCGGGGCTCGATCCCAGGACCCTGGGATCATGACCTGAGCCGAAGGCAGATGCTTAACCGACTGAGCCACCCAGGCGCCCCTTTACCTTTATTTCTGATGGGTATTTTCACTGGATATAGACTGCTGTGTTGACATGTCTTGTCTTTGGGTACTTGACAGCTGTTGTGCCTCTTTCTCCCAAATTCCAAGACTTCTGCTGAAAAACCTGTTGTCCTTTGAACCACTGTTCCCCTACAGGTAATGTGTCACTGCATTCAGGTATTTCCTTTGTCTTTAGTTTTTAACATTCTGATTTTTATGTTTCTAGGCATGGGTTTGTTTTTTTCTATTTGGGGTTTTCTTCACTCCTTGAAAGTTTTTATGACTTTGAGAAACTCAGGATTTATCCAACCATCATTTCTTTAAGTATTTTTTTAGCACCCTACTCTTTTTCTTCTTGTGGGATTCCAATGACACGACTATTAGACATTTCCTTTTTCCTTTCTTTTTGTCCCACAAGTCCCCAAGGCTCAGGTCAAGCTTTTCAATCTATTTTCTCACTGTTGTATAGACTGAATAATTCTTACTGATCTATCTTCAAGACCACTGACTCTTTCCTTTGTCACTCCTTTCTGGTATTGAGTCTATCCCATGAGGTTTTATTTTGTTACTATATTTTTTGGTTCTGTAATTCCCACTTGTTCTATTTCTGTTTTGTTATTCTTGATACTTTCTTTTTTGTTTTGAGAGTGTTCACATTTCTTGTTCAAACTTTTAAATAATACTTTATTTAAGGACTGTCCAGTAATTCCAACATCTGTGTCATCTTGTCTTTGATGTC
Source organism: Leptonychotes weddellii (assembly GCF_054177405.1). Taxonomy (NCBI): domain Eukaryota; kingdom Metazoa; phylum Chordata; class Mammalia; order Carnivora; family Phocidae; genus Leptonychotes; species Leptonychotes weddellii. The sequence goes on from NC_138369.1 coordinate 77,120,987, forward strand.
TGATGATAGTCTTTCCTCATGTATGGTGAGGTTTTTGAGGTGCTTTGCATGCTAAGTAATTTTAGATTATATTCTGGACACTTTCAATATGATAAAACTCTGGTCTTGTTTAAATCCAATGGACCATACTGAGATTTTTGTCTTAGCAGACACTTGACCTCCTTGGGTTCAAGCTACAAGTTCCAATCTACTTTCTGTGGGCTGTGGTTGCAACATCACCTTTGTTTTCAAAGCATTTGTAGTGTCATTTGGGTCTATCTTGTGTAGGTGTGCCACTCAGTGGTCAGTTTGGAATCTAGGTGGAAAACCTCTATTAACTCAGTTCTCAAAATCTTTGATATGTTAGTAAGGACCAGATCCAGAATACACAGGTCAGGGTGAGTTCAGAAGTTCATACACAGATGTATGGGGTTGCTTCCTGAGCTCCTTACTCTCCACTATTGCCCAGTACTTCCTGGTTCCATAGGGCTCCCCTCTTCAGTCCTCTGTCTGGAAACTGCCCCTTCTCTGATTATGCTATTATGTTGAAAGGATGGGGGAAGGGACGAATGAAATCATTGGGATTTAGCCTGCCCTCTTGGAGCTGCAATTCTACTGAATTGAAAAAAAGATTCCTCTCCCTCAGAATGTTATCTCCTATGGTTTTCCTTTATTGTCATGCACCTGGCACTGGATTGCCTGGGAACTGGAGTAATAGAGAACAAAAGGAAAGAAAATAGCTGCGGAATTTACCCTACTATCCCTGAGCTTTAGGAGATCTCTTTTCTGCTCCTTGCCCTCAGATTAGAGGAATTCTCTTGGATCTCTATCTGTTTGCGTCACAGTATTCACTTTGTATTTCAGGCAGCACTGAGTTCAGGACAGAGGATACCTGAGAGGGAAAATGAGAAAACCACCAGTTTGGTATTATTTTGATTCTGGTATTCTTCCTCAGTCTACCTACTGATATTTACTTTCCAGAGACTTTTAATACCTATACCATGCAATCTGAGTTTTATCATTGCATTCTGTGGGAGAGAAAGATTGGCATGTGTTTACTCCATCTTACCTGGAATCAGAACTCAAGACATGTGTTTTTTGTCATCCAGGATATTTCCTCCACTGGTAACAGTCCCTTGATTTCTTTTTAGGGAACAGTCTCCTTCCCACTTTCAGCCCAGATGTTTCCAGAGGAGTTGGTCCCACTTATGACTCAGGGTATAGCAAGTGATTTAGGCCTAAAACAATTCACTAAATATATTCCCTGGCCAAATTGATTGATTTGGACATAAGACCCACTCAGAGCCAAGCTTTCTGCCGGAGTTTAGAGAAACAGCACCAGTTCTTCCCCTTCTAGATTAAAATCTGGAAACCTTTAGTCCCAGGAGCTGCTGGTAACTATATTGGGACCATAGGGGAAAGGGTTCCCAGAAGTGTCACCAACACCAAGGGTGCCGAACAGAGGAAGGGAAAGAGAAAAAACATACCCTGTTACCACTGTTGGATCTTTGGGTCAAATGTTACCTGAAATCAGTTAGATCTCGCCCCAAACCATCCAGTAATTAGAGCCAATATATTCCCTCCTGTTGCTTACTGCAAAGTGAGCTGAATTTTCTGACATTTGCAGTAGAAATATTTCTCATTTTATCAATACTATCATTTTCATTCCCTCACATATTAAAAAAAACACTGATTAGTCATAACTTATATTTCCTTTTAAATATTTGCCTTACCTAAATGTGAGACAGGAATTCATCAAAATCCTAGAGGAGAACAGAGGCAGCAACCTCTTTGACCTCGGCCACAGCAACTTCTTGCTAGACACATCTCCAAAGGCAAGGGAAACAAAAGCAAAAATGAACTATTGGGACTTCATCAAGATAAAAAGCTTCAGCACAGCAAAGGAGGCAGTCAACAAAACTAAAGGCAATCTAAGGAATGAGAGAAGATATTTGCAAATCAGATAAAGGGCTAGTATCCAAGATCTATGAAGAACTTAATCAAACTCAACACCCAAAAAACAAATAATCTAGTCAAGAAATGGGCAGAAGACATGAACAGACATTTCTCCGAAGAAGACATGCAAATGGCCAATAGACACATGAAAAAATGCTCCACATCACTTGCCATCAGGGAAATACAAATCAAAACCACAAGGAGATACCACCTCACACCAGTCAGAATGGCTAAAATTAACAAGACAGGAAACAACAGTTATTGGCGGGGTTGTGAGAAAGGGGAACGTCTTACACTGTTGGTGGGAATGCAAGCTGGTGTAGCCACTCTGGAAAACAGTATGGAGGTTCCTCAAGAAGTTAGAAATAGAGCTACCCTATGACCCAGCAATTGCACTACTAGGTATTTACCCCAAAGATACAAATGTAGTGATCCAAAGGGGCACCTGCACCCCAATGTTCATAGCAGCAATGTCCACCATAGCCAAACTGGAAAGAGCCCAGATGTCCATTGACAGATGAATGGATGAAGAAGATGTATATATATACAGTGGAATATTACTCAGTCTTCAGAAAGGATGAATACTTACCATTTACATCGACATGGATGGAACTGGATGGTATTATGCTAAGCGAAACCAGTCAATCAGAGAAAGACAATTATCATATGGTTTCACTCATATGTGGAATATAAGAAACAGGCAGAGGATCATAGGGGAAGGGAGGGAAAATGGAATGGGAAGTCATCAGAGAGGGAGACAAACCATGAGAGACTCTTAACTATAGGAAACAAACTGAGGGTTGCTGGAGGGGAGGTGGGTTGGGGGGATGGGGTAATTGGGTGATGAGCATTAAGGAGGGCATGTGATGTGGTGAGCACTGGGTGTTATACTCAACTGATAAATTATTGAACACTACATCTGAAACTAATGATGTACTATATCTTGGCTAATTGAATGTAAATTTTAAAAGATGGAAAAAAATAAAGTATTTGCTTTTACCTTTTCCTTATGGACCTAGGCAATCTTGTTATTCACATGTCCATTTAATGTGATGAGATGTCAGTAAACCCAGATTCCTCTGAAAAGCTATGACTATGAACAGGTGTTAGGTATTGTCAAATACCAAGAGCTCACAAAAAGACATTTCATCTGATGGTTTCTCCACTATTCCTGATGGAATGTGTGTTTTGAGATGGAAGGTGGGGACAGATTAAAAGATGAGAGTGATGAAGTGTATAAGGTTGTAGTAATATACTACAAGCTTTGGCTAAATTGTATCCATTTGAGGTAGCCCAGGGAACTTTATAACCTTTCTCTCATAAATAGATAAACCTCATGGTATCAGTAAAATCTCCCAAGATGCTGCAAAACCTGACTGATATCTCTCATCTCTATGCTAGATTTCAAGGGATACTGGACTCTCTTGAGGAGGGGGTGGCCTGGTAACAAAGTGCTTAAGGTGACTCAACCCATCACTTAAAAAACTGGCGTTTGAATCCAGACCTGCTTGACTCCAAAGCGCTTTATTTATCCTTGAGGCTACATGATCATGTAAAACACCACCACCACTTAGAAGCACACATTTGAGCAAAACTTCTGCTTACCAGCTGGAAAACAACCTGTTGTCAGTGTTCATCTCCTTCTATGCTACAAATTATTGCATTGACATCATGGAGACCGTAGTCTCTTCCATAGTGGCTGTAGAGACCATAGTAGATTAAATATGCTGGATATTCCTTGCTATCCCTTCCGTTAAAAGGTGGGGTCTAATTCTCACCTCCTATTAATATTGGCTGACCTTGGTGACTTGCTTGACCAATAGAATGCAGCAGAAATGATATTTTGGGACTTTTGGGACTAGGTCATAAAAAGCCTTGCAGTTTGTCTGAGTCTTGAAACACTCTCTCAGAGCCCTGAGCTGCCATGTAAGAAGCCCAACTACACTGAGACTATCAGTCTCAGTGCTGAAAAGACCAATGTATATGATCCTGTTGACAATCCCCATTAGACTCAGCCAACAAGGTACCAGAAGTATGAATAAGGCCGTCTTGGCTGCTTCTTTGTTATTCTGTGAGATTTCCTAACAGAGGAATTTTCTCACAGATTGAAGGATCTGTCATGTCCAAGTGCCCTGGATGCAAGGATATACCTTGGCCATCCTCTGTCCAGGGCATTGGGTTTGTTTGCCATTTGCAGAAATCTCCTAAGCTTCCTGTTTCTACTCTCAGGGAAGCTCCTTCTAGTGGTTGTGTCACCCTTCCTCCTATTTCACCTAGTTCGCAGCACCAGCTTCCACCCATTCCCTTCTGGGATAGCCTAGCTTCATTTCTCCTCAATAAGGACCGTTTGCTTCCCATCAGTGTTGGGGTGCAGGTGGTGGTCCTGTGGTAAGAAAACTCTGGAATTCTTGGAAATACAATGATCTGGTGGAGTGGGGGCAGGGGAAAAGGGTTGCTTTGTTCTCCCCTGATGAGTCCATAAGAAGGCGGCAAACAAAACCAAATAAACACAAGCAACCAGTTAGATTTTTCTCTAGTCTCTAGTTCTTGGGATAAACACCTTATCAAGGTCTCCAGGTTCTAGCAATGTCCAGAATTGAATGATACGCCAAAGAAAATGCCACAGAAGCTCTCAGAAAACTGCCAGTCTTATTGGAGAAATGGGTCTCATATACAAAGCAGCATCTTTCACCATGGCAGTCTTTCTTCTAGGTGAAGGCGCTGTTAGACCCATGAATAAGACATGTCTCAATTCTCAAGGAACTTACAATTTTGTTGGGGCAACAAGACATGCACCCAAGACATCAAAAGGCAGTACACTTCAATGAGTATATGATTAAATGATAAAAAGTGTGGGAGAGACAGCTATGTCTTCCCTGGACTTGTAGGAAAGCTATTTGAAAACCACTATAGAAAGGGAATGCAGTTTCTACAGCTTTTCTCAAATTGCCACTTTGCCCAGATGACCTCTTTATGATCTGGAGACAATCTGCCTCTGAGAATTTGAAATGTATGTTTTTCACTGAGTAATGGGATGGGCACTCCCGCATTCTGAGAAGACAGACCAACAGCTGACAAAGTGGAAAGGATCTGTGTATGATTCTTGACTTGGCTTGGTTTCATCTATTAAATACATGGTTTTTTTTCATCCCAGCAAGTTCTCTGAAGTGCCTACAAGCCACTGAGTAAAAATGTCAGGAACCTTGCAAGGAGGAGAGTATCTTTTCCCTTTTGAGAGGTGGTATAATGAGTGCTTGCATATGGAGCTCTGGATTCAGACACCTTGAGTTTGAATCTCTGTTCCTCCACTCATTAGCTATGTGATCTTGGGCAAGTTAATTTATATCTTTTTACTTCTTCTGAAAAAAAAGTACATAAAAATTCCTCCCTTATAGGGTTTCTTGAGGATTTAATTAGTTCATACATATAAATATATTTAGGATGGTGGCTAGCACACAGTAATTGCTCAATAAATGCCAACTATTAGTATTCTGGCCATTTCCTCTTCGAGGATATCTCTAAAGAACAAGCAATCTGTGATAGGTTTGCAGGGTAGGCTCTAATAATCAAAACAAGAATGAATAAATGTGGTAACCTTTGGAAGCTTAAAGGAAGGGGTATTAGTACATATTGAAAATAATGTTGCCTTACCTGGCAAGTATGAAGCATATGGAACTCACTCTCTCAGGAGGTTATATAAGCCAAAAGTGTATATAGAATCAAGGCATAAAACTCTTGAGTGGTAGGACATAAATTCAGGACATGCTGAACTTCTGAGGTACAGAAAGCACCTGCCATTTCCATAGCACTCCCCTTGGTGCCACCATTACAGAGAGCTAGCTGGATTAAAGAAGGGCCCAGCCTCACAGGAAATCTGTTTAGGTAGAGCTTGAAGAGGTTAGTGCTTTGACGGTGGAAGCTTTCCAAAGCTCACAGCTAGAAGCACCATACCTGCCTGCCCAGAGAGGGTACTCACAAAGATTTTGTTAAGTAAAAGAGCCCTCCAAACTCTGGGACCCATCCTGGCCCCAAGACAGTGAAAGGAGCCTTGTTTTAGGAGTTGGGTCATGGTGGCACTGTTTTTGACTGTCCCCTGCAGCTATCCCCTGTTTTTCTTTGCTGACATGACCTTGAGTATGTTCAGGTATCAGGGAACCCTATATCAAGTTCCAGGGCTTGTATCATGATTGGTCTAGACAGTTGTGGTCACCCCACTCCCCTTGTGGTCACATGATCTGGCTCTGGCTGAGGTGACATCAGAGGGATTCAGCTGAGAAGCTTTAGGTAAAGATTTTTCTCTCAGATTAAAAAAAAAAAAAAAGACCTGCAAGTTTTATTCCTTCCTACTTTCAACACCATTATGTGAAGGTGTGATATGTGGGGCTACTACATCCTTTTGCAGTCATGAGGGAAACTGAAAAGGTGTTCAGCCAGGGTCCTAATTTTGGTGAGTGACTGAGACAACCTTAGGACAGCCTACTTCCAGACTTTGTATCTGAAATTACTAATTACCTATATTGTGTATAAGCTACTTGTAGTTGGGTATTCCGTCACTTGCAGATAAAAGCATCCTAATTTATGTAATTTCTGTGTGTGTTTTGTTCACCATCAACTAGTACAGTGCTTGGCAAATGGCTAGGAGTTCAATACTAGTTTATTGAATTCATGAAAGACAGAACTATTCAATCTTATTGCTGAGTCTTCTCTGTCCTGGTTCTGGTGGTGAGGCCCTAGGAGGCCACCTGAGCCCTTGCCTGGGTAAGCTGCCTGCAGTGGCAGTTACTGGCCCACTGAGCCTTTTCTTGCTCCTGCCAGTTCTTTTGGGTTTGGAGTTATGCCCATGGTCAGTAGTGGCTCCTAACTTTCCCTGAGACCAACTTCTGTCCAGATTGTGAAAGGATGGACTGCTTTAATATCTTCTGTTGCTGAGTTCCTACTGGAGATGATCTGTGTGTTACCTTCTGCTGACCTGCCCAGCCATAGACCACCTGCCTAGATTGCTAAATTTTGTCTATTTTTTGGGGGGGTGGATCTATTCCCACATCTTGGAGACTATTTTATCTGCCTCCCAGAAGCACACCCCCACCCCTACCCCACCCCACCTATCACCACCATCTCTTGTATCTTGTCCAGGACTGGCAGTTGTGACCCATTTTCATCACCCAGTTCCCACTCCTGCCCCCTGATCTGATATGGTCTGTTCTATCACAGACTTCCCAAACTCTGGAGAGTGTTCCTCTTGATATACTCAGAAGTCATTTCTGTCCTCTTCAGACAGAGTTTGGTCAGATGCTATTGAACAATGACAATAATTGCTTCTTTTGCAGGCTAGGAAGCTTCACCTGTGATTGTGTAGTGTCAAGTAGAAGCTGAGCTAGAAGAAGAATAAAAAAATTATCCTCTGCTCATTGTTCACTTCTAGGATTAAAGAAAGAGTCCCAGGTTTTTTGAAATCCCTATACAAGGACATTTCAGCCTCACTGTTTATAAAATCAAAGAAAGTAAGCTCATTTTCAATCTTACTAAAGTTCCTGAGAATTAGGAATGATGGAAATGTTTTGTAAATTATGAACTTACATGACCTGCCAAAAATGAAACCTACCCAAATGCCCATCACCAATAGAAGGGTAGTTCACCTGTGGTATATGTACAGAACACTATTTCAATGAGAACAAATGATCTACAGCCATGTGGAAGAATTTCAAAATATAGTATTGAGTTAAAGAGGTCAGACACAAACATATTATATTTGCTTAAAGTTCAAAAAGAGGCAAACCAAATATATGTTATTAAAAGTCAGGACAGTGCTTACCGTTATGAGAATGAAAGGTTGTGACCAGAAGGGACCATGAGGAGAGCATTTGAGATTCTGGTCATGTTCTACTTTTTGTTCTGGGAGCTGGTTACATAGATGTGTTTAGGTTGCAAAAATTCAACAAGCTATACACTTAGGATATGAGCACTTCTCTACATATGTTATAATTCATTGAAAAGTTCAAAAATAGTTATATGGCATGGAAACAAGGCCTGGATCAGAAAGCAAGCAAAGATTCTGTGAATCACAGAATCCTAGTGGCAAAAATAAAGCCTCTCATTTTAAAGAGGGGAAGGCTGAGTGCTCTGGAAATCCAATGAATCACTGAAGACCATATCAACGGGTCAATGGTCATGTCAGACATTGCGCCCACATCTGATTCCAGCCCAGGGCTCTTTCATTGAGTGGGCATAAAGGAACTTAGACTGTGACCAGAAATCTAGTGATATATCCTTCTGTGCATCTTTATTTCTTTTTGTCGGATTTGCTTGTGAATCAGGGTTGGAGGAATTGTTTAGGCATATTTATTACTAATAGACATCTTTGCTGCTTAGCTGAGGTGTATAGAGAACAGCACAGATGAGCAGGCCTGGCAGTCACACAGGACCCCAAGCTCAGAAGAGCTCCAGCCTTGGTTTAATCCTCTGTTGTTTCCATCTTGAAATCCTTACTAATTTTTAAACAAAGCACCTAGCATTTTTGTGTTGTATTGGTTCCTACAAATCATGTAGCTAGTCCTGCAGATAAATGTTGCTTTGTGTAATTAGTACAGGTGATATGCAAGGCAAGTATTTGTAATCAAGACTTATTTTAAGTGATTGAGGGAAATTTGTTATTTAAAGGTAAATCCTAGGGACGCCTGGGTGGCTCAGTCAGTTAAGCGTCTGCCTTCAGCTCAGGTCATGATTCCAGGGTCCTGGGATTGAGTCCAGCATTGGGCTCCTTGCTCATCCGGGAGCCTGCTTCTCCCTCTGACTGCCACTCCCTCTGCTTGTGCTCTTTCTCTCTCTGACAAATAAATAAAATCTTTTTTTAGAAAAGGTAAATCCTATGCAACAACAAATCAGTTTTATACAAGGAATAATATCCTAATATATGTATTTTTTTGCTAAATTTCTATGCTACCAGTTAACTTAAAATGAGAGATCATATGGAAAGTAAAATAATAAATAAGAATCTTGGAATCATCTAATTTAAGAGCTGGAAAGAGATCTTTAAAATAACCCATCCCTCTTATTTAGCAGATGGAGAAAATGAAGTTTAAAGAAGGGAGTGATTTGCAAAGGAATTGAGTCAACTGTGTAGGTGGAAGTCAGTCAAAATTGATCTGCATAGTGCAATATTTGAAGACTCAGTGATATTTGGAAATTTCTGGCAAAATTTCTGGAGCACTTCTTTTTCCATCCCAGAAAAAGCCTCTTAGCCAGGCCAAAACATTAAACCTTGCTTTATGCAGAATCATTTACTGGAGAGAAGGCATACAGGGAAATTGATTCTATTTTGTATAAAATAATTACCTTAATGTAGCATCTGCCATATACAATGTTCACTTGGAAATAGAAATGTCTGTCAGAGTGGCTCTGCCGCAAGCAGTTTGTTAGCATCAACTTGACCCAACTCAGAGTCTGCCACGTGCAGATACCAATATCCAACAAAGACCCTGGCATGTGTCTGAAACACTGGGCTTGCATCTCAGCCCACCTCTGTTTGGCTTCACTGAACAGATTTAGGTGGCTAGATCATGGCTTTGTTCTGCTTTAGATCCATGACATTTCTGAATTCAGAGGAAACATGAATGAATTAAAGCTTTTAAGTAGCTGTTACAGGCCAGGAGTTCTGCTAGGTGACCGGATGGAACGTGCCTCTGTTCTCAGGAAGCCCACAGCCTGGTTAGGGAAGCAGGCACAGTTACAACTCAAGGCAGTGAGTGCAGCATTACAGATGAGCAAGGGGTACTGGGATAGTGGGGCTACTTGGTGGAGCCTGCAGCAAAGTGCGCAGCAAAGAAGTGCTTCCTGAGTCTTAAAGGATGAGTAGAAGTTAGCCTGATGAGGGCCCAGGAGGGGGATGACGTGGCGTGTGGGGCAAGGAACTCCAGGAAAGAATGGAACAGAGCCAGTGAATGGTTTTGTATTGGAAAGTGATTGATACTTCAGAGAGATTATTGTGGCAGCAGCAGGGATGATGGATAGTGGGTGGTGAAGGGCAAGAAGGCAGGCAGTGGTCCAGGTAGGCAAAGATGAGAGTCTAAGATATGAGTGCCCCTCACTCCATCTCAGAGGTGTGAAAACAGTGGGCAGTGGAGTTATCAGGATCTGGTCATCTATGAGTGTAGAGGTTAGGAGAAAGGAAAACGAGGCTCTCTTTTATAGCCAATAAGGAGGCCTTTAAGGAGGAATTAAAGGGAAAGATGTTCCATTCTTGGAGACGCTGAGTTTGGGGTAGCTATGGAACATCTAGATGGCTAACTTTCACCAGTGCCAGCAGGAACATTTGAACCTTTTCTTAAAGTTGTCTTAATATGTGTTTGTCATCATTTGATGAATGAGTTCAAGGCTCATGTGTGCATATAATATGCAATATCATACATCTTCAGTTCAAGTGAACATATCATTAGGCATTCATTTTTAAACCAGGTCTAGAGAGAAGAGAGGGAAGTTAGAATACTGCACAATTTTATTGTTAAAAAGAGCCACAGTAATCACATTCCACACGAAGCAATTGGAGCTCAGTGAGACTAAGTTGGCTCTCCAGAGGTCTCCTAGCTAAGTGCCAGAGCTGGACTCAGCCTGGTGCTCTATCCCGAGCCCCATGCAATTCACCTGTCTAAAGTTTGCTACTTGTGTGTTTCCCACACCAACCTCTCATTTTAAAGGAGAGCTTTGAAGAACTTTCTTCTTCTAGCCTCTACATCTGCCTGCCATCTAATAATGGTTCTATTTCTTCCCTCCAACTCAGGTCCCAACTTTATCCCTGGCTTCTCTCCTCCCTCCCTTGCTTGCTTTAATGTTTCTTTGAGAAGTGCCTCAGAGAAAGTCCTCATGGCCTGGTAGTTGATTACATGATTTCCAGTGAAGTTGGAAGCCTGCTGAACATTGTCAGTTATGGTGATCTGGTTGCCTTCATTTGCTCTGAGGGCAAACAAGGTCTTGAATAGTTAGAGGCCCAGGAGAAGGCAAAACAGGAAATTTTGGATCAGCTTTTCATTCCAAAAGTTGTTTTCAGTGAGAGAAGAGGTATTATCAGGATTCAGGTCAAGCAGGTGTTAGCATCTACTAGGAGGACTTTTGAAGTAATACTCAGAATTTTTTTTTTAATAATTCTGCCTGGGCCTTTCAAATCACACTCCATCCTAAATTCTAAGAAGGCAGAATATTAGGTGTCATTGTCAAGGCTTCATTTTATATAAAACTTATGGTTATTAGGAGCCCCTTACACTATCAATGTGTACAGCGGAGTTGTGTCCAAATTATAGAAATCAACATGGAATGTTTCTTTCCAAAATGATTATAGATTTATGGTAGAATATTTGCATGGTGGGACAAGTTTCTCTGTCCCTGGACCTTTGATGTTTTACTCAATCCTTCCTTCTGGTGGAGAGGGGAACTTTAAGCATAAAGTAATATCAAAGTTAGGCTGTGAGAAGTAGTCAATATTGGCAAGAAGGAGCCAGTATTGTCTTTCTTATTGTGGTTCTACTCTAAAGAATTTAAAGTTGTGGGAAAGAAGATTTGCCAGCATGGCAACCATGGAGACCAAAGTAGGTACCCTGGTCAAGAGCAGTGGAAAAGGAAGAAGGGAGGGAAGGCAAGGCTTCATGTGAGCAGACCTCAGTACAAAAGGGGAACTATAAAAGCATTTTGACATCCTCTATGCTCTGAGATTCACCTTGAATAAGACTGGGCTTGTTTTGGTGAAGGACTGTGTCTACACACCTCACTATGCAATGCAACCGGGTTCTAGTTGCTTTTATGACATGTTGGTAAGGGCCATGATATGATATATAGAGATGTTGAGCCCTTGGTCAGGAATGCATAATAATAATGAAAATTATTCACTATCATTCATTTACCACCTACTATGTGCTAAAAACCATCCTAGCTGTGTAGCCTGACCGAAATCTCATAGGGCAGTGGTGTCCAGACCAGAACCCAGGTCACAGGGCTACCATGTCAGAGCTCTTTCCATTGTACTAGATTGTCTAGTGTTTGTAATCTAGTATGGAGGTGTGTGTGTATGTGGAAATGGAAAAGCTGCCAAGACTCCAAAGAATGGATCTTAGGTGGTAGAATTTTATGCATGTGAGAAGACTGGGACTTTATCCAACTTTCTGAAAAATAGTGCCAGCTAAGAAGGCTGCTCTGCCCGGGTTAAGGATATGCTGTGGAATGTGGTTGTTGGGAAGATTCAGGTGACAAATGGTAAAGAACCTGGCACACAGTGTGATTAATAAATGAACCAATATATAATAAATTAATAAAATATGAGCTCTAGAAGGCCTCTCACACTGCATATTTGAAGCCCTCCTTCTCTACTGCCCCACCCCATGAAAGCCACTAAACACAGTACTTATCACCATTTGAGAGACTATGGAGAGCATGATCATCTTTCTTGAGAATCCTGGGGGTACCCCAGGTTTGGAAGCCCAGGGGGCAGATTTGTGGCTATTTCTGCCAGGTTCAAGGCATTCATCAGGTAGGTCCTGGACAACCTTGCTCAGTCCTAAATTTCTATTTTTCACTAGTGATATTCTCACCCAGGGCTGGGGCAGGAAGCTTGCTTCCAGGTGTAGCTTTCCAATCCCAGACCACAGAGGGTTAGAGACCTGTTCTGGCTCCCAGCCTCTGACTCTGCTTCCTGCCCAATCATTAAAAACCTCTTCACTTCAGGTGTATTTAAGACTCACATCATGAAGGCTTCGTAGTTTCAACTCCCACCTACTGCACTATTTAAAGTCTTCTTTGCTTCTGGTTCCTGGGAATTTCCCTTTCTTGTTTGTATGCATATTAAAGTGAAATCTTGTTGAGAATGTTCAGTTCAGGCCCCTCACTGAATGACCCCAGGGCCACTGGAAGCTTAGGCAACCAATCCTGGACTTATTTGAATCCAGACTTCTGTAAATCAGAGACAGGAAAAGAAAGAATTTACACTCTGCCCCATGGGCCAAGTTCTTTCGATTTCTAATAGAGAGACCTGCTGAACTCACACCTGAATGAGGCAACATGAATCTCCCAGGTAAACAACAAGTCCAGCTTTGTTTCAGACCACATTTGGTCATCTTTGTTTCTTAGTGTTGTCTACCACATATGCTTTCTGTATATTTGGAGCAGAATTTGGGGTAGGGTTTGCTAACATGTGCTAAGTCTGCCACCTTATCTAGACGTCTGGGTAATACTACAGCATTTACAATGTTGGCTCACATTGTAATACTCCACAAAGACCCTGAAGGTCAGGGGAATACAGCCACAAGTAATTGAACAAGGAGTGCCCAAAGCATCTTTTCTAAGATGTAGAAAGGCTCTCGGTGGCCCTGGCCAAGGACATTGTTTGCTCTTCAACCCAAAGTCACGGAGGCAGAAGGGCCACTTTCTGTGTAGTCAGGAATCAGGTTTCCCCCATCAGCAACCATATGCATTTGGGAACATTCATCAGCTAAAGAACTCGCTGAGCTGGAAAAAGAGACTTTCACAGGACAGCTCAAAATATTTTTTAAACTTACGGAAAAGTGGTAGTGACTTTCTTCGTGTGCCAGCTGCTGACAAGCATTTTTGTTTAAAGATATACCAGGTGGAAAATAAAATGTTTCAAGGAAACTTTCAGTGGATAAAAGCTGGCTGTTCCAGGTGTCACTTGAAACAGAAGTCACCCTCAGTAAAAGGGGGGCACCAGCAGTGACTACTCCAATATTCATTCTCAAGCCTATTCCATGCAGGCTCTTCTTCTCAAGAAATTCAGCAGTCCCCTTAAAATGGTATGTGGCTGATATCTACATTAGTTTCCTAGTCTTGAAAAATGCTCTGTCTATGAAATATGCATTGAGGTGAGGCAGGTCCTCTATCCAGTTTGTGCCCCTAACTTGGGCCTGATAGCACCCTTCTGTATGGAATTGTGTTTTCATTACAATAATAATAATGCAACATACCACACACATATGTTTTGCTCTTCCTCAGAGTAAAAACTAAAATCTTGTGGACCCCTAACATTTGTGGGGCCCAATGCAAGAGCACCACTGGAGGCCTACTTATCAGATATCAAAGTATTTAAAAGGTATAAATCATGCTAACAAACTGTTAAATAAGTTGCATCTCTCTACATTTACATATATGCATTCATAACATTGCAGAAGGGCCAAATTTGAGTTTATAATTTTCAGATCTCTTGAAGTTCCATGCTGGAATGAGGTGACCAGTGGAGAGTGGACCCTCCCTTCCAACCTATGGCCCACCTCCCCACCTCTTCCCACGCCAGTCTAGTCTGTTTTGTGAGGGACCTTGTCCACTAGTGTATTAGTCTCCTTGGCTTGCCATAACAAAATACCCCAGACTGGGGGATTAAATAATTTATTCTTATAGTGCTGGAGGTTGGAGGTCCCAGATCTAGGTGCCAGCTAATTTGGTTCATGCCTTGCAGATGGCTGCCTTCTTGCTGTATACACACACGGCCTTTCCTCTGTGGCACAGGGAGAGTGGGAACTCTCTTGTCTCTTTCTCTACTTCGAAGAACACCAGCTCTATTGGATTAAGGCCCTACCCTTATGACCTCACTTAATCTTTTTTTAAAAAAGATTTTATTTATTTATTTGACAGAGGGAGAGATAGAGATAGAGATGGAGATAGAGAAAGAGAGAGAGAGACTGAGAGAGCATAAGCAGGGGGGAGTGGCAGGCAGAGGGAGAGGGAGAAGCAGGCTCCCCAAGGAGCGGGGACCCCAACGTGGGACTTTGGGATCATGACCTGAGCCGAAGGCAGATGCTTAACGGCCTGAGCCACCCAGGTGCCCTGGCCTCACTTAATCTTTACTACCTCTGAAGGGCCCTGTCTTCAAATACAGTCACATTGGAGGTTAGGGCCTCAACATATGAATTTGAGGGGGATACAACACAGTTCATAACACCAAGCTTGCAGACATTCCAGCCTGGACATCTAAGATCTATTTACATAGCTTGTCAGCAGTCAATTTTTGGCCCCTCATTGGGCCTTGAGGTGCTCATATCAGCAACATGGTCTACTCAGAAAGATTAACCCCAAGAAAAAGGCTGTAGCCTGGAAAATGGACTAAGGAATTTTTGGACATGGATTTTTGAGGTCCTGGAACTTGAATTGGATCAGTCCCATGCAGTGATGGAAACATTCTATGTTTGGACTGTCCAGTATGGTAGTCACTGGCCACTTGTGGCTACTGAGTACTCAAAATGGGGTTGCTATGACTGAGGAGCTGAACTTTAAATTTTATTTAACCTTAATTTAAATTTAAATTGCTACATCTGCTGGTGGCTACCATACTGTTCAGTGCAGATCTAGAAGTTGGGAAGCGGGCTCTGTGCAATCATGTCCTCTGACTCCACAGACTTCTTATCCTGTGGGTATGTAGCGGACTGTATTTCTTTTTTTTTATTTTTATTTTTTAGATTTTTATTTATTTCTTTATTTATTTGAGAGAGAGAGTGAGAGAGAGAGAGCATGAGAGGGGGGAGGGTCGGAGGGAGAAGCAGACTCCCTGCCGAGTAGGGAGCCCGATGCGGGACTCGATCCATGGACTCCAGGATCATGACCTGAGCTGAAGGCAGTCGCTTAACCAACTGAGCCACCCAGGCGCCCCGGACTGTATTTCTATATATGGCCAAACCTACATATTTATCCCATCCCACATGCATTTCTTACAATATGAGTGATACACGTTTTTACCAAGACCTGTTTCCCCTAGGCA
>NC_138369.1:77136762-77154086 GCF_054177405.1 Leptonychotes weddellii
GATCATGACCTGAGCTGAAGGCAGTCGCTTAACCAACTGAGCCACCCAGGCGCCCCGGACTGTATTTCTATATATGGCCAAACCTACATATTTATCCCATCCCACATGCATTTCTTACAATATGAGTGATACACGTTTTTACCAAGACCTGTTTCCCCTAGGCAGGTGATTGTGACCACTTAGACCCAGGAAGTATGGTAGAAATGATAATATGTGACTTCTTCCCCGCCCCCCCACCTCCCTTCCCTCTAAAACCCTGTTTGTTTCTCAGAGTCCATAGTCTCTCATGGTTCATCTCCTCCTCCAATTTCCGCCCCCCTTCATTTTTCCCTTCCTACTATCTTTTTTTTTTTTTTTAACATATAATGTATTATTTGTTTCAGAGGTACAGGGATAATATGTGACTTCTAAAGTTAGGTCATAAAAATGGCACAGCTTCTGGCCAACTCTTGCTTGTGCTCACACTTTCTCTCTCTCTCTCTCTCTCTCTCTCACACACACACACACACACACACACACTTTCTCTCAGAACTTTTTGCTTTTAAAACTATGGAAATAAAGACTGCCCAAATGAGAACAAGCAAAGGGAACTTAATTCAGAGCTTATGTAGTAAGGGAGTCAGCTACCATCTCTGTTTTGCAGAGATTCAAAGGAAAGTAGAGGAGTGGAAAGGTAAAAAATGGAAAAATGGGAGGCTTCAGGTGTGCCCTGATTAGAGGTTATTGCCTTGGGGAAGCTGTTGGGCTAACTAGAAGTAAGGCATGGTATGTGATTGGTTTTCTCTATTAGTCCTAAGTTGGAAATGGAGGCAAAGATTAAGGAAGCTATCAGTTATTCATCAAGCCCTGACCATTTTGGGCTAATTGCTACAGAGGTTATGGTTGACTTCCTGGGCTGATTCTGCAAGTTGTGGGTCAGAGTTCTATTTTCATATATGACCTAGCCATTGTCCATTTGTATATTCAGTCTCTCAGAACTCAGCCACCATCTTGTGAAGGAGCCCATATGGAGAGGACCTAAGATCTTACAGCAGCCAAAACCAACTTGCCAACTCTGTGAGAGAACCACCTTGGAAGTATATCCTCTAGTCCAAGCCAAGCCTTCAGATGACTATAGTCCCAGCTGACATCTGACCACAACCTCATGAGAGACCTTGAACCAGAACCACCCTGGTAAGCTACTCCCAAACTCAAAACCCACAGAAACCGTGAAAGATAAAAATGATTGTCCTGTGATTTTCTATGCAGCATTAGATAACTCATGAAGGAGAAGAGTGCAGCAGAAAAGGGGCCATACCAGAACCCTCAAAGGTATGGGGCCCAGGATGGGGGCTTCCATTGCCTGGATCTAAGGGCGGCACTGATGAAAGGATTTTGTTTTGGTACCTAGGTATTTCCTAGGGAAGGATGGGCATATTTATACAAAAGAGGGACTTGGAGGACTCATTAGGGGGTTTGAGATCAGGAAATTGTCTTACAAAAGCTATAACAAAAGAGCCTTTTGTCTAGAGTGCACAAACTAAAATGTAATGACACCATTTATGTGCTTGATTGTGTAAACATACAAAAATGTACGTATGTTGGAATAGTCACAGTGGAAGGAGATCTGCTTAAGCCAATGATGCTGTCTGTCACTTCCCAAAAACGCCTGTGAAACTTCTCTTTCGGAATTGCCCACAAAGCTGGATTATGAGCTAGCTTCCTGTGAAACCAGACTCATCACTCAAACTGAGACTTGGTTTGTGACCCCAGACAGTATTTCCCAGCTCGATCATCCAACTTACTCAACAGATTTTGCTCTGAATGGCTTAGAATTGTTTCCAAAACTCACATCCCCCCTCTGAGGATACATGTCAGAGTTATCTCTCTAAAACACATCATGGCTCATGTGCTTCAGTTGCTCTTGGTTGCATAGAGAAATAAGCCCCAGCTTCTCAGCCAGATTTGCAAAACTTTCTATAATATACAACCCCCACCTCACTTTCCAGGTCTATCTTCCCAGAATACATGATGCCCTTGCCACTTACAGATGACAAGTGCATTTACTGATCCCTAATTATGTGCCCTGTACTGTGCTAAGAGTTTTATATCGCATCTCATTTTCTCTTGATATGATTTTGTAAGGTAAATGTTATCTCTATAGTACAAGTAATAAAACAGTGATCACTAACACTTTGTACAGTGCTTACAATGTGCTCACCCACTGTCCAACAGAAATATAATGTGAGCCATCTATGTAATTTAAAATTTTCTGATTATAAATTAAAAAATAAAAAGAAACAAGTGAAATTTATTTCAATAAAATATTTTATCAATGGGCTTCTAATCAACAAAGACTTATTAATGATATATTTTTTCTTCTTGGGAGGATAGTAAATCTTTTAAATTCACTGTGTATTTTACACCTATAGCATGTCTCAATTTGGACACTAAATTTTCATTGAAAGTAATTGAACTGTATTTAGATTTCATAAAAAGAACAGTGAAAAAATTAGTTTCACATACCCAAGTTGTTCTAAACATACTTAAAAGATTTCTAGGGGTGCCTTGGTGGCTCAGTTGTTAAGAGTCTGCCTTCGGCTCAGGTCATGGTCCGGGGGTCCTGGGATCGAGCCCCACATTGGGCTCCCTGCTCCGTGGGGAACCTGCTTCTCCCTCTCCCACCCCCTCCCTCTCTTGCTGTGTTTCTCTCTGTCAAATAAATAAATAAATAAAATCTTTAAAAAAAAAAAAAAGATTTCTAATACCTGAATCACGTACCAAAAATCATTTCTTTTTCTACTCTCATCCATATTGATAAAACTGCTTCAATTTAAAAATTTTAATTTCAATATCAATCAATTAAAATAAAATAAAATAAATTTGTTTTCCAGGCGCTAGCCACATACCAACCACTTAATGGCCATATGTGGTAAAGGACTGCTATGTTGGGAAGTACAACTCTGAGCACTTTACTGCTATCAGCACAAATGTAGGAAGTAGATGCTGTTATTATCTTCACTTTAGAGGTAAGGAAACAGAGGCACAGAAGGATAATAACTTGGCCTAGTACACACAACTAATAAGCTGAAGCTGAGAATGGTTGATCTGCCCAATGCAACTTAGCTAATATGGATTGGAGTCAGTATTTGAACTCAGGATTTTTTATGTCCAAAGCCTAAGTTTTTATCCACTGTGTTAGTCTGCTCTACACAGTTAGTTTCTCACTATTCTCCTTAAATCCTTATTTTCTTATTTCTGGTCCTTTTTATCAGATTGTTCCCTCTGTCTGGAATGCCTTGCAAGGTCCATTTTGAGTGTCATTCATTTATCTAGACAGACATGTGATCACATTTTCAGCAAATATTAACAGCCTTTTTCTTTTTTTTTAAAGATTTTATTTATTTGAGTGAGAGAGAGAGAGTGTGTGTGTGAGAGAGAGCACAAGTAGGGGGAGGGGCAGAGGGACAAGCAGACTCCCTGCTGAACAGGGAGCCCAATGTGGGACTTGATCCCAGGACCCCAAGATCATGACCTGAGAGGAAGTCAGACGCTTAGCTGATTGAACCACCCAGCTGCCCCGATAGCCATTTTTAAAATATCTCCCATGTAGGATATGGCAGTGATCAAGAAAGATGTAGCCTCTGCCTCCACTGGGCTTATATTCTAGAACAACACATTACAAACTTTGGTCTCAGGACCCTGTAGCACTCTAAATCTAAGGACCACAAAGGGCTTCTAATTATGTGGGTGATAGCTGTCAATGTTTATTGTATTAGAGATTAACACTAGGAAACTTTAAGCATATTTATTAATTCATTTAAAAACAACATAATGGGGACACCTAGGTGGCCCAGTCAGTTAAGTGTCTGCCTTCAGCTCAGGTTATGATCCCAGGGTCCTGGGATTGAGTCCTGCATCAGGCTCCCTGCTCAGCGGGGAGCCTGCTTCTCACTCTGCCTGCTGCTCCCCTTGCTTGTGCTCTCTCTGTCTCTCTCAAATAAATAAAATCTTAAAAAATAAAAATAACATAATAGGAGGTCTGCTAGGAAGATGATGGAGTAGGAGGACGCTAAGCTCACCCTGTCCCACACATACAACTAGATAGTGCTTACATCAGTATAAATAACCCAGGAAACATCCAAAGATTGGCAGATAAACTCTACAGCTAAAGGTAGAGAGGAGGCCACATCAAAGAAAGTAGGAAGGGTGAAGATGAGGTCTGGGAGCAAAACAGACTGTGGCTGTCTACGGTGGGGAGGGAGCCAATTGTGTGGAGAAGGGTGGAAAAGAGACTTTCACACTGGGAAGCCCACAAATGGGGAGGATGAATCCCCATAACATTTGCTTTGAAAGCAAGAGGGGCCAAATTGTATGAGTTCTTACAATCAGTGGGACTTAAAGCCTGGAATTTTAAAGATCACTGGGCTCCACTCTGGGAGAGCCTGGAGGGCATTAAGAAGCAGAGTCCCCAACCTTAAAGAAGGAGCAGAACATGCAGCCTGTGCAGATACAGCCAAAACCAGAAGTCTGAAAAATATGTGGCGGGGGGGGCAGATGGGAGGAAGGGTGATTTGCTCATTTCAGAGCATGCCCAGAGAGACAGGGATCATGGGGATTCCAGGAACAAGGAGCTTGCAGGTACCATTTCCTTCCCATGCCCCCCATTATAAACAATGGCCACCTGTGGGAACCAGTATGGCATGCCTTACCTAACTTGCTTACACCACGCACCACTTCCCCCTCCCCCACAACTTACTCCAGCATCGTGGGCCCCTCCCCCACCCCGGCTGGGGACCAAACACTACCCACAATAGGCAAAGAGAGTCTCTGCAGACAACTGGACTGAAGGATTGGCCAAGACTCAACAGCAAAGCACATGCAACACACATATGAGACACTTCATAAAGTGCCAGGCCCTGGGGAACAGGGGACATTGCATTGCAGGGCACTGCAGGACCTCTTCTTCATAAGGCTATTATTGTTAAGAGCAGGAGAAGTAGCGACTTTGATAGCACACAGAAACAGACACAGGAAGTCAGACAAAATGAGGAAACAGAGAAATATCTCCCAAATGAAAGAAGAGGACCAAACTATAGCAAGAGACCAAAGCCAAATAGAAATAAGTAATATGCCTGATAGAGAATTTAAAGTAATGATCATAAAGATACTCACTGGACTTGACAAAAGAGTAGAGGACATAAAAAAATAATAAAAAACAATAAAGACATAAAAAAACAGTCAGAGATCAAGAATACAATAAATGTAAGGAGGGCACATGATGTAATGAGCACTGGGTGTTATACGCAACTGATGAATTACTGAACTTTACATCTGAAACTAATGATGTACTGTATGTTGCCTAATTCAATTTAAATAAAAAAGAATATAATAAATGAAATTAAAAATACACTTGTTGGAATAAATAGCCGGTTAGATGAAGCAGACGAATGAATTAATGACCTGGAAGGCAGGGTAATGGAAAGTAACCAAACTGAGTAAAGGAGAGGAAAGAAAATTACACAAATTGAGAATAGTTTTAGGGAACTCAGTGATTCCATCAAGCGTAATAACATTTGCATTATGGGGATCCCAGAAGAAGAGAGAGAAAAGGTGGCAGAAACTTTATTTGAAGAAATAATAGCTGAAAACTTCCCTAATGTGCAGAAGGAAACAGATATCCATATTCAGGAGGTCCCCCCAAATTCAACTCAAGGAGATCCACATCAAGAAACATAGTAATTAAAATGGCAAAAAGTAGCTTTAAAGAAAAAAAAATTAAAAGCAGCAAGAGAAAAGAAGACAGTTACATACAAGGGAAACCCATAAGGCTATCAGTGGATTTGCAGCAGAAACTTTGCAGGCCTAAAGAAAGTGGCATGATCTATTCAAAGTACTGAAAGGGACAAATCTGCAGCCAAGAATACTCTATCCAGCAAGGTTATCATTCAGAATAGAAGGAGAGATAAAGAGTTTCTCAAACAAAAACTGAAGGAGTTCATGACCACTAAACCAGTCCTACAAGAAATATTAAAGGGAACTCTTTGAGTGGAAAGGAAAGAACATAAGTGAGAATATAAAAAGTAAAAACCACAAAAGCAGTAAAAATATATATTTCTGTAAAAATCAGTCAAGGGATTCATAATAAAAAAGGATGTAAAATATGACACCATATACCTAAAATGTGGAGAGGAGAGAAGGGTTTAAACTTAAGTGATCATCAATTTAAGTAGAATGCTATATGCAGAAGATGTTATATACAAACCTAATGGAACCACAAATCAAAAACCAGTAATAGATATGCAAAGAATAAACAGAAAGGCATCCAAGTGTATCACTAATGAAAGCCAACAAACCATGAAAGAGAGCAAGAGAAGAAAGGATCAGAGAAAATCTACAGAAATTACACAAAATAAGTAATAAAATGGCACTAAATACATATCTATCAACAATTACACCGAATGTAATTGGACTAAATGTTCTAATCAAAAGACACAGGGTGAAGGAGTGGACTCATCCATATGCTGCCTATAAGAGACTTATTTCAGACTGAAAGACACATGCAGATTGAAAGTGAGGGGATGGAGAAAAATTTATCATGCAAATGGATGTCAAAAGAAAACTAGGGTAGCAGTACTTATATCAGACAAATTAGACTTTTTAAAAAAAGACTGTAACAAGAGACAAAGTGGGCACCTGGGTGGCTCAGTCCGTTAAGCATTGACTCTTAATTTCAGCTCAGGTCATGATCTCAGGGTCCTGGGATTGAGCCCCACTTTGGGCTACATGCTCAGTGGGGAGTCTGCTTGGGGATTCTCCCTCTCCTTCAGCCCCTCCCCCCACTCACATTCTCTCTTTCTCTCAAATAAATAAGTAAATCTTAAAAAAACACAAAAGACAAAGAAGGGCATTATATAATAATAAATGGGGCAATGCAACAACATGATATAAGAATTGTAAATATTTGTTCACCCAACATGGGAGCATCCAAATACATAAAACAGTTAATAACAAACGTAATGGAAATAATTGATAGTAATACAATAATAGTAGGGAACTTTAACACCCCACTTACATCAATGGACAGATCATCCAAACAGAAAATTAACAAGGAAACAGTGTCTTTGAATAACACACTGGACCAGATGGATTTAACAGACATATTCAGAACATTCCATCCTAAAACAGCAGAATACACATTCTTTTCAAGTGCACACAGGACATTCTCCAGAATAGATCACATATTAGGCCACAAGAAAAGTCTCCACAAATTCAGAAAAATCAAAGTCATACCATGCATCTTTTCTTTTTCTTTTTTTAAAAGTTTTTATTTCAATTCCAGTTAGTTAACACATAGTGTAATATTAGTTTCAGGTGTACAATTTAGTGATTCAATACTTATATACAACACCCAGGGATCATCATAACATGCAGTCCTTAATCCCCATCCCCTATTTAACCCATCCCCCCCCACCCCGTGGTAACCATCAGTTTGTTCTCTATAGTTAAGAGTCTGTTTTATGGTTTGCCTCTCTCTTTTTTCCCCTATGATCATTTGTTTTGTTTCTTAAATTCCACATATGAGTGAAATCATATGATATTTGTCTTTCTCTGATTGACTTACTTTGTTTAGCATAATACTGTCTAGCTCCATCCACATCATTTCAAATGGCAAGATTTCATTCTTTTTTTATGACTGAGTAATATTGCATTTTATATATATATATATATATATATATCTTTTTTATCCATCTTCTTTATCCATTCACAAGTCGATGGACACTTGGGCTTTTTCTATAATTTGACTATTGTTGATAATGCTGCCATAAACACCAGGGTGCATGTATTCCTTTGAATTAGTATTTTTGTATTCTTTGGGTAAATACCTAGTAGTGCAATTGTTGGATCACAGGGTGGTTCTATTTTTAACTTTTTGAGGAACCTCCATACTGTTTTCCACAGTGGCTGCACCAGTTTGCATTCCCACCAACAGTCTAAGAGGATTCCCCTTTCTCCACATCCTCGCCAACCCCTGTTATTTCTTGTGTTGTTAATTTTGGCCATTCTTTTTTTTTTTTTTTAAGATTTTATTTATTTATTTGTCAGAGAGAGAGAGCACAAGCAGGGGGGAGTGGCAGGCAGAGAGAGAAGCAGGCTCCCCACTGAGCAAGGAGCCCAATGTGGGACTCAATCTCAGGACCCTGAGATCATGACCTGAGCTGAAGGCAGCTGCTTAACCAACAGAGTCACCCAGGCATCCCTGGCCATTCTGACAGGTGTGAGGTGATATCTCATTTTAGTTTTGATTTGCATTTCCTTGATATGAGAGATATTGAGCATCTTTTCATGTGTCTGTTTGTCATCTGTATATCTTCTTTGGAAAAATGTTTATTCATGTCTTCTGCCCCCCCACTTTTTTGAGAGAGTTGGGGGGAGGCAGAAGGAGAGGCAGAGAGAGAATCTCAAGCAGGCTCCATGTCGAGCATGGAGCCCCCATGCAGGGCTCTGTCTCATGACCTGAGATCATGACCTGAGCCGAAATCAAGAGTCAGATGCTTAACTGACTGAGCCACCCAGGCACCAGATCTTCTGCCCATTCTTAATTGGATTATTTGTTTTTGGGGTGTTGAGTTTTATAAGTTCTTTATATATTTTGGATACTAATCCTTTATCAGATTTGTCATTTGCAAATATCTTTTCCCATTCTGTAGGTTGCTTTTTAGTTTTGTTGATTGTTTCCTTCACTATGCAGAAGCTTTTTATTTTGATCAAGTCCCAATATTTTATTTTTGCCTTTGTTTCCCTTTCCTCAGGAAACATTTATAAAGAAGTTGCTATGGCCAATGTCAAAGAGGTTACTGTCTGTGTTCTCCTCTAGGATTTTGATAGTTTCCTGTCTCACATTTAGGTCTTTCTTCCATTTTGAATTTATTTTTGTGTATGGTATAAGAAAGTGGTCCAGTTTCATTCTTTTGCATGTAGCTCTCCAGTTTTCCCAACACCATTTGTTGAAGAGACTTTTTTCCATTGGCTATTCTTTCCTTCTTTGTTGGAGATTAATTGACCATATAGTTGTGGGTTCATTTCTGGGTTTTCTATTCTGTTCCATTGATCTATGTGTCTATTCTTTTGCCAGTCCCAAATGCTGGTACTTGATTACTATAGCTTTGTAATATAACTTGAAATCTAGAACCATGATGCCTCCAGCTTTGCTTTTCTTTTTCAAGGTTACTTTGGCTATTTGGGGGTCTTTTGTGGTTCCATATAAATTTTAGGATTGTTTGTTCTAGCTCTCTGAAGAATGCTGTTGGTATTTTGATAGAGGTTGCATTAAATGTGTAAGTTGCTTTGGGTAATATAGATATTTTAATAATATTTGTTCTTCCAATCCATGAGCATGGGATGTTTTAAGAAACAAAACAAATGAGCAAGGGGTAAAAAAAAGAGAGAGAGAGACATACAAGAAACAGACTTAACTATAGAGAACAAACTGAGGGTTACCAGAGGGGAGATGTGTGGGGAAATGGGTGAAATAGTTGATGGGGATTAACGAGTACACTTATCATGAAGAGAAAATAATAAAAATAAAATAAAATAAAAATAACATAATGAACCTGTTACGTGTGAACATAAATAATGTATTACTATGAAAAGATAATTATCTTTTCTGAAACAAAAATATTAATGAATAGCATTGTTTTACAATTTTGCTACTGTCTTTAGTGTCTTTATAAAAGACAGCTGGACTCTCATCTCTGCTTCTGTTTTTAGTCTGTTGCAATATGTTGTTTTGGTTGAAGTATATATGGAAAATCTGGCCTCACCCAGATATGCAATTGGAAAAGAGAGAAGTATCTTAAAAGTCTTTTCAGATAATTGTGAAAATTCTTCTTTGCTACTATACCAAAATTCAACAAGTGGTAATTTCTTAAAGGTTAGCTATAATGTGGAATCTTAAACCATATCAATGATGATAAATTCATATATCAATATATGAAATAAATGCTTCACATACTAAAATTAATTAGTCTATCTTGCACTTTCAGTGAATCTTGCATATCTAATAACATGTATTGTTCATTTGGAAAACATTGATTCACTGAGTTTTACCACTCTTTCAAATGTGGACACATTTCACTATACAATCTATAAAAATCACATTCATTAATATCAGCACTGATCACATCAGAAAAGTCTAAGTATTGGGAGGCAGTCAAACTTGTGACAAATACAATTTTTCCAGAATTCTCATTTTTATTTGAGTGTTCAAATTTTACCATTGACAACACATACTGTGAGTTGTTTTTCTTGAAGTGACAGTCTCACTTTGATCATTTATTGAGAAAATGTCTGTCAAATACTCAGGTCTAAGTAACCATAGTTTAACTGCCTGTTGTTCTTTCAAGTAAAAATGGTGCTCCATGAAAACAGGGTGCAGCTCAGCTCACAATCCAGTCACCGAAATGCTTTTTCTTGAGATGACCATTGTACTTCATTGTGCAACAGAGATGCTATTGCACACTTCCCATTTTGCCATGCATAATAATAAATAGACATGCTCAAGGCTCATGATTTAATAAAGTTAGTCATTTTTACTGCTTAATCAAGGACATTCTCAAGTAAAACTCACGTTTTTGTTTTTTTTTCTATGAGTGGATGGGTAAAGAATACAATGACCAATGCTACTGTTTGCACAAGCAGCTTCCCACCATAGCTTTTGTACCATCAGTACAAATGTCAGTACAATAAAAAAAGTAAATAACATCTTAAGTATTATCATGAAAATAGCTTTGACCTTGTAAACCCCATAAAATGGTCCCAAGATTCCAGGGGTCTGAGGACCATACTTTGAAAGCCAATGGTCTAAAAGGAAAGATAATTACACAAGTACATAGGTGAGCTGGCCCACTCCAAGGGGTTAAGGAAGGGTCATGGTTATTTAAGTTTAGATCAGAAATATATATGCCAATAATCCAAGTGAATGAGGGAACTACAAGAGGTTTGTTGGCTAGAACTTGAAAGATCACAGAGAGAGCAGCAAATTATGGGACCAGAGAGATGGGCAGGGCCAGCCTGTGAATAGCCTTGCAAATGCATTCAGGGCATCACATTACTTCTGATTATTCCTGAAAATGTTCAACCTGAGTCTAATCATGAGGATACAACCAGAAAAATCTAATTTAAGATACATTTTGCCAAACAACCTGCCTGGACTCTTAAAAAATGTCAAGATATTGAAAGACAGAAAAAGGCTAGGGAAATGTTCTGAATTAAAGGAGACTGAAGAGACATGGCAACTGAAAACATTACATAATCCTTGATTGGATCCTGGATCAAAAATAAATAAATAACCCAACAACAATCATAAAGGACATTACCAGGACAATTAGGGAGATTTGAATACAGACTGAATATTAGGTAATAATATTGTATCGGGTTTAAATTTTCTGAATGTGAACACCATATTGTGGTTATATAGGAGAATGTCTTTGTTCTTAGGGTATTTAGGGATGAAATATTATGATGTCTGTGATTAATTCAATTCTCAAATGACTCATCAAGAACTTTGTATGTATATACAGAAAGAAAGAGAAAGAGATAAGAGCAATGTAGCAGAATGTTAATAATTGATGAATTTAGGTTCAGGGTTAATGGGCATTCATTTTACTATCCTGCTTTTTTTCTCACTTACATTCTTTGAAACCATAATTTTAATGGCCACATCACAGCTACTGGATAAAAATATTAAAAATTTCCCTACCTAAATTTTTCATTCTTAAGGATCTCCTCTAGTCTATATATATATGTAAATAGAATTTTTGACATAATTTCAAAGATTGAAATCTTCTTAGGGGCAGGAGGCACTTGGAATAAGTACAGAATTTAACCTTGAATCAAAGTGATGTCTCACCAAAGGTGTTACCCAGAGTAGGGGATAGCCCAGTGAAAATTTTGGATTGTGGTATTTATTATTTCTGGATTAAAGAATCAATGGATACTGGAATCTTAACATTTATTTATAAAGATAAGACAATCTTGGGGCACCTGGGTGACTTAGTCAGTTAAGCATTTACCTTCGGCTCAGGTCATGATCCTGGGGTCCAGGGATAGATCCCCATGTTGGGCTCCCTGCTCAGTGGGGAGCCTGCTTCTCCCTCTCCCCCCTGCTCATGCTCTCTCCCTCTATTTCAAATAAATAAATAAAATATTTAAAAAAAATAAAGATAAGAATCTTCACATATCAAGGCAAATAGTCTTTGGCTAATGATAGCAAGTAATCATCCATATTTGAATGTATCCTGATTAACTTTAGCTTAACATATGTACCCACTGCCCTACTTGCTAGAAATTTGTTCACCACCAAGTTTCTTTGTGGCGTTCCTGTAGTGCCCCTTCTCTGTGCTGTGGTCATGGTATTGGTGTAGTTCCTGGGCTACCACAGGCAATAACAGAATTCTCTAGTAGCTGGCCTCACCCCCTACACTATAACTGCTTTAATATTCTTCAAGGCTCTGGGTCAAGATGAGAGAAATGAGGAGTTCCCTCTCCTTTCCATTCCAAAGACTGTCAAAATTCCTCCCTTGAGCTTTCCTTTATTACAGGATTATTAAGAGGAGAAACAACTATTCTCTTTAGGGAAAATCATTACCTCTCTTGCTAGGGACAAATTTTATCTTCTTGGCCCCCCAAAAGCAATAGCAAATTAGTTCAATCTTGGCTGGTCTCCCATAGTCTGATTCAATCTTTCTTATCCAGGATTTTTGGAGTGACAGATGCCCCATCAATGTAAATAGGTCAACTTAACTCACCTAAAATTAAAAAACAAAAATGTTTTGGAACAAAAAGCCACTGCTCATGTTCCAGTCAGTTTCAGGCTGCTTATTTGGGAATGCTGAGAAATAGAGGGAGACAAAA
Source organism: Leptonychotes weddellii (assembly GCF_054177405.1). Taxonomy (NCBI): domain Eukaryota; kingdom Metazoa; phylum Chordata; class Mammalia; order Carnivora; family Phocidae; genus Leptonychotes; species Leptonychotes weddellii. The sequence goes on from NC_138369.1 coordinate 77,149,657, forward strand.
ATTGTAAAATCAGGTTACTGCACAGTGTCCAAATAACAGCCTCCTTGCCAGTCTCCCCTCCTTTAAATTCACCATAATGAGAGAGTCCCTCTGATTTGAAAGCAAAGATTCAGCTAAAATAACTGGCTATACGGTTGCTTTCCAAACAGGTATGTACCAAATGATTAAGAGGATTAGTGTTTAGCTTCAAGGCTATTTATTTTAGTCCTGAGTGATGCAGACATTTCTCATAAACATGAAGACCCTGGTGGGGAGTATGTGTTATTCATTCAATTATACATTTAGCAAATTATGGGTATTCTATATGTTGTGAGTATAGCAGTTAAATGTGTCCCAATCTAAAACTATATCTTGTTTATGGCACCAGTGGAATAAACAAATACATGTCTACTTCATTAAACTTAAATTTATTTATGATGTTGTAGGTATAAATAAGGTTATTGTTAGAATTGTTTACCCCTGTGGTTGTATCTTTCTGTAAAAGTCACCCAGCATCTTATGCCTTCTAAGATTATCCTGCACTTACCATGTTTGCTTGAGAATAAAGAAACTATAATGGCTGGAATGAACTCTGTTGGAAATGGAGGGAATTCTATGCTTGCCTTCAACTACCCATGGTATTCTTTATTTCTTCTTCCAGTTCTCCCTTCTTCTAGGGACTCTCCTCACTCTCAGCATTTATAAGATCCATTATTTCCTTGGTGTGGACTAGAATTATGTGCTCTGCGAATATCTGTGCAACAGGGGAGGATGGAGAACTGGAGGAAAACATGAGGAATGTTAATAAACAGTCTGATGGAGGTAAAATAAAAGCGTTCCACAGAAATTAACATAGTAATACAATGAAGAAGCCTGTCCAATAGTGTTTAAAAGTCATAGAGCCTAATTTAATTTAAAAGAGATTAGGAACATTGCCAAATGGCCACATTTTTGTAATATATATATATACTCAAATGAAAAAGAATAAATGGTTTAGCTTTAAATATAATTTCTGACTAGACTCCTGCTGAGCTCTCCAACAAGTTATGATCGGAAAAGAAGCCCAGTAAATTTGGAGTTTGGTTGAGTTTAAAATCTGACTTTAAGATTAATTTACACTTAGAGATGTTGTGTTGTTATTTCTCTTTTCTGGTATCTAAATAGAACAGCAACTGTGGACCGAAGCTAATGGTATAAGTAACAATGAGGTTATAACAGTGAAGTTTCCCTGTTAAGGGGCAAGGAGAACCCATACTTTTTTTTTTTTTAAAGATTTTATTTATTTATTTGACAGAGAGAGACACAGCGAGAGAGGGAACACAAGCAGGGGGAGTGGGAGATGGAGAAGCAGGCTTCCCGCAGAGCAGGGAGCCCAATGTGGGACTCGATCCCAGGACCCTGGGATCATGACCTGAGCTGAAGGCAGCCGCTCAACCAACTGAGCCACCCAGGCACCCAGGAGAACCCATACTTTTAAGGAAAATTTCACATTTATGAGTCTTTCCTAACATTCTCAAGTAGACTTGGCTGTTCCCTACTTGTCAAGCAAAGTATATTACTATGACTCTATCATAAATGTTTCATAATGCATAGCAATTACTTACCACTCCCTACAATTTATTGTAGGTAGCTCTACTCTGTGCCAGACATTGGGAATATGAGGTTGAAGAAGGTACACACCCAGTCCTCAAGGGAAGACAAACATAACAACATGTCAAATGGGACTTTCGCTATTGCCTTAATATTATGCATATATATTCTAGAGAGGGCATGGGACATCTCCACAGGAATTGCTAAGAGGTAGCAAAGTCAATCCTGTGACTGACTCCTAGCCCTCATTTAAATTCAGCCTATGAAAGAGAGGCCTAGGTAGTTTTTTTTTAATAATTTATTTGAAAGTAATTTATAATAGTTGAGAACTTTCAGGTAATTCCCCTCCATTCCCCATTAGGGAGAAAAGGGAGATACCTACTGCCTCCCTTTAAGACAAATTGGAGCTGTGGGGCACCAGGAGTACAAGAAATATGTCCCTTGGACTTTAATAGGCCTAGAGACTGATCTATATCTTACTTGGAGGATGGTGGAGGAAACAGCAATGACATTAAACAAGAGAGATGGTTGTAATAGGAATGGCCCATACTTCCAGAGTTTGTTGGGACAAGGGTACAGAAGTTTATTGGGCCAAGCAGACTCTGCAGAAGGACTGCCACACTGGAGTCATCCTGAAAGGGTCCGTGTGAGAGGGATGACCCTCAGGCTTCCCTCACCTTGAGGGTATTCTGCTGGAGAGTAGAATCTGAGGAGTGAAGAGGTTTATAAACCAGTGAATGTCTAGTTAGTGAGATCATATACATGAAAATCACTCAAGAATATACCATTATGTGCTGTGAAAGAGTCAGCATATGGCTGAGAACATTTAACTGCCAAATGAGAGTTACAAACAGCATCAGTTAAATAAATAGATTTTTGTCTCTTTTCTTCTCATACCTCTCTCTGACCCTTTTCTTGGAGGCACCATAAGCAGAATCAGAGAACAGGGTGAAAGATGGAAATGCTGATATTGAATTGGACTGCATTTCTTAATATCAGAAAAAAAGGCTGTCCTTTAACACCTGAAGATATTAGAAGTGATGGGGTATACCCTAGATGTTACCAGGAAAAAGGACAGGGAGATCTGCCAGTATTTGAAAGCCTTGGTGGAAGAAAATAAAAATTAAACTCATTGAATATCAGTCAAACAAATAAATAGATAATTATAAAGGAACTGCATAACCCTTGTTATACAGATGCATGTGGCCTGTCATGGGGTAAACATGGGACACCAGGTTGAGTCTCAGGGGAGCAGTGAATGATTCCTAGAATCAGTGAGTTCACATAGCAAGTAAGAGTTTGCTAGGTAAAAAGAGTGAAAGATTAGAGGGGAAGTGCAGCTGGGCAAAAGGAGGGGCAGGTGCAAATTTCTAGAGGCAAGAGAAACAATGACCTGTTTTGGAAATTATAATTCAGTGTGTTATGAGTTTAGATTCTGATCAGGGACCAGTGCAATCTCATGAAATACATACTATAATAAGAAAGTTGAATGGAATCCTGGGGTCTATGGGAATCCATGAAGTAGCACTTTTAATCAGGGAAGTAGTTTTGTGAAAGGCTACTCTAGCTGCTGTGTTCTGAGACACCTGGAATTGGGGCAGACTTGTTAAGGAGCTATAACAGTAATCAAGGTGAGGGATCCTGGTAGTTCAAACTAAAACTAAGGTAATAGCAGTGAGAGTGAAGAGAAGGTGACAGATACGCGTACTCTTCAGGAAGTATCATCTAAAAGACTTGGTGACTGAGAGGGGGGAAAGATGGTGGAGGAGTAGGGGACCCTATTTCAACTGGTCCCCGGAATTGAGCTGGATATCTACCAGACCACTCTGAGCACCCACGAAACCAACCTGAGATGTAAGAAGATCTGGAACTCTACAAACAGAATATCGCAGGCAATTGGTATTGAGGTACGAAGTGGAGAGCCATGATTCTGCGGGCAGATATCGGAGGATAAACGGCAGCGGGAGGGTGCCTGGCCGTGGGGATCCTGCACCGCCGGTGAGTGACAGCCTCGCGCGCTGCGGACGGGGCACAGACTCGCAGACTGGTAGCGTCGGGAAAGGACTTTAGGGCAGCCCCCGGGGTGCAAAACCAGACTGGTGGGGTGGCGCGCACATGAACCGCAGCCCCCCAGACAGAAACTCGGAGCGACGGTCATGCACACATGAACTCTAGCCTCCGAGACGGAAACCCGGTGCGCCGGGGTCGCACTGTTGAATTGCAACCCCCAGGGTGGAAACCCCAAGCCGCAGAGTCGTGTGCGCACGAACTGGGAGTGGCTGGCGGTTTTAGAAGCACAAAGGGCAGAGACGTGCCCCGACCTGGAGGCAGGACTGGGAGGACTGCGGAGGGGTGCACAGCCTAGGCCACTGCAGTTTATAGCAGCATGGACAGAAACAGAGACAGTGTGGCCTGGAGACCTCACTGAAGAACAGACTGAGGGCTCTCTGCTCTGAGGCAGAGGGTTGGAAACGGTCTCTTCTGCTCTGACTCGTGGAAGAGACACGGAGCCGCCAGAGAAAGCCACCAGAGAACAAAAGCCCCAAAGACTGATTCCCACTGAGCCCATCCCCCACCACAGGGGCACAGGGCAACTCCACCCAAACGGGGTTGCCTGAGTAACAGTGCGGCAGGCCCCTCCCACAGAAGACAGGCTGGGAAAACAAGAGGTCAGCAACCCTAAGGTCCCAAGAAAACAGGTGCCTCTTGCTTGGGTTCTGGTCAATAATTTGGACTCTATACATTCCCTCAAACACCCATCAACAGAATGACTAGGAGGAGGAGCCCCCAAAACAGGAAAGACTCAGAGATTATGACTTATGCTGCACATTTACAAATGGATGCAGATATAACCAAGATAT
>NC_138369.1:77154586-77170571 GCF_054177405.1 Leptonychotes weddellii
TTCAACAGATGAATGGATAAAGAAGATGTGGTCCATATATACAATGGAATATTACTCAGCCATCAGAAAGGATGAATACCCAACTTTTACATCAACATGGATGGGACTGGAGGAGATTATGCTAAGTGAAATAAGTCAAGCAGAGAAAGTCAATTATCATATGGTTTCACTTATTTGTGGAACATAAGGAATAGTATGGAGGACATTAGGAGAAGGAAGGGAAGAATGGGCAGGGGGAATCAGAGGGGGAGACGAACCATGAGAGACTATGGACTCTGAGAAACAAACTGAGGGTTTTAGAGGGGAGGGGTGTGGGGAGATGGCATAGCCCGGTGGTGCGTATTAAGGAGGGCATGTATTGAATGGAGCACTGTGTGTTATACACAAACAATGAATCATGGAACACCACATCAAAAACTAATGATGTTATGTATGTTGACTAACATAACATAATAAAATAAAATTTAAAGGAATTTAAAAAAAATAAATTAATATCTATTTCTTTTTTTTTTAATTTTTTTTTTAAGACTTTATTTATTTGCGAGAGAGACAATGAGAGACAGAGAGCATGAGAGGGAGGAGGGTCAGAGGGAGAAGCAGACTCCCTGCTGAGCAGGGAGCTGATGTGGGACTCGATCCTGGGACTCCAGGATCATGACCTGAGCCGAAGGCAGTCGCTTAACCAACTGAGCCACCCAGGCGCGCAATTAATATCTATTTCTAAAAGCCTATGGATATTTGTTCCTAATACTGCAGCAGGTTTTAAAACCAGAGAATCTAAATTCTTTGAAGCCAAACAATTCCCTGATATGCCATATTACAATGCCCATTTTATGTGCTTTTATTTTGTAATAATTTACTGACAAATTTTACTGCACATATGCCTCTGTTCCTGTCCCAGTGTGTAAGCTGGAGAATTAACATGTGTGCAGATGATATAAGAATGGGCTCTGGAGGGGCACCTGGGTGGCTCAGTCGTTAAGCGTCTGCCTTCGGCTCAGGTCACAATCCCGGGGTCCTGGGATCAAGCCCCGCGTCGGGCTCCCTGCTCAGTGGGAAGCCTGCTTCTCCCTCTCCCACTCCCCTTGCTTGTGTTCCCTCTCTCGCTGTGTCTCTCTCTGTCAAATAAATAAAAATAAAATCTTAAAAAAAAAAAAAAGAATGGGCTCTGGAGATGGACAGGCAAGCTGATCTCCCATTGCAGTCCTGGTGCTACTACATGCAAAACCCCTCCTCTCTCCTGGAGTCACCCACTGCTACTGCTTCTGCTATTTTTGCCATTACTGCTAACATTTTGGGCCTGCCCACGTCTCTTTGCTCTGGCCTCCTCTTTGAGGTCCCATGACAGCCAAGACTACTGTGGGCATGCGTTCAGGTGCTAGGCAGCCAGGCCAACTGGTCCATGCTCTCATTGCTTACTGCTTGCTATGCTTTTGGACCTGAATTCATACCTACACACCAAGATACCTGCTATATCTCCTCTGCCTGTATACGCATTCCATTGTCCCATCAGATTTCACCTATGAAACACAAGTTCAAAAATCAAAGGGCAACAGCAGAGCATTAAGCCAAGCACGGGGCCATTTCAAAGAGCTGCACCCTCTGCAACTGTATAGGCTGCATGCCCATGAAGCTGGCCCTGTTCACAACAAAAAATGATCCAATTCAAAATGTCAATAGGACCAAGGTTGAGAACCTTGCTAGAGATTAGTTTTTTCTGGTTTAGATTTCATGTAAATAGAATCCAACCATACTTTCAGAGTCATTCCTTTTATTTAAGTTACATTTCTTGACATACAATTTAGTATATAAGTAAAATCCATTCATTTGAATGCACAGATCTATGAGTTTTGACAAATGCATAGAATTGGGCAACCAACACCACCACAGTGAAGATATGGAACAATTCCCTCACCCCACCCCCAAATTTCTCTCATGTGAGATTAGAGTTGACAGGGTAGAAATCTGTTTGAGAAAGACGAATTCAGATTAATGCAAGAATCCTCAGCACGGTATGGAAAGGACTTGATTTGGGAGCTTAAGGAAAAAGATGACCAAACTGGTGAGCTCTGGCCTGCAGAAGTGGGTCTGTTAATGTTAAGAGAAAATTGATGAGGACTTAATTAAGCAAATTATTAGAATTTAGGGCCAGGACGCCTGGATGGCTCAGTCAGTTAAGTGTCTGACTCTTGATTTCCACTCAGGTCATGATCTCAGGATCATGAGATTGAGCCCCATGTTGGGCTCCATGCTGGGTGTGGAGCCTGCTTAAGATTCTCTCTCTCTCTCTCCCTCTGTCCCTCCTCCCTCCCACACCCCCCCCCCACCGTTCATGCTTGCTCTAATAAATAAATAAATAAATAAATAAATAAATAAATAAATAAATAAATAAAATTTAGGGTCATTGTGTATTTTTAATATTCTGGCTATCTAAAGGTCTAGAGTTTCTGAAATACTTCTCTTTCATTCAGATTAAAATTGGGACTGCTGAATATACTTCTAATTATTACATCTGAAATTACCTCCTTCCATATAACTAGTACAAAATAGCATAAGGAGACAGCTATATGGACAGAACACACACACACACACACACATACACACAAAATCTATGTGCCATAACCTGAGGCAGGTGGGGATACCTTATCAGAGGAGGTTTGTCATGGGTGACCTGTTTGCTTCAACAGGTAATTTCTCGGGGTGTTACAGATTTGTTTTCTTGATTAGTTGAAATTCTCACAAGTGCAGAGCTTGTGTGTTTGAAAAGAAGATATCATACAGTCCAGCTGAAAAAAAGAAATGAGAGAAAGATCATAACTCTACAATACAAGAAAAATAAATCAATGTAGGGAATGCATTTGGGACAGCAGCTTCAACACTTGATTGCATGAAATGTCAGGTGGCAAAAGTCAGCCACAAATGCCCAGATCAATTTTTTTCTATTATTCTACTGTGGAGGCCAACTGAATGGGCTCCAAATTTTACCCAGCTGAACCTGAGAATTCTGGCTTCTCAGGCAGCATAATTGGAGTGGGTCAACACATTTTACATCAGTTCTCTTCAAATTCCCAGAATTAAATATACCCCCCAAAATATAAACTTGGTGTCTATATATACACATAAACCCATACTCCTACTCTATTATTCAAATAGGCATCCTATAGACTTTTATGGAGTTTTTTTTATGAGGTGGTATGTGAATAAAAGGTAAATATGCATGTGTTTTTGTTATATGGGCCTTGAACTTGGTTAAATAATCAAGGCTTTGCTTATTAAACCATGATGTTGTCCTTCTGTTTTTCTGCTCTATATGCTTAGGTTTTGGCTTGTCAACTGGTGAGAGGCATTTTTATGGAGAGCTTATCATAAGAGAGATAATTGTAGAAAACAAGAAGACAATGGGACTTGGGGCTTAGGAAGGCAGAAAAAAGAATACATCTAGAGGCAGAGTGAATGGTAGATAAATGTATGGGGGTGATGGCAGGCATAGGCAAATAATAACATCAGAAATATTTCTTGGACATGACCTTGTAAAAGAGTGAATTGAGACAGAATATGTATTAATTTGATATTCAACTTCAAGTGGTCTATATTTTTCTTCTAGGGCATATATATATATATATGTACTATAGCTTGTAATTTGATTTCTGAAAGTCATTGAGATACAACCTCCCAATCCTCCCTTTCCCTTTGTAATCCATGAATAACATGAGCTGTGAATCATGCCTGGGGGCTCTTAAAATAACTTCACAAAGTAATGACATGTCAACTTTAACTTGAGTTTTTATGGCAAATTTTATGGAGAAGAAAAAAATAATTGTATTTATTAAACTGACAGTGACTAGAATTATCATTGTCTGTGTTTCTTGAAATGCAAACACTGCCACCACCTTAACATATGTACATTTTGTCTATGATTCTTTTGTCTTGATATTATATTATAAAGATTATTCATCTTTATCACTTTTTCTGGTTCAGGTAAACCCAGAGGATGTGACATCAGCTTGAATATGATCTCAGTCTAGGGCCAGTGGACACCAGGCCAAAGTAGGATTTATCACAGGGTCCAGTTCATTCTTGAATGTTCTGTTAAGTGTATGTATACACACACACACACACACACACAAAGAGTGGAAAGAAAATAGAAAAAGAGGGGAGGAAGAAATTGATATTTAACTAACACCTATTACGTTTGGTCAATACAACAAAAGTTCTCAGAGTCAATGTAGTGATGTTGACCTATACTGGATGGATTGCCATGAATGAGAAAAAAACAAGAAATTGTCCCTGTATGTCTAGAAGGTTAAGAAATATCCAAAATATCAATCATAGTTATCTAGCAGTCATTGCAAGATGATAAAAATACAGAGACTGGATATTTTGGAGCAGAAATTACTTCCACTGTATGCTATCTTTTAGAGAGAGATGGGGTGAAGAGAAAGCATTTTAAAAAGGAGAGTAAGACTAAAACATTGTCAGAGCACATGGAAACACCATCTAAGAAGTAGAGTCTGGCAGATAACAAAGGCTTTGTTCAAAAGAGGAGAGGAGTTCTCTAACCTGCTCTGAGTTGTGCTGCTTCCAGAACAAGATTATGCCCTCAGAGAGTTTGGTAAACATGAAGATGTGCCACCCAGCTCCTTCAGGGTCTGCCTCCACTGCAGAGAGCTACCAGCCCAAAGTTTTGACACTCATGGGGCAGATAGCTACGCTCACACTTACACTGGAGGGGCCATGGGAGAAGGTGGTATTATCAGAGCCCAGGGGCCTAGGGTTACCTGGAAGAAGCTGGAACCACAGTAGACCTGTCTAGCATGAACTAAAGCAGTGAAGGAGACCCAGGTGCAGTAGGAGAAGCTGCTGGAGACAGAAAGAAAGGAGGGGAATACTCTGACTTCTTCCTTCCTACTACCTTCCAGACCCACACCAGCACCTTTCATTAACCAAGGCCAGCTGACTGGGAGCCTGGGGAATGAAGCCCACCAAGTCAGCCTGAGTGCCACACAAAGCCCAGGGCCACCATTGTCAGGGTACAGTTCAGTCTACTCCTGTGAAAATCTCAAACTGATACAGATGGCTCTTAACAGAAGATGGTTAGACTTGTGATTTTATCTTCTCTTGCAATGCTGGGCAGTGGCCGTGAGCCGCAGCTCCCAGGCAGCCACATGATCACAAGGGTGAACAACAGATATACTTAAAACCATTCTGTTTTTCACTTTCAGAACAGTATTCAATAAATTACATATGATATTCAGCACTTTATTATAAAATAAGTATTGTGTTAGTTGATTTTGCCCAATTGTAGTCTAGTGCAGGGACATTTAAGGCAGGTTAGACTAAGCTAAGATATTTGGTAGTTTAGGTGTATTAAATGCCTTTTCAATCTATGACACTTTCAACTTACCATTGTCAGGATGTAACCCCACTGTAAATTGAGAAGGGTCTATATAGCCATTTGGGGGACCTTTAGGAGTAGGCAGCCTATATTCCTTAGATTACTTAGATCTACCATATCTTGTGCACCTTGTTGGAATGATAATTACATGAACCAAGCACTATGCTAGCACTGTTTACTTTATTATAAAGCAGATCTAAATACCCAATAAAAATTCACTTAGATCCAGGGAATTGGCATTAACAGAGACTAATTTGAAATCACATCCATTCAAGACTTTTCACAAACCACCCAATAAAAGGTGAATTTAACCCTATTTTCTTAATAATTCCAAACTGAACATACATGTGCCATGTGAATAAGGTAGAAAACATGGTTAATTGAGTTCTAGGGGATAGAGAATGAAGAACCAATTGTCAAAACCTCTAGGAGTGCATTTGTTTACTGTATTTTATAGGGAAAGAACAATTAAAGCTGGAAAGTTACTGAATAAACATTCAATTTACTAATAGTATGTTTTAAAAAATGTCAATTACTCTACACAAATCTCCCCAGAAAATGAAATGAATGGGGTTCCTCTTCTCATTGTTATGTTACCTCTAACGCATGTATCCTTCGTATTTTCATGAAAAGGGGCTGTCTCACTGGAGGGTATGTGTTTACTTATTTTTATAAATATCCAGCAGAAAAAGTATACCTTTTATGGGAAAAATATTTTTAGCAGGTATTCCAAAGCAAGTTGCTTATGATGTTGTTTCTCTGGTATGTCAGTATAATAACTACATAATATTAAAAATTGTTAAACTATAGATTTTCAATTTCATTCTTGCTTATGGAAAACTACAAAGGAAAACAGAACTTTTAAAAGAAAAACAATTTTTGATTTGTGAAGAAAACAATTGGAATAAATAATTTAAAAATACAGGGATTTAAAATGTGTCCTAAAGAAAACTGAGTTCACTTTCTTTGATTCAAAGATGTCTCTTAAAATGTAGGTAACTTAAGGGTACTATGGCATAGCACCCATACTCCACTGAGAACTAAATAAACATGATTTGTTCCTGGTAATTTATGAGAAGTGATAGATGTAGCTTGGACACAATAATAAAAATTACCTAATAACCAACCCAGCCAAAATGGTGGCAATTTAGTTTAGTGCACCTGAAACATTCCAACAGTCGATGCCCTCCACACACACCTGATTTCCAGTTTTGCCAGAAGAAAGTCTGAGAAGAATTAAGTTCAAGTCTCAGAGTTTTATACTCCTTCTGGTTTCCAGACATACGATTATGGAAAAGGGAGCAAATAAAGGTTCACTTTAAAATGTTTAGGATTAGGGCCTTTCTTAAAGGTTGTGGAGATACTTGTACGGCAAATAAAAGTTAGAAAAGATTGCGTGTCTGAAAAACCTTAGACTAAATTCAGACTCCAAAGTGAAAATATTCCAATAGTTTATCAGTCAGTCACAAAGGTCCATTTTCCAAAGTAATGCACTGCAAGAGATGAGTTTTGAGACAGTAAAAATGCTGAGACATATAATTCCTCCCTGCTTTCTCTTACAACATTGTTGTCATTCATTTCACTTATCCATACATTATAGTCACTCAATCCATTGTTGTTGTTATTATTTCAAACACTTATCTATTATATCAACTAAGAATAATAATAAAAAAAAAACATGCTATTTCACCTTCATTTATTCCTTCTCTGACGTTCTTCCTTCCATTATGTAGATCCAAATTCCTGACTGTCGGTTTTCTTTCTTCCAAAGACATTTTGACATTTCTTGCAGTGCAGGTGATCTGACAATGAATTTCCTCAATTTTTGTTTGACTGAGAGAGTCTTTATTTCTCCTTTGCTTTTGAAGGATAATATGGAACTCTGGATAAGTAATTTTTTTCTTTCAACACTTTATTCTACTCCACTCTTTTCTTGCTTACATGGTTTCTGACAAAATGTCCACTGTAATTCTTATCCTTGTTCCTCTACAGGTAAGGTGTTTCCCTTCGCTTTGGCTTCTTTAAAGATTTCTGGTTTCCAGCAATTTGAATATGATATGCACAGTAGGAGGGTGGGTTTTTTTGTTTGTTTTGTTTTTATTCTGCATGGTATTCTCTGAGCTTTCTGGACTTGATGTTTAGTGTCTGTTATTAATTTTGGAAAATTTCCAGCCATTTATCACTTTAAATATTTATTCTGTTCCATTTTCTCTTTATATTCCAATTATACATATGTTTCATCTTAAAATTGTCCCACAGTTTTTGGATGTCATGTTCAATTTTTTTCATAATTTTTTCTCTTTGCATTTCAGTTTGGAAAGTTTTCTATTGCCATATCTTCACCTTTAATGATTCTTGGCTGTATCCAGTCTGCTTATGAAACTATGGAAGGCATTCCTCATTTCTGTTACAGTGTTTCTTATTTCTAACAGATCCTTTTGATTCTTTCTTAGAGTTTCCTTCTCTCTGCTTACATTATCCATCTGTTCTTGCATGTTGTCTCTATTTCCACTAGAACCCTTAACATACTACTTTTTATTTTATTTTATTTTCTGTAAATCCCCTGCTTTATTTATTTAATTTTAATTCCAGTATAGTTAACCTAGAGTGTTATATTAGTTTCAGGTGTATAATATAGTGATTCAATAATTCTATTCAATACTCAGAGCTCATTGTGATAAAGTGAACTCTTAATCTCCTTCACTTATTTCAGCCCGACCCACCTCCCCTCTGGTAACCATCAGTTTGTTCTCTATAGTTAAAAGTCTGTTTTTTCGTTTGTCTCTTTTTTTCTTTGTCCATGTGTTTTGTTTCTTTTTAAAAAATTTTAGTTAACACACAGTGTGATATTGGTTTCTGGAGTAAAATTCAGTGATTCATCACTTACATACAACACCCAGTGCTCATCATAACAAGTGCCCTCCTAAATACCCATCACCTACTAGCCCATCCCCCACCCACATCCCTCCATCAACCTTCAGTTTGTTTCCTATCATTAAAAGTCTTTTATGGCTTGTTTCCCTCTCTCCTTCTCTCCCCCCCTTCCGATACATTCATGTGTTTTATTTCTTAAATTCCACATATGAGTGAGATCATACAGTATTTGTCTTTCTCTGACTGACTTATTTCACTTAGTGTAATACACTCCAGCTGCATCCATGTCATTGCAAAAGGCAAAATTTCATTCTTTTGATGGCTGAGTAATATTCCATTGTGTATATGTATCTCACATCTTCCTTATTCATTCATCAGTTGGACATTTGGGCTCTTTTCATAGTTTGGCTATTGTTGAAATTGCTGCTCTAAACATCAGGGTGCATGTACCCCTTCAAATCTACTTTTGAATCCTTTGGGTAAATATCTAGTAGTGAAATAGCTGGATCATAGGGTAGTTCTATCTTAACTTTTTGAGGAAACTCCATTCTGTTCCCCAGAGTGGCTGCACCAGTTTGCATTCCCACCAACAGTGAAAGAGGGTTCCCGTTTCACTGCCTCACCCAAAACTGTTTCTTGTTTGTTAATTTTTGCCATTCTGACAGGTGTGAGGTGGTGTCTCATTGTGGTTTTGATTTGTATTTCCCTGATGATGAGTGATATTGAGCATCTACCTTATCTTGTGTCTGTTAGCCATGTGGATGTCTTCTTTGGAAAAATGTCTGTTCATGTCTTCTGCCCATTTCTTAACTGGATTATTTATGTTTGGGGTGTTGAATTTAATAAGTTCTTTATAGATTTTGGATACTAACCCTTTATCAGATATGTCATTTGTAAATATCTTCTCTCATTCTATAAGCTGCCTTTTAGTTTTGTTGATTGTTTCCTTCACTGAGCAGAAGCTTTTATTTTGATGAAAGTCCCAATGGTTTATTTTTGCCTTTGTTTCCCTTGCTTCAGGAAACGTATCTAGTAAGAAGTTGCTAGAGCTGAGGTCAAAGAGGTTTCTGTCTGCATTCTCCCCTAGGATTTTGATGGTTTCCTGCCTCACATTTAGGTCTTTCATCCATTTTGAATTTATTTTTGTGTATGGTATAAGAAAGTGGCCCAGTTTCATTCTTCTGCATGTGGCTGTCCAGTTTTCCCAACGCCATTTGTTGAAAAGACTGTCTTTTTTCGATTGGATATTCTTTCCTATTTGTCAAAGATTAGTTGACCATAGAGTTCAAGGTCCATTTCTGGGTTCTCTATTCTGTTACATTGATCTATATGTCTGTTTTTGTGCCAGTACCATACTGTTTTGATGACTACAGCTTTGTAATATAGCTTGAAGTCTGGAATCATGATGCCTCCAGTTTTGTTTTTCTTTTTCAGGATTTCTTTGGCTATTTGGGGTCTTTTGTGTTTCCATATAAATTTTAGGATTGTTTGTTCTAGCTCTGTGAAAAAAGTGGATGGTGTTTTGATAGGGATTGCATTAAATGTGCAGATTGCTTTGGGCAGTATAGACATTTTAACAATGTTTGTTCTTCCAATCCATGAGCATGGAATGCTTTCCCATTTCTTTGTGTCCTCCTCAATTTATTTCATACGTGTTCTATAATTTTCAGAGTACAGATCTTTTACCTCTTTAGTTAGGCTTATTCCTAAGGATCTTATTGTTTTTGGTGCAGTTGCAAATGGGGACAATTCGTTGATTTCTTTTTCTGCCTCTTCATTATTGGTGTATAGGAATTGGTGTATAGGAATGCTTTCTGCATATTGATTTTATATCCCGCAACTTTGCTGAATTCACGTATTAGTTCTAGCAGTTTTTTGGTGGAGTCTTTTGGGTTTTCTATGTAGAGTATCATGTGGTCTGCAAATAGTGAAAGCTTAACTTCTTCCTTGCTGATTTGGATGCCTTTTATTTCTTTCTATTGTCTGATTCCTTTAACCTCCAGTACTATGTTAAATAGTAATAGTGAGAGTGGACATCCTTGTCTTCTTCCTGACCATAGGGGGAAGGCTCTCAGTTTTTCCCCATTGAGGATGCTATTAGCTGGGTGTCTTTCGTATATGGCCTTTTTGATGTTGAAATATGTTCCATCTATCCCTACTTTGTTGAGGGTTTTTTCAAGAATGGATGCTGAATTTGTCAAATGCTTTTTCTGCATCTTTTGAGAGGATCATATGGTTCTTATCTTTTCTTTTGTTAATGTGGTGTATCATGTTGATTGCTTTGTGAATATTGAACCCAGAATCTAAAGCCCAGAAATAAATCCCACTTGATCATGGTGAATAATTCCTTTAATGTACTGTTGAAATGAATTTGCTGGTATTTTATTGAGAATTTTTGCATCCATGTTCATCAGGGATATTGGCCACAATTCTCCTTTTTAGTTGGGTCTTTGTCTGGCTTTGGAATCAAGGTTATGCTGGCTATGTAGAATGAGTTTGGAAGTTTTCCTTCCATTTCTATTTTTTTGGAATAGTTTAAGAAGAATAGGTATTAACTTTTCTTTAAATGTCTGGTAGAATTCCCCTGGGAAGCCACCTAGCCCAGGACTTTTATTTGTTGGGAGATTTTTGATTATTGATTCAACTCTTTGCTGGTTATGGATCTGTTCAAATTTTCTATTTCTTCCTGTTTCAGTTTTGGTAATTTGTAAGTTTCTAGGTATTTGTCCATTTCTTCCAGATTGCCCAGTTTGTTGGCATATGATTTTCATAGTATTCTCTTATAATTGTATTTCTGGAAGCATCTGGGTGACTTAGTTGGTTAAGCATCTGCCTTTGGCTCAGTCATGATCTCAGGGTCCTGGGATCAAGCTCTGCATCAGGCTCTCTGCTCAACAGGGAGTCTGCTTCTCCCTCTCCCTCTCCCTCTCCCTCTGTGCTCTCTCTCTCTCAAATAAATAAATAAAATCTTAAAAAATAATTGTATTTCTGTGGTGTTGGTAATGGTCTTGACTCTTTCATTCATTATTTTATCTACTTGGGTTCTTTCTCTTTTCTTTTTGATAGGTCCAGCTAGAGGTTTGTCAATTTTATTAATTCTTTAGAAGATCCAGCTTTTAGTTTCATTAATTTGTTTTACTGTTCTTTTTTTGTTTGTTTGTTTCTATATCATTTATTTCTGCTCTAATCTTCATTATTTCCCTTCTTCTGTAGGATTTAGGCTTTATTTGCTCTTTTTTTCCTAGCTACTTCAGATGTAAGTTTAGGTTATATATTTGAGACTGTTTTTGCTCCTTGAGGTAGGCCTGTATTGCAGTATACTTCCCTCTTAGGACTGCCTTTGCTATATCCCAAAAGTTTTAGACTGTTGTGTTTTCATTTTCATTTCCTTCCATGTACTTTTTAATTTCTTCTTTAATTTCCTGGTTAGCCCATTCATTCTTTAGTAAGATGTTCTTTAACCTCCCTGTGTTTATGGTCTTTGCAAATATATTCTTGTGGTTGACTTCGAGTTTCATAGCATTGTGGTCTGAAAATATGCATGGTATGATCTCAGTGTTTTTGTTCTTGTTGAGGGCTGATTTGTGACCTAATATGTGATCTTTTCTGGAGAATGTTCTGTGTGCACTCAAAAAAAGCACTTATTCTGTTGTTTTAGGATGAAATATTCTGAATATATCTGTTAAGGCCATCTGGTCCAGTGTGTCATTAAAGCCATTGTTTCCTTATTGATTTTCTGCTTAAAGGATGTGTCCATTGATGTAAGTGGGGTGTTGAAGTCTTCTACTGTAATTGTATTATTCTCAATGAGTTTCTCTATGTTTATTGTTAATTGATTTATATATTTCAGTGCTCCCAAGTTGGGGACATAAATATTTATAATTATTAGATCTTCTCGGTGGGTAGACCCCTTAATTATGATATAATGCCCTCCTTCATCTCTTGTTATAGTCTTTGTTTTAAAGTTTAGTTTGTCTGATATAAATATGGCTACTCTGGCTTTCTTTTGATGTTTTGTTTCTTAAATTCCACATATGAGTGAAATCATGTGGTATTTGTCTATCTCTGACTTATTTTGCTTAGCATTATACTTTCTAGCTCCATTCATGTTGTTGCAACTGGCAAGATTTCATGCTTTTTATGGCCGAATAATATTCCAGTGTGTGTGTGTGTGTGTGTGTGTGTGTGTGTGTGTGTGTATCTCACATCTTCTTTATCCATTCATCTGTTGATGGACATTTTGGCTGCTTCCACAATTTGGCTATTATAAATAATGCTGCAATAAACATAGGGATGCATAGATCTTACTGAATTAGTGTTTTCACATTCTTGGGTAAATACCCAATAGTGGAATTACTAGATCATAGAGTAGTTCTGTTTTTAATTTTTTGAGGAAACTCCATAGGTGTTTTCCGCAGAGCCTGCAGCAGTTTGCATTCCCACTAACAGTGCATGAGGGCATCCTTTTTCTCCACATCCTCGCCAACACCTGTTGTTTCTTATGTTTTTGATTTTAGCCATTCTGACCCGTGTGAGGTGATATCTCATTGTGGTTTTGATTTGCATTTCCCTGATGATGAATGATGTTGAGCATCTTTTCATGTGTCTGTTGGTTATCTGCATGTCTTCTTCTTTTTTTTTTTTTTCTTTTTTGGTAGGCTCCTCACCCAGTGTGGAGTCAAATGCAGGGCTTGAACTCACAACCCTGAGATCAAGACCTGAGCTGAGATCAAGAGTCGGATGCTTAACAGGCTGAGCCATCCAGGTGCCCTGGCTATCTGTATGTCTTCTTTGTAATAATTAAATGAGAGAATTCTCATTTCAAGCATATTTTTCTGCTGTTCCCATTATTCACTATTTCAAGCATAGTTTTTTCACAGTCTTTTTTAGGTCTATTGTTTAAATGCTTGGGTTGCTAATTTTGTTTGTGGCTTCTACTATGATAGAGATAAGGTGGATCTATTATGATATAGACCATGGCAGATCATTACCTCTAATAATTAGTAATCTTTAATTGGTGTCCACTTTATGCTCCCATCCTCTATAGAATTCCCTAATATCCTAGACACTTTAGATGTCAAAAAATGGTTTTGCATTTATTTCAGCTGAAGAAAAACAAATGCTTCACTCATCCCAGAAGATACTTTACATTAATTTCTCCACTTGGGATTCTTACACTCCATGATCTGTATACATTTAGGTTTCCTAGCCATTATTTAGCACAGACTTGTGGTTTTGACTGCTCAACAAAGCAGTAATTTTACCGAGAAATTCAGGCAGACAGCAAGTTTTCCTGGGCTCAGGAGGAGAGTGTTTAAAGATCCCCTTGCATGGAGATCTATATTAAGTTGTATCTCTCCACCTCATCCATGCCCCTGTCACATATGCCACAGTTGGGTGCTAAAATCCAGCTTTTGGACACTGGGGCCCACATTTAGGTCTCATACCTCTATGCTTCTAGAAGTTGTGGGACTAACTTTATTTTGAGCATTGCTTTGTATTAAAAATTGTTTTGTAAAATTGGACATTCCAGCTCCATTGAGCCTCAGCTAACAGCACATGATGCAAAAGGATCCACAGATAAGTCGTGTTGGTTGTTTTTTTTAAACTTCTGTTGTTATATAGCAATAGATAACCAAATTACTTCTGTCATCTCCAAGCTTTCTGTAAGGTCTAGTTAAAGGTTACCATCAAGATGTTATTATCACTGGTTAGAATTGAGAGAAGGGTATTGCCTCCCTCCCTCCATTTGCAGGTAGGTAGTAGGAGAGAGCAGCTGAAGGGACAATCCTAACAGTAGCAATGTGACCCACAAAGGAATGTACAGAGGTATGTATAAAGAACTTAAAGCAGTATTCCACATCCAGATGATGATCAATGTAGATCTCTGATGATTCCCAAAAGTACCTGTGGAGGGGAATCTGGCAAAGATTAGATTATACCATAACATGAGTTAGGGTACTTGAGTCATAGGGAATTGTGCTTAAAAATATGACCTCACAATATGTTGGCTAATTGAACATAATAAAAAAAATATGACGTCACAGCCCAGCAGAAACTCAGGAAAAGGAGTACCACTTGGAAGGTAGTGCTGACTCAAAATGAGACATAAGTGGGGCCAAAATCTGGAGAAAAACACCAGAGCCAAGGGCATTAATTCCAAGAACATGTGTGTGTGTTTATGTATGTGTGTGCATGCATGTTGTGTGTATATGTATACATACATGTGTGTATATGTGTTTAGTTTCTAGAAAGAACAGTCAACACCCATTCTCAAAACTGCAGACAAAAGAGACAAGATAAGGTTTACACATATCTATTACATTTGGCAATGAGATTTATCTACTCCTGTATGAATAGTTGGACTAGGCAGATAAGATCCATTTCTCCCCTGAAATTATTTGATTCTAATGCTTCCACGTATCACTGTCCTTTTGATTCATTTCATAGAGCTCTCCTCCATTTTATACTCTTCTCCCTAAGGGGAAATAAGAATTTGACTGTATATGTTCTGAATATGGTATAACCCACTTGCTCTTATCAGCTTGATATTCTTGATCCTAATCAGATAACATGTTAGTGTATGTGTTTCTACACTTCCTTCTCATCAGCCCTTGCAAAGTGACTAATATGTAAGTAAATAGATTATTCCCCAATAGAACCTAATTTTTACATATTAGTGGTAGTGGGTTTTTTTGAACAAGGAATATGAACATGACAGATATTAACTGTTTATTCACAGGCCCCCTCTATGGTGGTGACTAACACTTATCTAACATTTCATAAGCCAGTCACTGCTATAAGTGCTTTACAAATATTAGGCAATTTAATCCTCATAGCACACCATGAGAAAGATACTGTTATTATCCCCATTTTACAAATTAGAAAACTGAAGAGCCAGAGATTAATTTACATGGCCAAAGTTCAAGCATTTCAAATGTCAAGATTGTTACAGGCTGGGTTCTTCAGAAAGCAGATCCAGAGTGGAGTTTGGTATATAGAAAGCTTATAAGTACTCTCAGGACAAAAACCTGTAAAAGAGAAGAGAAGAAAGTAGCATCGAGCAGAAAGAGAACTTGGAAAAATGAAGTCTTAGCAATAGCCTTTTGCAAGACCATGGGGAACTCTGAAGCAGAGTGGTTTCAAGTAGGGTAAGGGGACCATGACTTCCAAACTGACCAGTCATCGATGAAGGCTGCCCTTGGAAAAGGGGACATGACCGTGGTGAAGCAGCTCTCTCCAGCCAAGGGCATTTTCCAGAGAAGGGCAGCATGCGCAGCCACTAGGAAAATAAGTTTTCAGCCCTAAGTGGGGAACAGGGAAACACATCCAGCAACTACTTCATATGTACTTATGAATCATTCAAGGTTCTTAAGAGGCAACTTCTGATTCAGTGGGTCTGGGCTTAGGCCGAGAGTCTGCATTTCTAACGGGCTCCCGGGTGATGTCAGTGCTGCTGGTTTGTGATAGCAGGATCCTGGTCATGCAGCATCAATGCTGCAAAGTTAAGAATAGAACCTAAGCTGTCTGGTTATGAAACTGTGGTCTTACAACTCTGCTGCACTGCTACTTAAAGAAATTCTGTACTCATATGACCGCACTGATATGAGGAATTCTTAATTGCAGGAAACAAACTGAGGGTTGCTGGAGTGGAGGGTGGGGTGGGAGGGATGGGGTGACTGGGTGATAGACACTGGGGAGGGTATGTGCTCTGGT
>NC_138369.1:77171071-77186843 GCF_054177405.1 Leptonychotes weddellii
TAAAACTAATGATGCAATGTATGGGGATAATATAAGAATAAAAAAATTAAAAAAAAAAAAGAATATAAATCTTCTGAAGCTAAAAAAAAAAAAAGAAAGAAATTCTGTACTAAATTCTAATTCTGAAGAACTTGATATACCATGCCAGACTGACTGGCTTTAAAGCATTTTCAGATCTCCTGGCCTATATTTTTAGTGGACATGCTGTCCCAAGCATTTGTTTATTGCTGCAGTCTATCATTGTTGGCTTTCTTAGTGGTGTTTCCATCCAAAAACCTGGCCTGACAGGTTTTTTTTTCCTCCGACATTTAAGCAAGTGTATCAAACAGAATGACCCTAGCTACTTGGTATTCATAATTTGTGGCATACATTGGCTATTATTATTTTTATCGGAAAATTACCATTTTTCTATCTAAAGAGTTTATTATATTCTTAGGTTTGATTTTATTATGTGTTAAAGCCATTTTCCCCCCAAAAGAGTCTGTCTTTAATTTCATAATGAGAGCCAGTAAGAGCATTGAATTTGACATCCAGGTTCATTTATACTCATTTTTTTAGAAGAACCTCTATTCTATAAACTCAAACCTATACTAAGAATTTTCCAGGTCACAATATCTTGTCAATTACATGATGATACTCTTCTCACTATGTACTCCCCACAAGCACAGAGGGAAGATAAAATGTCATGCAATTTTATGTCTACAACAAAGGACAAATGTGAGAATCAGTAACATGTGTGTTAGCCCTTATCTTGTTTGAAATTCTTATAGAAAACAGTGATCTAATTATTTTATTTTTCATCATTTTAAAAGAAGTATGCCATTGGATACATGTGTTTATGTGTGTGTGTTTGTGTATGTGTATAAAATCCTATATCGAGATTGAGTAGGAGTGAAATGGAAAAGAGAAGTGATCTTGAAGATATTTATTGAATTGTAAGACATAAAGTCTTGAGCTGGGCAACAGTCTGGTTAAGAAATCTCTTCTAGCTCAGTCTGTTCCCTAGGCAACAAAAGTCTGTGTTTAAAAAGGAAAAAAAAAGAATAGCGCTTAGAGTAGTTAAGGTTTTAGAGTTATTCTTCATTCAGGAGATTCACAATGAAACAATTATTCAAATATTACAGTTAATAACAGTTACTTTAAGAATTTGGGTCAGCATATAGAGTAGTCGTGTCTCGGGAATGATGGCTGTCCAAGTGTGGTCCCTGGACCAGCAGCATCAGCATCACCAGGGAACTTGTTAGAAATGTGAATGCTCTGTCCCAATCCTAGATCTGCTGAATCAGAAACTGGGGCTGGGGTGGGGGGCAAGGGGCAGGAAGGACAGCAATCTGTTTCACAAGCCCTCCAAGTGGCTCTGAGGCCCACAGAAGTTTGGGAACAACTGTGGTTATGAAACACTTTAAGTCTGTTTAGAACCTAACCGCTTCTGTTCCAGAATGCTTTTCTGCACATCTATATGGACACACGTGTAGAGACACAAAATCTTTAAAGCATTAGTTCTAAGGAACTCTTACTAAAATAGTTGTATCAGAAGCAAATTTCTTTCTCAAGAGGACTGGATTAGAATTGTCTCTAAAGTATGCCTTTTTCTATGCCTAAACTTAAGTGGCAAGTTGCATGGGCAGCCTCAGCAGTAAAAACGCCATCATTGAATTTAATTTCAAGCAATATCTGGAAGAGCAGTCAGCAGCAGGAGATGTCTTTCAGAAGGAAAAGGATGTCTTTTTCTTTAAATTGAGTGGAAAATGACTTCCATCAGATTGTTGAAAGCAGCCTTCCTATTGAGGTGGAGCGGTAGTTTGCCATGCTCCCTCCTCTCTTCCTGCTGCTCAGAAAGAAGGTCAGGGAAGGTAAGAGCTGGGAACAGGAGGGGAGATACTGTATTTTGTTTCTGGCTTTTCTTCCTTTCACTAGTTGATACTGGGGAGATAGCTGTAAGATCAGTAACCACTGGTTGAGAAGAAAAGACTAGACCCTCATTTTCAAAACCATAGAAGAGATAACCTAGGGTATTCATAGCCAATACTGAAGAGAGAAGTTGGAAAGTCCCAAGAGCATACTTATCTAAAATCTTGCAGCCCTAGAAATAACTGAATATAAGCTAGTCATTTAAAAAAAGAAAAAAAAATTGAATAACATCCAGAGATAAGAGCAAAGCTGGATTTAGCTTTAATTTAAATATTAAGACTTAATGTAGCAAGAGCTATATGGAATTTTTTAAAACTTGTTTTTTCAGCTAACAATTACTGAGTGTCCATTAAACCAGCTGCTGTAGTAAGCACTGAAATACAGAATCTATATTTAAATACCTTATATAAATATCTTATTTAATTTAGTATTTTTCAAGCAGTGTTCTTTATTTGTTCTAACATATTTTTAAAACTACACTGAACAGGGAAATTACTGCTCTACCACTCGGTAATGGCTTATAGCTATCATTTATATGTTTCCAAAATAGGATCTCATTTAATTCTGACAATTCTCTGAGGTTTGCACCATTTAATCTTCATTTTGTGGGAAAATGAAAACTGTTGTCTAGAAATTTAGTCGAGTTCACCAATCAAGTAAGTTATGGAGACAAAATTTGACCCCTGGTCTGACTCCAAACCCTGCTCTTAATTTCTGTACTCATTGGTTTCAATCAATTCCTCATCACCATGTAGGACTGGTGGTTGACCATGCAACCAGCATATACACTGTCTCCTTGTGGTCTTGTTTTCTAATTGTTAAGTCCAGTTCTTCAATGGGGTGAATGTGTCTTTTAAAAGTTAACTGTGCTTGTTTCATATATTCAGAAATCAAGGTCAGTTAGAACCAAAATAAATTTTAAATTGAGGCTAATTTTACACCCACTATAAGTGTACATTTCAATGATTTTAAAAATAAATTTGCCAAATTGTACAACCATGACTATAAATTGGTTTTAAAACATTTCTATTATCCCAACAAGATCACTCATGCCTCTACTTTTTAAATCTCCTCACTACCCACTCCACCCAGGCAACCTGCTTTCAGTCTCTTGTAGATTTGCCTTTTCTGAAAATTTCATGTAAGTGGAACCATACAACATGTGGTCTTTTATATCTGGTGTCTTCCACTTAACAATATTTTTGAGTTTATCCATGTCAGAGCATGAATCAATAGTCCATTCCTTTTAATTGTTCAATAGAATTCCATTGTGTGAATATACCACATTTTATTTATTCATTCACTGGCTGATGGATATTTAAGTTGTTTACAATACTTGGCTATTATTAGTAATTTTGCAGGGCACCTGGGTGGCTCAGTCAGTTAAGCATCCAATTCTTGATTTCGGCTCAGGTCATGATCTCAGGTCATGGGATTGAGCCCTGAGTCATGCTCTGTGCTGAGTGTGAAGCCTGCTTGGGTTTCTCTCTCGCTGCCCCTCCCCACTCATGCTCTCTCTCTCTCTAAAATCATCACCATCATCATTATTTTGCTGAGAACATTCACGTACAAGTAAGTCTTTTTGTGGACATATGTTTTTATTTCTCTTGGGAAGATGCTAAAGAGTGGAATTGCTGGGACATATAATAAGCTTATAGTTAATTTTTAAAGAAACTGCCAAACTGTTTTTTAAAGTGGCTGCACCATTTTATATTCCCACCAGCAATATATAAAGGCTCAGATTCCCCACCTCTTCACCAACATTTGATATTGTCTTTTTTTTATTATAGCCATTCTAGAGGGTATGAAGTGGTATGTGATTTAAATTTGCATTTTCCTAATGACTTATAATGTTGAGCATTTTTTCATGTATTTAACTGCCATCAGTATATCTTCTTTGGTAAAATGTCTGCTCAAATCATTTACCCATTTTTGTTAGGTTGTCTTCTTATTATTGAGGTACAGGAATTCTTTGTATTTTCTAAGCCAATGTAAATTATGTAGTCCTAAATCTCTCTCTCAATGTATTTTATTTTATTTATTTTTTTTTAAAGATTTTATTTATTTATTTGAGACAGAGAGAATGAGAGAGAGAGCACATGAGAGGGGGGAGGGTCAGAGGGAGAAGCAGGCTCCCTGCCGAGCAGGGAGCCCGATGTGGGACTCGATCCAGGGACTCCAGGATCATGACCTGAGCCGAAGGCAGTCGCTTAACCAACTGAGCCACCCAGGCGCCCTCTCTCAATGTATTTTAGAAAGACAGTGTACAGTACTTCAATATCTATACACATCAAAAACATTGAAGCCACATCATGTAATTTCTATGTTGATGAGCAGGTTCAGTAAAATTGAAGTTTAAGGTATCTACAAGCACCCTATCTTTTCTATGAGGTCTTATTCCTCACAGCTGAAATCAATAAACACAACCTGCCTTTTAAAAGAAGCCTGTTGTTATCACAATGTGGTGGTTTTAAAACATGGCATCAAATTCTTTTACATTCCTCCCATCAAGAAATGGGGTCTTTCTCTCCTACTCTTGATTCTGTGCTGGCTTGTAAGTGCTTTGATGAACAGAGTATGGTGGAAGTGATGTTATGTGACTTCCAAGCTTAGGTCATAAAAGGGCAACCATATTCTGCCTTGTTTGTTGGAATACTTGCTCTTGAAGCCCTGAGCTGCCATGTAAAATGTCTATATATTCTGAGGCTGCTATGCTGTGAGGAAACCCAAGCCATAGGGAGAGGTGGTATGTAAGCATTCCAGTTGGCAGTCCCAACCAAGGCAGCATTTTTTCGAGTAAAGAAGCTGCCAGATGATTCCACTCTCCAGTCATTCAAATATTCCCAGCTGAGGCCCCAGACTTCATGGAGCATAGAAAAGAGATAAATCATTCCTGCTGAAGCCAATCTGAATTCCTCACCCACAGAATCTATGAATATAACAGCATGGTTGGTGTTTCATGCCACTACATAGAAACTTATTGTTCATTCAGCACTCTTTGAACTATAAGGGACAGAAGTCTTATAAACATGAAGTTTATAAGAAGGATCTTCTCATGAACTTGGAGGACAGTAGAAAACCATTAGAAACTGAAGTCTCACTTGCCATCTATCAGGGACATCTCTATTCTCATTTGCATGCCTGCTCCATTCCCCTCTCATGGCAGACAGAATTCTTTGGTGTGCTCATCAATCTGTATATGACCTTGGCTCTTAGTCATATCATCACTTCCCTGCTTTATGTCCCTCTGCCAGCTGATAGTCTTTTAGCTCAAATTCTCAAGTGGGAGAATCTGATTAGTCGAGCTTATTTATATGAACTAAGCCATTCAAGCTATAGATGAGCCAGTATTGGCTACTTTGGGATAAAGTATGCACTCCTAGTGACAGGACATGGGTCTAGGACATATAGTGTAGAGATGTACTTTTTTAGGAACTGGGGAAAGAAGGAAGGAAGGAGGGAAGGAAGGAAGGAAACATGAAACTTATGTATTTCACTAATAACTACATAATATGATGAAGACTATGGGGGAAAAGTACACAACATACTACAAAATGGCAAAAGGAGAGCGATTAATTCTGCTGGAGAAGCCATCCCAGAATTGGTGGCATTTGAACTTGGTCTTAAAGGATAAGTAGGACTTATTAATTTTTCAGGCAAAGGCAATGACTCAGAGCACAGACACACCTGACATAATGAGGAAATGGCAAGTACTTTCATGGGATTATGCTACCAAAGAGCTTGGGGACATGAGGTCAGAACATTGGGATGACATACCTGAAATGCCCCTTTTCATTGTAATCGTGTCAGAGAAGGAGTAAACTTTGAGTCAATCAATGTGACAGGTTATACAAGATTTAGATTTATTCTCTAGGTTCATAATTCTGAAATTTGAATAGGCATCATCATTGCCTGGAGCCTTTTTTTTTCTTGAATTAAGTAGGCTCCACACCCAATGTGGGGCCCAAACTCATGACCCAAACTCACGACTCAAGAGTTACATGCTCTACTGACTGAACCAGCCAGGTGCCCCAACCTGGAGCCTTTTTATAAAACAGATTGCCAGACCCCATCTGATGTCTGATTTAGTAGGTCTGAGGCAGGCCTTGACAATTAACATTTCTCACAGTTTCCCAGGTGGTGCTGCTGCTGCTCCAGGGACCACACTTTGAGAACCACTGCTCACTGCAGACGTCCTTTAGTGCTCATGCTAATCTGGGGCGAGGATTTAGAACACACAAATTGCTGTCTGATTCTGATGTAGACTCACATTTCTTTTTTTTTTTTTAAAGATTTTATTTATTTATTTGAGAGAGAGAATGAGAGAGAGAGAGCACATGAGAGGGGGGAGGGTCAGAGGGAGAAGCAGACTCCCTGCTGAGCAGGGAGCCCGATGCGGGACTTGATCCCGGGACTCCAGGATCATGACCTGAGCCGAAGGCAGTCGCTTAACCAACTGAGCCACCCAGGCGCCCCCCCCTTTTTTTTTTTTAAAGATTTTATTTTAGACTCACATTTCTAAAAGGACTGAATTTCCCCTCGACTTCTATATCAGCAGTTCGCCTGAGCTAGGTTGATGCATGGCCAAGCTGTATGAATGTTTCACAACTGTAGGTAAATGGTTGTCATAGTGATTCTGTCTTATTTTAGGGATATATTTGTACAGGGCTTGGAATTAGAGTTGAAAATGGAGTCCATCACTTGATAATCAAAATGAGTAATTGTAATGGTCTCTTCTCATCTGACTACATTGGTGAGGGCTTATGAGCCAGATACAATGATCAGCACAGAGAACAGAGAAATGTCACTGTTTTTCTCCATCACAGAAGCATGCTTGTTCCTTCTTGGTACTCACTGCATTTTGTAATTACTTAATTTTTTTCTTTGCTTATTTATTTACTGGCTCTACTACTTGATTATAAGTACCACAAAGACTGGGATCAAGTGTGCCTTGTGTATAATTTTGTTCCCAGCCCTACTATGATTAAATAAATGAATGAATGATAAGAAAGATACACTTTGCTCTCAAAGAGCGAATAGTCTGGTTGACGTATAATCACATTACAGCATGATAAGTGGTTTAACAGCTGAATATTGAGAAAGCTATAGAATACAGAAGATGGAGAAAGTAATTCTGCCCCAGGGGAGTCAGAGAAGGTATTACCGATAAAAGGATCTTTTCAATGGGAGCTTGCAAGATAAGTAAGAGTTTAGAACATAGACGGGGGTGTTGTGGGCTGACGTTGAAGACAAAGAAAACATCATATGTGAAAGCATGGCTATGTGATAGAACATGGCATGTGGGAGTAATTGATATGATGGGGGCAAAAGGGATGATAGAAGGAAATGAGATAGGAGATGGAAAAGCATACTGGGACCAGAGTGTCAAGGGTCTGGGATGCCATGCCATGGACTTGAACCTCACCTCAAATTCGTGGGGAGCCATTAGAGGCGTGAGAATAACATGATTAGATTGTAGGAAGATACCCCTGATGGTCAGTAGCAGGGAGGAAGGGTGTCTAATGGGTCTAAAAGACCAGTTAGAAGAGGATTGCAGTCATTCAGGCAAGAAATGATGATGTCCTGGACCAAACCATAACCTTGGGAGTCAAAAGAGTGGGAAATATTTGGGTGGTATTTAGAAAGCAAAATCAATTAATGAGTCCTGGCAACTGATAGGCTATGATAGATTTGTATGAGGGCAGAGTGAGGATTTATTTTATGTAACACTTATTGTGTACCACGTAAGTATTTGTTAAATACTGTTCTAAGTACTTTATAGGCACTAATTCACTTAATCTTAGCAGCCTTATGAAGTAGATACTACTATTAACCCAACTTTACAGATGGGAAAATCTAGGTACAAAGATGTTAAGTAACTTGCTCAACATCACACAGTTATTAAGTGGTAGGAGCCAGAATTTGAACCCAAAAAGTCTGGTTGGTTCAAGATCCATGCTACTAAACCCTAAAGGAGTTATCTCATAATTGCCTTGGCTCCAGGGACAAGATATCTGGGAGCAATTGCAATGTGCATAAAAGGAGTAAATTCAGCTCCTGGAAACTTTGAACAATTTTGTTCTTCCTTTGTCTTCCAAATGCTAACAAAATATTCTCCCATTTCCAGTATTAATGATTTCAGTGACTTTCTGAATGGAATCGAATGGGGCAGAAAAGAGAGACCATTGGTTCTGAATAGATGCCAAAGGCAGAGTTAGAGCTTGATTTAGAGAGCTCCCTGATGAATTGTGGTGGGTGGGTTTTGCAGAAAGGACTCTGTTTGAGGAAAGACCCAGTCATGCTTCTGATGGATGGGGGTTCTTATAATAACTACATTAGGTAAAGACCATCTTCTTTGCTTGTTAGAAACTCATTAAGCATGTACAGTAGGTTGCTGTTTTCCTATAATTCTTAGGAAAATCTTCTTACATAAAATGCAATATAGCTTATATACTCTGACATATCTAGAAGTTAAACCAGATGGACATGGAGCTTTCATATCTACATACTATTGGAAGGGAAAAGACAACTTTCTAGGGAATAACCTAAAAATGACTTTTCCAGTCTCTCTTCTACATATTCCCCTTAAAATCTGGCCTAATTTCTCTAAGCCAGGAGCAGAGGATGTGGCCCTGGCTCAGTACTTTGGAAGTAATGCCACCAGGAAATACAATAGTTAAGGGAAATGGTTCTAAGACTCATTCGGATGGTGGCAAGCAAGTAATCAGAGAAATGTTTGTGTCCTTATTGTGTGCCTTTAGTGTCCTGTCCCACTGCTAGTATTTGAATCTTCATAAATTCTCTGTTCTGTGGTGTTGGCAGAATTTTAAAATTACTCTATGAATAGAAATTATGTTCTAATACTTCCAAGAACTACTAAGAGGATCACTGCTTGTGTTGGGTGATTTAAAATGGAAATCCCTCATTATCTTATATAAATATAAATGCATTCATTCAAAATTATCATTTGTTAATAAGAGTAAATCAAAATTTGGCAAAGTATGGTTTGGTGTGTAGTTGAGCACCAACTACAATGTTCTCACTATAGCTTGGAGTCATTTTAGTCTCAGTTATGTTGGAGAAGGCTGACTTGACTTTATAAAGCCCAAATTTACTGATCTCATTAACATGGGATGGAAAAAGTATTTTACTCATATTTTTCTTTTTTTTTTTTTTTAAAGATTTTATTTATTTATTTGAGAGAGAATGAGAGAGAACACATGAGAGGGGATAGGGTCAGAGGGCAAAGCAGACTCCCTGCTGAGCAGGGAGCCCGATGCGGGACTCGATCCAGGCAGTCCGATGCGGGAGCCGAAGGCAGTCCCTTAACCAACTGAGCCACCCAGGCGCCCGTACTCATATTTTTCTAATGCCTATTATTTTCCATGCTCAGTGTTAATTGAAAAATGACTACATTTTTCCTTGTATAATTTGTTTTGTATTGTGGTAGAGGGCTATTGCTTTGGTATCAATTTTTTCTATGTGATGTCAAGGGCAATACATGAAGTTAAAAAAGGAAAAATGAATGTTAATTTTTAAAGTTGTGATAAAAAACATAGTATAAAATTTGCCATCTTAACCGTTTTTTAAGTGTACAGTTCAGTAGTATTAAGTACATTTACACTGTTGTGCAACCATCACCACCATCCATCTCCAGAACTTTAAATTTCCAATATATAAACAACAATAACCATGTCATATATATTATTGCCTATCCATATATATTAAAAGGGCCCTCAGGGGAGAATGTAAATCACCAGCCTCCGTATGTGAGAAGTCCTAACATTTCCTGTTCTGGCATTCTGGTACAGAGTAGGCAGGTTGTAAATTTGACTGAATGAAGAAATTCTCAACATCTCCATCACTTCTCTACTGGGAAAGAGTGGATGATGCCTATAGTTCAATTCTATTTGGTCCTAATGAAGGGCTCCCTAGTGTTTAGAACTCAAAGTGCTCTGGTATAACCATCAGTTGCAAATGGCAGAGTTTGTAGG
The DNA here is from genome assembly GCF_054177405.1 of Leptonychotes weddellii. Classification (NCBI taxonomy): domain Eukaryota; kingdom Metazoa; phylum Chordata; class Mammalia; order Carnivora; family Phocidae; genus Leptonychotes; species Leptonychotes weddellii. The sequence goes on from NC_138369.1 coordinate 77,180,977, forward strand.
ACATAGTTACCTACAAATGACATTCAACTTTGGATCTCATGTTAGCAGTGCTCTTGGGCATTTGTTTACATACTGTCTATGGTTGGTGGCCCACAGAAATAGAAACATGAGAAATATGAAGACATTGTATCTCCTCTCTGTCTGGTTGGGGTTTTTGCAATTTGCCAGACCTGGATTAGCTTCATCTGTCAGTAACTCTGGTTTTGAAATTGGCCTTTTGTATTCCCTTGGGCAATAGCTCAGCCTACCCGGTTCCAGATGAGTGAAGACATAAGAACTCAATGAGAATAATAATCATTATATCATTTTTGAGTACTCACTGTGTGCCAGGCTCCATGATGTGTCTTACATATGTTATTTCAAATCATCCCCCGAATCACTCTCCAAATAGGGGTGAGGTTTCCATTTACAGCTGCTAAGTGTCTGTGCATATATGCCATCTCACTTAATCCTTAAGGCCCCTTTGTTATATGCTTTGTTTCACTCATGAAGAGACTGAGGTTCAAAGAGCTTAGAAATTCTTGATGGTTACTTAACTCTAAGTGACAAAGCTGGGATTCAAGTTCAGGCCTGTCTGACTTCAAAGTCTATGTTATTTCTCTCAATCCTCTTTAGCTTTCCCCTTTGAGTCATCTGAATTCGAATCCTACTTATACTACTGAGGCTTGTTTTTGTTTTCTTTTGTTTTGTTTTTATGTTTTTATCTAGCTTGGCTCTTTCTTGCCATCCATTAGTCATGAAGATAGTGAACCAGCTGTTCAGAGTTCTGGGTCTTTGCGGGAGGCATTGGATAGATAATTTGCTTCTGGGAGAAATAGCCTTGTCAAGGCTTATGGCTATTTTAAAAAACTGTAATTATAAAAGGCTTCACGTCAAGACCAGGTACTGGCCTAATGGACTTGAACATATAAATTGACCTTCATTAACACCATTTGAGAAGAGATGGGAAGGCTGACAGTAAGGAAGACTAATACCTCAAACTCTCTCTGAAGTATTCTTTCATCTTAAATGAACAAAAGGAGAACAGACATGATACAGCTGTGGTTATTTTATCACATTAAAAAATCAATATTAATTTTTAGTAACTGGTTTTTGCAAGTCTTTGTATTTGAGCTTTTAATAGACTACCAAAATAATTCCATAGTCCTGTCCTTTTCTTGCTTTCCCCCGCTCACTACAAAGGTAGTGCATTTTTATTGTAGAAGAATTGTAAAACATAGAAGAGCAAAAGAAGAAAATGAAATATGCCCCTTTGTTGACCTCCTTTCTTGATGTCAGGAGAAAGGACCCCTTGACTCACCATTCCATTATAGAGCATACTACATATTAGCTTTCTCCCTCTGGTTTGAGTGTAACAAATAGATTTCCAAATATTCAAGCCAAGAATGAACTCATGTTATATAAAAAACTGAATATACTTGTTAATATACTTGTCTTAAGGAAGCTACGACCTCCTGATAGTTTGCAACCAGTTTCTAGTTTGTGATTTTGTTTCTCTATACCTTTTCTTTTTTTTTTTCAGAGAGAGGGAGGGAAGAGAGGCAGAGGTACGGGGAGAGAGAGAGAATCTTTAGCAGGTTCCACACCCAGTGCAGAGCCCAGCATGGGGCTCGATCTCACAACACTGAGATCATGACCTGAGCCAAAATCAAGAGTTGGACACTTAACTGACTGAGCTGCCCAGGTGCCCTTGTTTCTCTATATCTTAAGGATAACTGATCATAGAAAAAAATTTAGTAAACCTCTTGTTGAAATTGTATCTGTATTCATTTAAAAAGTTGATTTTGAAATTACATTGAACTTCATAGACTGAAATGTGTTTGTTACTGGTTTATTTGCAAAATACACATTTTTCTCCCTGACAGAATAGAGCTACCTCTATGGCATGTTTTCAGTTATTTGCAGGGTTGAAAATGCTATATTTTGGGGAGGATGAGATGGCATATATGAAAGCACTAGGCACAGAGGCTTGCATCTAGTAGGTGTTTGGTGCATATTGAGTGCTGATAATATTCACAGAGCATTCCAATGCAGCTCAGGCAGCTAGGGAATTTTTCTCTTGTGCTGTTGTGGCTGTAAAGACTTAAGTAGAGCTCAGAATTTATCCCTCCCTCTGTCCAGTGCATGTTCTTTAAACTTGTGCTACTTTGCAGGGCTCCTCAGGGCAGAGAGCACATATCTTTTTAACAGTAGATTAAGGGGGAGAGTGCTTTAATAAGGACAGACTATTATACCATAAGGATTGTTCAGGAAGTAAATTTATAAGAATGATTTTCAGTGTATTTGCTCATGTGCTTCTGTCTGCCTGAAGGCCATTTATGAATTTTCAGGTGGCTCCAACTGGATATTCCATAGCGCTGTAATCCCATCAGGTGAAAATAAACAAATAAAAATTATCTCTGTTCACTGTTGTATCCCCAAAGCTTAAAACCGTGCCTGACATATGGGCAACAATAATTTATCCTATCCCATTCCATTTTCATTCTTTCTTAATGGACTTATCACCAGAGTCATCTTTGACTTCATCTTTTCCTTCATACCTTAGTCTGTCTGAGCTGCTATAACAAAATACTGGGTGGCTTTTAAATAACAGAAATTTATTTCTCATAGTTCTGGAGGCTGAGAAGTTCAAGATTAAGGCACTGGCAGATGCAGTATCTGGTGAGAGCCTACTTCCTGGCTTGATAGACAACCATCTTTTTGCTGGCGGTGGAAAGGGCAAGGCAACTCTCTGGGGTCCCATATAAGAGCACTAATCCCATTCATGAGTGTGTCACCTTCATGACCTAATCACTGCCCAAATGTCCCACTCCAAATACCACCACATTGGGGATTAGGTTTCAAATATGAATTTGGTGAGGCCATAAACATTCAGTCTACAGCAACCCCCATATCCCATGTGTCACTATATCTACCAATCCTGTCTGCAATATGTCTGGAGAATCACTCCCTCATCTCTATTCTCACTGCCTGAGAATAAATATGCTCACCTCGTTGACATAATGTGGAATTTCTTCTCAGAATTAGGAATGTGGGGATGTCCAAGAAAAAGTGGAAGGGATAAAAGATAGGGAATTCCTAAGAGCTAGGGCTCTGGCTCAATGGTGTCTCCCGCATAATGGAATAGAGACCATGGCTGCCACAGATTTCATGAAACCATCAAGGACACACTATCTCGATCACATCTCCTCAAGGTAAATACCATGGGACTCTAGTTCTGTGGGCTAGAGTAGGGTATTTTTTAAAAAGGCATGTGGTAAAGGTAAATTTGTAAAACTTGTGGGTCAGATAATATTAAGCCAGGGATTTCTTATAGTTTTTAATTGGCCTGCATTCGATTGTGAAATTGTAAAGGGCAGTGATGGTACACAAACTTACTTGGCAATACAGTCCTCTTTCCCCAGACTCAGTTGGAATCTGGGGAAAGAGGCCAGGAATGGATAGAGCATGGCCTAGGAGCATTATGTGAGAACATAGATTATACAGATCAGCCTGAATACAGAAGGGGACTGAACAGGAGGCCAGGTCAGATTGTGAGAAGTTTCATTGATTATATCATAATTTTCTCTTAATCAGTGCTATTATATCACAAACAATATTTTACTCTATATATTAGGGTTCTCCAGAGAAACAGAACCAAATAAGATATATCTATGTACCCATACCTATCTATACAGAAATAGAGATTTATCATAAGAAATTGACTTATGTGATTATGGAGGCTGAGATCTTCTGTGATCTGCTGTCTGCAGGCTGGAGACCCAGGGCAGCTGGTGCTAGTCTGAGTCTAGCAGCCTGAGAATCAGGGGAGAGGATGATGTATATCCCAGTCCAGGGCCAGGAGATGAGATGTCCCAGCTTTATCAGTGAGGCAGGAAAAGGGGACAAATTCTTCCTTCCAGAAACAATGTCTAACATGGGCACCTGTGGCCAACTCAAGTTGACATATAAAATTAACCATCACACTTTACAAAGAATTTATGTAGAAAAGTAACAAGAAGGTACTGCTTGTATTTTTGTAACAATAATTTTGCATTGCCTAAACATATCTTAGAGTCCTGTAAGATTATTTTATGAGCAACCTTTGTGGAATATAAATATTTATATTTAGAATAAATATGTTATTACCCAACAATATTCCACTTATAGATTTTTAAATGTGAGATTTGATGTTTTCCATTTAAGAATATCACTTAAAAGACTTTAAATATATATATAATTTAAATAAATTAAACTTTATTTTTTAAATAAATTAGGAAACTTTAAAAACACTTCTCAATTTACAGAAAAAAAAGTTCCTGAAAAATCCCTCATGCTTTCATGATTGATTAATTTTGGAGAGGAGGGTAGCAGAGAAACGTTAGGGGTCAACTGAAGATGAGTGAGAGATTAAGATAAAATATTGCTAAATGATCAATGAGGGGAAATGGATTTTATTATTTATTTTTTACTATGCACAACTTCTCAGGAAAAACATCCGTTCTATAAAAAGGAATACATGTGGGGCGCCTGGATGGCTCAGTTGGTTAAGCGTCTGCCTTTGGCTCAGGTCATGATCCCAGTGATCTGGGCTGAGCCCAGCAGAGGGCTTGCTCAGCAGGGGCCCTGCTTCTCCCTCTCCTCCCTGCTCGTACTCTCTCTCACTATCTCTGTCTCTCTTTCAAATAAATAAATAAAATATTTTTTTAAAAAGTAAAAATAAAAACAAAAAGGAATACATGTACTCCCTAGGTGTTCAACAACAACAGCTGTAAGTACATAGTCCCTTCGAAAGTTCCTTGTGGTGATTTTGTACTGTGTCAGCTAAGCTAGAGTTTTATTTTCCCCAATTCCCTATCCTATATGGCTTTGGGTTAGGGTTGGCCATAGAGAAACTTCTTAAGATTTAGGAGGTAGAAACGAAGCAGCAAGGTCAGTGTAGGTCACCATGTGCCCCTGCAGCCTGCACGCATCGTCACGGCTCTGCTGCCTTGCCTCGTTGGCATGGGGCCACAACCAGCTCTGCACCAGCTCTCCTCCTTTGCTTCCTCCCAGCCCGGAGCCAGGTGCATGAGCAGCAATGTGGCAGAGGACAGCAGCATTTTCTGCAGATCCCTGTGTCATCAGGGTTGGAGTCAGTAAAGGACATATGTGGATTTCAGTGCATCCTTCTCCTCTGCTTCCCAGCCAGTTTTCTTCCTACGATTAGCTCTGCTGACCTGTAGGTACTTCAGGTCCACCATCAGATGCAGAGGCAACAAGCCTTCCATAGATTTCTTACTAGATCCTGCAATTGGCAGTAAGTCCAAATTCCTGTGATGACTCCCTTATTCTGCATCATGAATGGTGAGTCTGCTTCCCTGCTTGGACCCTGACTGATGCATTTCTATGTAACATTGTACCTAGAACCTTTTCATAGGATTCACTTTACTAGATGATCTTACTTTGGGGCAAATTACCAGTTTATTGCCCTCATAGAAGGTCAGTTCCAGAGGTGAGGTCATGTTCAAAGCAGTACCAAACAGTTGTAGCTAAGAGTACTGTCTGAAATGTCAGGGGGTCCAGGTTTAAACCCAAGATCGGCTACTTGCTGGCCATACTTGGGCCTCTCCTTAACCTCCCTGAAACTTCGTTCTCTCATTTGTAAAATAGACATAATAATGCCTATCTCACATGGTTGTTGTAAGATGTGAAGGAACCCAAGTTACATTAAGCACTTAGCCTTGTTAGAGATACATCTTTTGTTGGGTAATGAATTAGAAACATTAGCCACATCCTCCACTAATATGTACTTTAAAGAAATACATATATCCCTCAAACGACATCAGGTCAGATAACTTTACCTCAGCCTTTATTATCATTTAAGAATATGTTTCTTTTTTTTTTTT
>NC_138369.1:77187343-77226500 GCF_054177405.1 Leptonychotes weddellii
CTTTCTCTGTTTGACTTATTTCACTCAACATAATACCCTCTAGTTCCATCCACGTCGTTGCAAATGGCAAGATCTCATTCCTTTTGATGGCTGCATAATATTCCATTGTATATATATACCACATCTTCTTTATCCAGTCACCAGAAAGTATAGCTTTAAGCAAGTCACAAAACAGTTTTCATTTTTGAGTAATTTAGATATTATGCTACTATGATGTTCTAACAGCCTCTTGCTTCCAGACCTATTTATAAAACCAGCTGTGTGACTTGGGGATACATCACTTCCCTCTCTGAGCCTCAAACTCTATTATAAAATGAGAGACTTGAACCACATCAGTGGTTTTCACTCAAGGGACACCTTGGGATGTCAAAGGAAGGTTATACTACTCTACTGTCCACCTGAGCAGCTCAGGGTTTTTTTTTTTTTTTATGTTTTGAGATTCCATGTAAGATTTTAATTAGGAGAAAAGAAGGAGGAGAAGGAGGAGGAGGAAGAAGAAAGAGAAAAAGCATTCTGTGGTTTAAGATTGTTTGAGGAAACAATTCAACTACATGATTATAAATATTTTTCTAGCTCATTTTTTGATCTAAGAATCTAGATTCATCCATGAGGTGTAGGGGACTTGCAATACTTGATTATTCAATCACAAATTCACATATTTTAGCAAAGAGTTATGACAAAAGGAGAGAATGTAGCTTCTAAAGGGTATCTGTCTTATACTTTGTTGGACATTGGTAAGAAGTGTGAGGGGTGTTACCACTCAGTTAAATTAGTAACCTGTCTTCTAGGGCTTTCTCTATATCCTTTGATCTTAATGATTGCTTTCTTCTCTGTCACTCTCTTGAGCCCCTAACCCTAACACAAATATTTCAAAGGAAAAATGAAGGAACTCCAACCACATGAGGTCCCATACCAGCAGGTGGAGATGCAAGGATGGATTGGAGAATAAAACATTCCCATGACTTGGTAGCCAGTCTCCAGGAGATGTGCTAGCTGAGAGTCACTTGAAAGGGTGAAATCCCCTCAAGACTCCTTCCCCCAAACCTCTTTTCTAAAGTCTCCTTGTTTTCTGGTATGACCCTCTAAATTCCCACAGCCTGCCCTGCAGTGCATGCTGAGGTGAGATACTCCAGTCTATACCCTCAGTCACTGAATCATTACTGGACCCCTTACCTGACCCACACCTGACCTTCGTACCCTGTGCCTTGTCTTCCAGCTCACCTGCCACCAACATTTCTACTTCTCTTCCCCGTTACACCTTTACCTTGTCCTAAAGTGTTATGTATGTTTTTGTCTCGCTCTCTTCACCTCTAATTACTACTTTGCTTTTCTCTATCATACCAGTGCAACAATGGACCCTTTCCCAACTTGGCCTAATGTTCAGGAACCCTCTGCCCATTTGCTAAGCCCATAAGCTCTGTCACAGCTTACTTCACGTGAGCCTCACTGATGGGACTTGGCAAATGTCCCAATGTATCCACGCTACCAATGATTTGGGTCCAATTTATATCACAAACTGCATATAACTGTGAAAAGATCAATCAACAGGGATCCATGTCTTCAGTCAAACTTATAAAATTTTTATTTAACTAGTCAAGTTTGTGTGACTTCTATGGTGATCAGTTCATAATGTATATAAATGTCAAATCATATGTTGTCCACATGAAACTAATATAATATGGTATGGCAATTATACTTCAATAAAAGAAGATGGCAAAATTTAAAGTAGGAAAAAAATGTAGTGATAAAATAATATTATCTACCTCAGAGGAGTTTTGTGAGAGTGAAGTGAGATAATGCATATAATATACCAAGCACAGTACCTAGCATGCTGCAGGTGGGCAATACATAGTAGTAGCCATTATCAGTTATACTGTTGTTGCTTTTGCAGGAGATGTTGTTGTTTGCCTACCCCAAATTCATTGTTTCCTTCATTCTTACTGGCAGTTTGCCCATTTTATTTCTCTCCCTGCCCTACAACGCCAGCAATAAAATTGTTTATAAAGGGAAAGCTTTCATGATAAGGATAGACTTCTACCTTCTTGACACCCACTTCTCCTTCCTCATCTTCAGTCTCTTGAGTCCTCCTTTTACAGAGCTGGGCAGGCACGTCTGCACCCAAGCCAGCTAGATACAAGGCTGCTGAAAGCTACTTAGTTATAGGCAGGATATATACTTTAAGGTGTCACAGAAAAAGGTTGTTGCTTTGTAAAATTTAAGGAAGAGGAAGCCAAGTCTATAAACCAATTAGAAAAAAAATCCAACTTGTTAGTGGACCAATTTATAGGAATCTCTCCATTCTATTAATCAAAAACGTTGTTTTTAAAACTTCATGTTACCATGCCATTAGTACTTTGTGAAATCGATAATAAGTCCAACCAGCAATTTTACAATATGATAAAACAGAATAGAATGGAAAATATTAGGTGCATTACACATAATAAGAAAAATTATTATTGCACAAAAAAACTAGATTCAGTTAAATATATACAAAGGTATGAGTATATGTATAAGGATTCAAAATTAAATGTATTTCTTACTGTAGATAGTGGGCAAAATATTTGAAAATTACTGATTTGTAACAATTGCATCTGGAGGTCTACTTGGGCCCATGTATCCGGCCTCCTCTACCTGGGAAGGTATCTGAAGTGTCTGGGTAAATATCCTATCCTTATAGAGCTTACTACTACATGGGGGCCAACGTGAGTCTTTGAGCTCATGAGTGAAGTCCTCTACATCCTCCAGTGAAATACTCACCTGTGACTTTGGTGACTTAGGGATTAGACAGAATCCTCTCCCTCATGTGGGTAAACAGAGTAATTGAAGAAATAGCCACCCCTCCTTTAAAGGTGAATGGACCCACATGTATCATCTTTCACTTCTGTAAATGTGGCTGCAGGCTGTGAGTGTGGCTTCTCCTTGTCTCAGGAGGGTCATCTGCTTTCCATCTGTCTCTAGTCTGGACAGTGTTATAGCTTCATTGAAAGATAATGACTTCAATTAATATTCTCTCATGTATGCTGATGGCTGGTATGGCTAAATTTGGTGAAAAAAGCTCCCAAACATTCATAAATATCTGATATATCTTCACCCTGAGAGAATTTCCACTATCTCATAGCTAGTTTGTGCTGTCTCTTCAACCACCAGTCCTACACCTTTTATTTTACTCCTTCATCCTTCCTTGTCTTCATAGCCAGGCTAAAAATATGTACTTATGGGGAATCATAGATATAACTTCTGAGCTAGGTCCACTGATTACCCATCCCAGGTTCAATGTAGTCCACTGCCAAGTCCCTAGTGGTATTCAGTCTCTGAAGATGACTTCCATCTGCCAATTCCAGGAAGCATAAGGGATTCTTCATTGGCTCCATACAGTGAACATTTAGAATATTTTATATGCTACAAAATCTAACATAGGTTTCACTTTGAATATTAGACTTATCTATTTTCAGAGCTTTACTGTTCAAGCTGCCCTGGTATTAAATCTTTTGGATCCAAACCATTGAATTCTGAGATATGTATTGAGAATAGATTGATGCTTGCCATAAATGAAAGCCCACTTTTAAGCCTATAGCCTTCTGCAGCTATATGCAAAAATTCCTGCCTACTTTAGATTTTGTTAATGCATCTCAATAAAGGAAATGGCCAGGGGCACCGGGCTGGCTCAGTCGGCGGAATATGCAACTCTTGATCTCAGGGTTGTGAGATCGAGCCTCACGTTGGGTGTAGAGATTACTTAAAAAAATATTAAAAATCTTCAATAGTCAACTAACAGTATGACTATTATGGTTAATTGCTGTAGGTGGTAAGACCTAATATGCAGATTTTTGCAAGCAGCACCTACATAGGCTAGGATACATTTTACATGCTTAATAATGGAGAATTGTTGGTATTTTTATTTCCTTTTGTTATTTTCATCACCCCCGACCAGCCATACTTCAGATATATACTTTTTGCCATAAGAGGGATATATGAGCATGAATGGTTTAGTACGGAATCTCATCCTTTTAAGGACTAAATAGCTCACTCAATATGTGCTTCCTACTATTGGGTCATCAATGCCATTATTTTAAAATTTATAGTGTATATTACCTCAAGAAGAAGGAGTGGTGTTGTAGACGGGGCTCAGACATTTAAGACCTTTCAGGTCCACCTTTGCCCCGGAAGTCCTGAGTGAGTTGGATTTTCTGGGGGACATTCAGCAAACTTACTGTGTCAGAGCACAGGCTTGTATCTCAGTGAACTGATCGCATTTCAGCAGCTTCCCCCAGAGCCAAGTCTTCTCACAATCTTTTCAATAAAACATTCCAGCAGTGGTCTTACTTAGTTCTCTCCTTCCCACATACTCAGACTTCTCAAAAGAATGGTTTCTACATTCGCAACTTCTAGTTACTCACCTCCTGTGTTAGTTAGGGCACAGGTTAAGTAAGCCACTATGACAAAGAAGTCCAACCTTATTATAAAGCAACTGTAGTCCATTCCAGAATACAGACTCCTTTTATCCTGTGGGTCCACCATGCCCTAGAGTATTGTCTTCACCTGAGTGATTAGGACAGGATGACTCCAGGTATTTGACCTGTACAGCTGGGAGAATGGAGTTGCCATTAACTGAAATGGGAAGATGGCAGAAGGAGCAGGTTTAGGGGATAGAGATGAGATCACTGTTAGTCATGTTAAGTTTGTAATCCAGGTGGAAATATAAGTAGGTAGTTAGATAAACAGATTGGGAGTTCCGAGGACATGTCCAGGCTATCGATATGACTTGAGCAGTCATCAGTCATGGACCCAGACAAAATCAACAAGGGGATGAGTATGTATAAAAAAGGGGGAAAGGATTAAGTACTGAGCCCTGGGTCACTCAAAAATTGGACTTTGGGAACATGAGGAAGGATCAGCCAGCGAGTAAAAGGGGCAAATAGTAAGATAGAGGAAAACAACAGAGAATGGTATCCTCAAAGCTAAGAGAAGAGCATGTGTCAAAGAGGAGGGGACAATCAACTTGTCAAATGCTGCTTATGAGTCAAGTCAGGTGAAGACTGAGGTAAGAAGATTGGATTTAGCTTCAAGTGGCAAAGCAATGTATCTGCAAAGTGGAGGTGAAACTGAGATGGGCTCTTGTTTTATTGATTCATTTGTTTTTTCATTTGTTGACTCAAGAAATACTGAATATATACAATGCATCTTACATTCACAACATATGCCTTTAGGTAGATAATCAAAACAGACTATTGATGTATTGAGCCATGTGTCTTAGGTTCAGTCCTGAAAACAATGCTGTTTCTCTCCAAAGGCCCCTCAACTCTTTCCTCACAACCAATTCCCTTCATTTACTGGACACACCGGCTGCCTTGGTGACCAGCCTGTGGCAAAAGCAGTCACCCAGCAAGAGGATGACCCTAAAGATAAGCTATAAGATAAAACAATCAGAAAAGACACAAACCAGTAATGAATTCTGGCTGAGTGCTGAATAGGGATAATACACAAAACTCTGGGAATAACTGGGCCACAATTAACATCCTCTCCAGTTTCAAGAGTCAGAGATCACCAAGAGGATTTCATTGCAATGAGTGTGGACAAGTATTCATTCCTGGTGATTTGCCTTGATGAAGTGGAACAATGACATAAATTAGCCAAATCAGCTTTGAAATCACTACGCGTGCTTATGTTTGCTTAAACGTTTGTTAAAATGAGCTCACTTAATCTGAATGCATTTCAGCATAGAGGGTGGGCCTGAAGTCAGGAGGGCCCCGGGGAAATGGTAACACTGCAGGACTTTAAAACCCAGCAGGGAAAATCCACAAGCAAAAGCTAGAGAAGGGGGGGTGTAATCATCTAGCTGGTATTAGACAGGCTGCTCTGAAGCAAACAGGTCACTGACTCAGGGGACAGAAGCCTCTGGTTCTGGTAAAAGCTGTCATTATCTGTGTAACCTTGGGTACATAGGGTTTCCTTTCTGGACCTCCTGCAGTTAAATGAAGGAGTTGGACAAGATGACCTTTGAGATCTCTTGCACATCTTGCATTTCAAAACTAAAGTCTCCCAAATGTGCAGAAAGATTCACTTTGTGGATAATTAGAAAGTGCCTTTTTAGTTCCACTGTTAGTTTTGACCTGGATGCATGCATTACTAAAGGTGTCAGTGATTTTATCCTTGTAAGGAGCCACACCTATATACAAGCTTCACAGATGTAGAGGCCTAATAATGTGGGGGGACATTTGTTGCCTCTAACCTACATGCTCAGAAGGATTTGTCCTCTGTATGCCTGGTCAGGGCAAGACAATGGGATGGCTGTTGCTAGGAAGTGAAGCATTCTGTTACTTAGCCAAAAAAAAAAAAAAAGAAAGAAAAAAGAAAAAGACAGCAGATGTGCAGGATCAGCTCTGTGGCACAGATCTGACAGTGACGACACTCCTAATGTGTGCAAGCACACAGCGTCCTTTTTCCCTCCGTGATTTCTCACACGACCTTCCAAGTTAATTCTTGGCGTGCTTTGTGGATGAATGTTGTTGGACTTCTGTGCTGGCCTCCATGTCCCTTGTCTGAATTGCATATGACACAGTGGAATCATTGTTTTGTAATAAAGTTTATTAGTTGAATTCACACAAAGCCACTCCAGCACATCATTCTATTGTGGAAACTGAGAGCCTATAGAAGATATGATCTTAAAAAATAAATTAGGAGATATATCTATATATCTATATAATAAATTAAGATATATATACATATGTGTGTATTGTATGTTAATTTATTCCTTGATGGAAGTTACAGCCTGTTAATTTATCTGCTGTCCGAATGGGGTTGGAGAAATGATCATAGGATGGCCTGGATCTCAGGCACCCTGCAGGGGATTCCCCCCACATTCTCAAAGACAGGGATCGACTCCCCCAAATTCACACCTTGACAAGTGGTAAAACTGGGATTTGAATCTTGACTTTTTAACTCCGTCATACATTCAAGACCACAATTATAAGACTCAACTGTAATTTTTAGGCAACTAGCACCCTTTGACATCATTTTAACTTTGGAAATAACCAGGCTCAAGGTGAGCTCAACCTCTGGACTCCCCAGTTAAAAATGAGCTGATAAGTTGTCTTCTTTGCACAAGCTACTTTGGCATTGGTTTCTGTCACTTGTGAATAAATTTTCATAAAGATATATGAGCTTTCTGATTCTGGAAACAAGTATGTATGCCTATAAAGGAATAATTGCACGTACTGATGGTGACCTATGTGCCAAGTGCTGAAGACTGCGTATGTATTCATTTACTCTCAAACCAATGAAGCAGATGTTTTTATTGTCCCCATTTTCCAAATGAAGAGACTGAGGGGTTAAGTATACTTTCCAGAGTCATGTATCTAGTAAGATTCAGGGCCAAGATTCAAACCCCGGTAGTCAGATACCACAGTCCCCACTCAAAGTCACTTTGCCATACAGACCCCTGTCTGTGTGTGTGTATACATATATCTTAACTATGGTGTGAAAAGTTAAGCTAATAGGGAAGAAACTGAAGCTTCTAGTTTGTCAGTCATTTTCTGCAGAGGACACTCTGACCTCAGGATGCCCAACCACAGAGCATGCTGAGAACTCCTTCCAGGGAGAAGTCAGTGAGTTGGGACTAAGCCACTGGACCACAGACCACAGCAAGGGAGCTCAGGGGCTTTTGGAAAGTGGTGGATCATAGCATCTGGTCATTGAACAGGAAGTTTGAATGAAATGAGAGAAGGATTTCTGGAAGCAGAATCTAGCCCAGGGAAGACAAAAAGGATTAGACTGACAGGAGGGTTAGTCAGGCCTCTGTGCTCCTTTACCCCTACCTCCATGTGCACCTATAGCCTAAGCAGTACATTTAATTTTATACCTTTTCAGTATTTATCAACCTTTTTAATCTATGAAAATAAAATACATAAAAACATATTGTCTGATTTTAATGTTCTGTTTGTTTTCTCATGAGATTGTTCCTATCTTGGCAGTTAGGTAACTGGCCATTTTAAATTTTTTCTCTTGTGGATTTTTAAGTAACAGCTATATTAGGCCATATTCTTTCATGGTAAATGACAGAAACCCAAAAAAACTTGAAGATTTATTGGATTTTATAACTGGGAAGCCTAGATTGCTTTTAAGCAAGTCTAGATCTGGGACCTCAAACAAATGATCATGAAATCATTCGTTCCCTCTTTCTCTCTCTGTCTCTGTCTCTTTCCCCCTGCCATCCTACCCCAATGACCTATCTTCTTAACCAGGTTCTCTCCCATGTAGCAGCAAAGATGGCTCTAGGCTTACATTATCCTCAAGCTAGTGATTCCAGAAAAAAAATGAGGGGGTTCCTTTTATTTTATAGTGTATGTAACAGCTTATAGCATCTGCAAAAGATTGACTCATTGGGAACATGCCAACCCCTGACAAATCATTGTGTCTGGGGGATGATGTGGTCTGGTTTGTTATATGCCAATTCTTGGGGTAGGGAAAGTGGTGCCATGCTATACATTTTTATCAAGTAGTAATCAGTATTTTCCCAAAGCAAATTATGCAAAGGAGAGGCAAAACAAACAAACAAAAATGACCACTTTTAAAATACTCTTTCTATTTAAAAATGAAGTGTTCAGCTTTTTATTGATTTGGAAGAGCTCTTTATATATTAAGAATATTAGATTTTGATCTGTACTGTACAAACCATGTATGTTTGTCACAGTTTGTCGCTTGTTTTTCACTTTGTTTATGGTATATTTGTTCCCTTTACAGTAATTAAAAAATTTTATGTATGCCTCCACCCAATTCAGTTCAAGCTATTTGAGGAGGTCCTCACCCATGTCTCCAGGCCACTCATCACCTCACCCTACACACCTAAACAGCTAAATATGCTAAAATGTTGTTTCCCTGCCTTCCTCAAAGAGATTTTCAGGCATCAGTTAGTTTCCCCATCTGTAAAGTGGATAACAATAGTACCACAAGGCTATACAGTTACATAGCAGGATGTCCTTATTTTTTGGAAATGCATGCTAAAGTATCAGGATGTCTATGGTTTATTTTCCAGTGGCTCATCTAAAAAAATTAAAGAATGATAAAGAGGTGAGTAGAGTAAATAGTATAAACAGCTAATAATGTTGAATCTAGTAGTGAGTAAATGGATGTTCATTGTACCAATATTCTACTTTTATCTATTTGAAAAATTTCCTAATTAAAAAGCTACAAAAGAGAGTGAGAAAAAGGAGCACTGGACAGTCATGGAGAGGGTAAATTCTTTGCCATACCTGCCCTCCTCCCTATCAGTTCCACTGATAGTCTGTCCCAGTGGCCAGGAGGGGGTTTGGGTTCCATGTGCAACACTATAGAGTACACAATGCAGCCATCACCCTGGTACAGCCATTGCCACTGGGGAGGATTTGGGGTGGAGGCTGTTGGTGCCATGGAGGGGCTGTGAACCTCTGGAAAGCCTTACTTCCAGCGAATTATTGGAAAACTGTGTGAGACGCTGGCTGTTCTACCTGATGACCTGGCCTGGACTTTGACATCTACAGCTTCTTGTGGGAGCAAGAGTCACAGTTTTTACAGTCTCCTATTTTGTTCAGAATATTTAGGTCAAATAAAATCCACTTTTTATTAAAAGGGGAAAAAAAACTTACCCCAGAGCATGCTAACATTGATTCAGAAAAAAATGTGAACCCTTTGACAGGCTTAGCTCTGTTCAAAAGGAATATGAAAAATTGGAGTCACCTTTGAAGAATTCTAGCCTAGAGAAAGAGTCATCAGAAATCTGAAGCCTGGAGGAAACTGTGAAAAGTTTAAGGAGAAATTAACTTCCTGAGAATAGGACTTGAATGAAGAAAGCTCTAAATGC
Organism: Leptonychotes weddellii; assembly: GCF_054177405.1. Lineage (NCBI taxonomy): Eukaryota > Metazoa > Chordata > Mammalia > Carnivora > Phocidae > Leptonychotes > Leptonychotes weddellii. The sequence continues at coordinate 77,197,179 of NC_138369.1, forward strand.
ACGAAACAAGAGGAGCGGGAGGCTGAAATTATAAGAATGATCCATTCACTAGAAGATGAATGAAAAGTCATCACATCACAAGGAGCTTTTCCAACAGAGTATGAGGCCAAGAGCCAACCCCCATATGGCCCCTCACCAACAGGTGGACGTTCGTTTTGAAAACAGAGCTTCCTCTGCCCTTCACTCAGGTCTCACCTTGGCTACCAGACTATGTTCACCCACCTCTTTCTCCAGTCTGAATCTAATATTGCCAGTGAGTCCAAGTGAACAATTTCTGCAAAGCGGACCTTTTTCTCCTTCTCTTTCTCTTTCTCCTCCAGATTCGCCCCCCTACCACCATCTTCACGTCCTGAAATAAAGAGGATTCATTCTAGATTAACTCTATCTTCAAACAAACCAAATACTCCAGAACCATACTGAGAACTTCTAGAACCATACTGAAAACATTGGGGCCTCCTCTTGTCTCTTTTTAAGGAAATAGTTTGGGAATTATTTATCTTTCATTATTGACTTAAGAAACTGCTGTTACTTATTTTTGCTCAAATTGAAGCTTGATGGAGCAGTTATTCTCAATGTTTTCAAGATAATATTATATCATATCAACTTATGAGTAATATTTCCATTTATGTTATCCTTAATTAGTATAAGAACTGTATTTTAATTTTTAATTCCAATTACTATAATCTCAACAATAATAGGAATAATATGTGTATAGTTCAGACACAGGAGTTGTTTTATTTTATTATTTTTAAAGATTTTTATTTATTTGAGAAAGAGAGAGTGAGTGAGAGGGAGAGGGAGAGAGAATCTGAAGCAGACTCCACACTGAGCATAGAGAGCCTGATGTGGGGCTCAGACCCACAACCAGTAGATCATGACCTGAGCCGAAACCAAGAGCTGGTTGTTTAACCGACTAAGCCACCCAGGTGTCCCTACAGGAGTTGTTTGAAACTGCAAAAACAGTTTTTGTTTGCCCAGAGGTATATTGATTATAGTTATAAAGCAAATATAAAAGTTGATTTTTATCTAAATAAATAGTGATTGGTGGTTTGGTCTTGAAGAGAAATCTGCACTCCCATATTCATTGCAGCATTATTCACAATAGGCAAGATATGGAAATAACCTTAACGTCCATCAAAGGATGAATAGTTAAACAAAATGTAGTGTATATATACAATAGAATATTATTCAGCCCCAATAAAAGAAGGAAGTCCTGTCTTTGCAACAACCTGGATGAACCTGGAGAACAGTATACGAAGTGAAATAAGCCAGTCACAGAAGGACAAATACTGCATGATTCCACTCATATAAGTTAACTCAGACTAACTATAGTCTAACTCATAGAAGCAGGAAGTAGAAAGGTGGTTGTTAGGGACTGGGGGGAGGAGGAAATGGGGAGTTGCTGTTCAATGGGTATACAGTTACAATGAATAAGTTCTAGAGATCTGCACAGTGTCTAAAGTTAACAACAGTGGACTATACACTTAAAAAGTTATTAAGAGGGTAGATCTCATGGTAAGTGTACTTGCTACAATTAAATAGATACATAAATAGTGATTGGTTTAAAAGGATTTTATGTGAATCAAATCTATCAAACATTGATGTATGTTTTGGCTTTCCTACCATACTTAGAAAATTTTTTCCTACCTCAACATCATAAAATCTTCCTTGTAAATTGTGTTCTAGAGTATTTATAATTTTATATTTTAATCCATATTGAAATCATTTTTGTTAGTTAAGGTAACACTAACTCTGATAACAGACAACCCCCAAATCTCAGTTGTTCAACACACTAAGAGTTTATTTCTCACCAACATCATAGTCCAGTGCAGATTGTTGGGCAACCTTCCTCATGGACCTGCAAGGACTCAGATCTCTTCCACCTTGAGTCTACACTCTCCTTTAGGTCAACAGAGTCCTCTCCAATGACCTAAAGGGAAGAACATGGCAGAATGTTCATGAAGAGTTTATATGGGCCAGTCCTAGAAATAGCACACATCACTTCTGCCCACATTCCACTGGTGTCAGTGGACACAGCAACCTGCAAGGGAACCTGGGAATTTCGATGTGGTAACAGGGAAGAAACAGAGCAGGCTTTGAGGAACACAGAGACGTCTGTGCCACAATTTTGTTGTAAGATGAGAAATAGAGATCCTTCTTATTTGAAATGTTGGGGGTCATGTTGAATAAATCATTTCCCACTTCCTTCATTACCTTCATGTTCAATTTGCTCTAGCTGCTCCATTTTACCTTTCCTTCTAGGCCTTCCATTGTTAAGCATTTTTGTATTGTTTTGTTTTCTTTTTCATAGAGTAGGAAGTATGATTCCAATTTGGCTTCTCTCTAGGTGGTGAACTCAGTTTTCCCAGCATCATCTATCTAAATAATATAAATAAATTATAATTCTAAAATTTCGGTTAAAAAATGAGATGCCAACACATATCGTGTTCCCACACATATAAGGTCTCTCTCTGTTCTTCTAGTGGTCAATTTGTCTGTTGTTTGTTCATTACCACACCGTTCTTGTTACAATAACTCTTGTTACTACAATAATCTTATGTCCACTTCGGCCAGGTCTGGAGAAAACTGGTTGCAGCTTATGTCACTTCATCATTGTCTTTGGAGGACAAAATCTCTACACTGGGTCTTCAGTTATGATATCATTCCATTAACAGAGGCAGCATAGGGGCAAGTGAAATCTAACCATGTGGTCTGCAAGCTATAAAGTGAGTACACAGCATCTGAGGTAGAAGGTGGTTGTCCTTATTGAATCACAACCGTGACAGCCAGGATGAGGGTTTGTGTAAGCCAAGGGAGCAAGATAACATCGCCCTTGTCACTTTACAGAATCCAGAATTCTCAGCAAAATTTCTCTCACAATCTGACTCCAGCCTATTTTTCTGGTCTCACTGCCAGAGATAGCATTGTGTTTATTTTCTCCAGTCCCTTATTTGACCTTTGGGAAAGCCAAGCACTTAAATCATTTACCCCAGATTATTTGGCAAGTTTTGGGAAAAGCCAAGACCACAACTCAAATCTACCCTATTTTGTAAGTGTACTGTGCTTTCCACCACCACCAACACAGATCCTGCATGGGAAGCTTGTCTCTACCTGTCTCAGCTCGCTGTTTCTGAACACGTGAGAAATACTGCATCTAATCATAGATACTGAGACCAGAGAGTGGGACCTATTCTCCTTCTCCTTCTTCTCTCTGAGTGATTCCTGATTCTAGGAAAGAGGTGAGTGACCATATGCAAAATTCCTTCATCCCACTTCTTTCACTGGGTTGTAGAGATGAAGTCAATGGCCAGCTGAACATGTAAAATCTGCAAGTCTTTACATCAAAAAAAATGCAAGGAAAGGTCTCATTATCATGTTATCACATCAGTGAATATCAGGTACTTAATCCTTTTATCCCCCATGTTGTCACCATTCCTCTATGTATGTCTTGGGAAAGTGGGTACAGAAGTGGAGTATATTCTACTCAGGGATTACGTGAACAATATTCCAGTTGAGAACATGGCATCCCCTAGGGAATGGCATTTGTGCGTAACCATGAATAGTCTGGATGAGTAAGACTGGGCTATTAGGTTTATGTGATATATCCACCCTCATGACTCTGTGAAATTATAGAGAAGTTCCTGTCTAATCATTTCAAAAAGGAGATACACACTGAGAGCTAAGAAATACACTGTCCATGTATATATTCTCTCTGAGATCTCAAGTAGCACTAGATAAAACTTAAATCTCACCCCAGGCATTAGATAGGTAAGGATAAGAACCCAGGTAGGAGAAGAGGAGGCAGAGAGGCAGGGACATGTCCAAAGCCAGGTAAAAATTGAATTTCTGAGTCCTTTTACACTCTGGGATTATTTTCATTAAGGCCAGAAGCTTCACGCCTTTATGTCTCCTTTTCAGAAAAGTCTGCTTGGGGGAAATGTACTCAGGATGAGAGTTCCCACACTGCTCCTAACTCCAGCATATATTTCTTGAGACAGTTTTAACCTTCTTAGGTGAGAAGGGAAATGATTTCAGGCCAGTAACCCTTGTTGACCATTCAAGTGCTCTTCCTTGCAGAGACTTACACTTAGTGTCTTTCAACCAAGGGGCCTTAAAACTCATTCCAGCCAGCAATCTGCTGGGTTGTGGCCTGTAAAAGCTTTGACCTGTCTGAGGAAGATGCACAGGAGAAGCGACACAAAGGCACATGCCGGTCAGCAATCTGGGGCTTTACAGAGGCATGTGTCATCAGCATCTGACACGATTTTTAGGAATTTCAGCCTTCTTACTGTACATATGATAGCCATCTCTAGGTCTGTGCATATTCCTCGGGTGTGAATTAAAAGTCTAAAATGAAATCCATTTTCTTTAGTACTTATTGCTCTTCTGATGCTGTTGCTACAAAAAAAAAGTTATGCAGATTCATTTTTAATAATTCCCTTGAGAGAGAGGTCAAGGGAGTTCCTTGAGAGATGACTTAGGGAATAATTTATCTGTCTCAGATGGTGCCAGGAATGTACAGGCTGCTCTGTCAAGTTTTGTGGACTGAACGGTTGTCCCCATTCCAGAATAACTGTAACAGGAATTGAGGCCCTATCTGTCAAAAGCGGTTTGGATGCCATTCAACCGAAAGACAGTTTAACTCAAGGGTCAATCACCATAACCTTTTTTTTTTTTTCCTTCTCTACCAAGCAGAACCTCCTTCTAACTCTGAGAAATGTCATGGAATAGCAGAGACATCATGAACTTTTAAGTCAGAAAATTGGAGTTTGAATCTTAAAATTGCCACCCATTATCTGTGGGGGTTTAGGAGAATTACTTAATTTTTCCTAACTTCCCTTTGTCATCATAAAATAAAATTGCTGGCAGAATAAAGTGACAGAAAGTACAGTGTGTAGGTGGTAGGGGCTTCATAAATTATATTTTCTCCCTGCTCTCCAGCCCAAATGTAAGAAGTGCTGAATGACAATGTCAGAGGTGGAAGTCAATGTTAGTGGTTGAACAAACAAAACCCAGCTGGTATAATTTACACATTAATTCATTTAATCACTCATTCAGTCAATACATATTGATTGAGTGTCGTCTAAGTGTTGTGCTGAGAGATGGGAATTCAGCACTGGCAATGCTGGACTCTTGTACCCCACCCCCAGCCCTAACACGGGGAAAGTGAAGGACAGATGCCTCTCAGTGGTGCAGGAAGTCAAGCTCAAAAGTTTAAGTTCTGAGCAGATTCAAAGCCAAAATAGGACAGAAGTCCTGAGGCCATCCGTGCTGGTCAGCATCCTCAGAGCTAGCTCAGGTGATGTCCCCTCTGTCTCCTGGTGATGACATAGGACCACTGTTTTGCTGACTGACACATATAAGGTTCCTAAGATAAAAGCAGCTTAATACTGCCCTGGTTTATTGAGTGGACTGTGGAAATGGCTGGGACTTCCTTCTCTTTGCACTTCTCTTTTCAAAAGCTTTTAAGGGCAGATAGGATGACCTCAAACTAAAGATGGAAGACCTGCTGGGTCCACATGAAATATGTTTGTATTCTTTGGCAGGCTGGGCCTCAGTGGTGGTGGGGGGGGAAGTATGCATGTGGCACGTGCTTTTGCCTGTGACATGGCAAATGTTTACTTTGAGTGAACTCACAGAACAAAGCAAGCGTGCCCTTTTACTCTGGAATCTGTAATTTATAGCATTCTTTAAGCTGTCTGTTATTAGAGTCATAATTTTTGCTTCAGACCAATTAAAATATAAACAGAAGTAAATAGTATCATGAATTGTTTATAAAACGAAAGCTTTCATGGTAAGGATAGCAGCATTTTTCGAATGCTTACTTATCTGCTCGTGGTTTTTCTTAATAATTTACCTTGATCCTCAATATAACTATATGAGGTAGGTGTGGCAATCTTTATTTTACATGTGGGTAAAACTTGGGTTTCAGATGTAAGTATTTTGTCCAAGGTCACACAGCTACTAAATGGCAAACCCAGGTCTGTCTGATCCTGAAGCTCACAATCTACACGGTGCACCAGCTCTGTATCATGTGAATAAAACATGTGTGTGATATATGAGATATGATTTATAACTCAAGTGCCTACAAGTGTGTAGAAACACCACCATAGGAACAAATCATTCTCGGAAGGAAGGCCATAAAATGCTCCAAAAGACAGCCATCTCATTTTAGAGGCAAGAGAGGTTGTGACTTGCCCAAGGTAGCAAAGTGGCGAGGTTAAAAATACCACCAGATGCTTTAGCCGTGATTTTCCCTCCAATAAGGACATGCTATCTCATTAAGCCCTGAGTACTGGGGCTCCATAGCAGCTAAAATAATTTATAAGTAACCAGAAAGTTTGAAAGTCAAGACAGCTACTAACTCACGACGTGCCTGGGGGCAGATCCACTCACAGCCTGAGTTTCCGTGTTTTCAGAATAGGGATGATCCTGCCTACCCTGTGGGAGTGGTGGTGGAGGTCCCATAAGATGGTGTCTTAGAATCAGACCCTGAAACAAACCTTGACATTAGAATGCACATGAAAATTATTTATTAGGCACTGTTGTCAGTAAAAACTAGTAGAGAAGTAGGGCATTGAGACAGGTAGGGGAAGGAGGCCAAGTCACATCTTACAGAGAGTAATTTCAAGTCAATCCCATAGAGTTTATATGGAGGAGAGGATAGGGAACAACACAGAGGAGCTGGGGAACTTTTTTTTAAAATTTTTTTTATTCTTATGTTAATCCCCATACATTACATCATTAGTTTTAGATGAAGTGTTCCATGATTCATTGTTTGTGCATAACACGGAGCTGGGGAATTTTATAGCCCTACAGGTTTACATTCCCACACCTGTGAGTCATTAGGAAAAGGCTGCCACACGGGGATGTAAATTCCCAAGCACTGACAGCTCCCCCTGTGGCTGGAAAAGTGAGCCCAGGCAGACTGATGGTAGCCTTCCAACAAAAGGACGCAGTTTTAGGGAGTAAAAGCTACACCATAAGCCAGTGTGCAAGAAAACGCAAAAGGGACCGGAGGGTATAAGAGCAAAGCTGCAGGTGGCATAGATAAACCACACAACGTGGGTGTGTGGTCATTGTTAGCCCCTTAATAGATAGTAACAATTCTTTTTTTATGATGTTATTATTGGTGAATAGTGTAAAATATTTTGCATTCCCCTAAATTCTGGAGGCGAGGCCCCTGGTAGATAAGGTAAAATACAGTTTCCCTCATATCCAGGGCTCCTTCTAGCTTTGTTAAAGTCCCATGGGCCCCATTATCTCTGTATCATCTGCTTCACATCACTGTTTTGATGAAAGGGAATGCCACTTTTCATAATTCCAAGCCAGGGGTGAAAGAATAGCTTTTCCTTTCTTCATCTCCTCCACCAGCCCCCTCTGCTTGTCAGTAGATTGTGTGTCAGCAAGCCGGCACCCCTGGGGCCCAAGCTGCTTCTGCAGTTTGATCATTACCCTTTAGATGTGGGAGAGGGGGGAAACGGGCTCCTGCATCTGATCTCTTACTGGAATCACTGGGATCCTCTCTGATGGCACTTGCTGCCCACCATTTATTTTTTCATCAGTATCTCAGTAACAGAAAGCCAGCATGTTCAAATAATCCCAGTCCCCTTTTCTCTTTGAAATACCTTCAGAGCCTTGGCCCAAGCTTACTTGGCAGAGAAATTCCCTCAGCACGGCTGCTGGTGGTGCTTCTCAGCCTTAGGATAAATCTCTAAGTCCTCCTTTTCCCATGGGTTTCATAAAGAATGATGTTATGGGTTGAATTGTGTCCCCTCCCCACCCCCACACCCAAATATATGTTGAAGTTCTAACTCCTTATCATGTGACCTTATTTGGAAATAGAGCCTTTAAAGAGGTAATCAAGTTAAAATGAGCTCATTAGGGTGGGCCCTAATCCAAAATAATTGGTGGCCTTACGAAAAGGGAAAAGTTGGACACAGAGACAGACATGCACAATGGGAAGTTGATGTGGAGATGCTCAGGGAAGCTGCAAGGTGATGACGAGGCAGAGATTAGGGCGAGGTATTTTCAAGCTAAGGAACTCCAAGTATTGCTGAGAACCACCAGAGGCTAGGAGGAAGAGAGGAAACATTCTCCCCTAGAACCATCAGAGAGAATCTGGCACTGCTGAAGCCTGGATTTCACACTTCTAGCCTCCAGAAGTGTGAGAGAATTGACTTCTGTTGTTTCAAACCACTCAGTTTGTGGAACTTTGTTACAGCAGCCCTAGCAAACAAATACAACTGGGATCTCTGCTATCCCTGAGAATGGACTGAAGGATCTTTGCAAGCAGCTTCCCAAGCTCTGCAGTCCTCCACATCCTCATCTGGAAAATGTGGAGGTTGGATTTAATAGCTGTGGCAGATTATATTTTCCAAGACATCCGCAAAAATGCTTCTCATCCTACATGCTTTTCTACAATTGATCATATTGACAATCATTAAACTAGGTCCTCTCCCCTTAAATAGGGGTGAGCTTGTGAGTCAATTGTATCCAATAGAAGGATGCAGAAGCAGCACTGCATGGTCTCTGAGCCACCACGGTAAGAAGCCTAACTATGCTGAGGCTACCCTGCTGGGAGGAAGACCAGGCCATGGCAGAAGATCACAAGCAGGTACCCCGGTCGGTCACCAGCCCCAGCTGATGTCCCAGCAGACAGTCAGCATCAATCACCGGACATGTAAGTGAGGATGCGCTCAGATTATTCTAACTCTCACCCATAACGTCTCCTGTACTCAGAGTCTTCCCAGGTGAGACTCCAGACATCCTCAGGCAGGGAAAAGCCATTTCCACTGTGCTCTTTCTAAATTTTTGACCCACAGAACCCATGAACATAACAAAATCATTGTTGTTTTATGCCACTGAATCGGGATAATTCGTTAAGTAAAAATAATAACAGGACCACTAACTCTCCAAAGTCTCTATCAGATCTTATGGCTTAGAGTCTCAAAACTGGTCTGGAGTATTCTGACTAGAGCATGAAGAGACTCAGGGGGACCAAGTCTCCCTGTAAAGAGTGTTCTGCTTTTCACCTCACTTCTTGCCAGAGCCAAGGAGCCAATACCCAAATAACTGCAGGTTTTCAGGACACCTCCAATTAAATCTTATAGCAGCTCCACAAAGTTCATGTGACCCTGCATTTCACAAGCATTTACAAGTATTTCAGCCCCAATTCCAGTCAATCCACAAAACTGCATGACTTTCATTGTGGTTGGGTGCCCCCTGTGCTCACTTCCTGCTTCCTTCCAACTACTGTCATTTTACTCATCTGGGATCAATTTTATTCATTTGACAAAGTTACTGTATGTCAGCTATGTATAACTATTGTGCAAAGCTTTGGGGGTCATTGAGAAGGTATACAGAGATGAACCAGCCACTGATCTTGCTCTTAAAGGAATTTATATTTGAATCAGAGAGTTAAGGCATATCCAAAGAACTCCCACTGCAGGTAGAAGGTGATATGTGCCATACAAGAAAGCAGACCAAATGCTCAGTGCTGTGCAGAGAGAAGTCACTCCCTGGTATGATGGGCCAGTTATTAAATTATTGCCTCTCAGCTTTAACATGCCCTTTCGTACTCTGTTTTCTTTTCTTTCTCTTTCTTTCTTTCTTTCTTTCCTTCCTTCCTTCCGTCTTTCTTTCTTCCTTCCTTCCTTCCATCTTTCTTTCCCTCTTTCTTTCTTTTCATTTAAATTCAATTTAGTTAACATGTAGTGTATTATTAGTTTCAGGGGTAGAATTTAGTGAATCATCAGTTGCATATAACACCTAACGCTCATTACATCATGTGCCCTCCTTAATGCCTGTCACCCTGTTACCCACCCCAACAACCCTGTTTTTTCCCTATAGTTAAGAGTCTCTTATGGTTTGTCTCCCTGTTTTTATCTTATTTTATTTTTCCTTCCCTTCCCCTATGTTCATCTGTTTTGTTTCTTAAATTCCACATATGAGTGAAATCATATGGTATTCGTCTTTCTCTGATGGACTTATTTCACTCATAAGAGCCCAGATGTGGTATATATACGAGAAAGAAAATGTAGTATATATGTACAATGGAATATTACTCAGCCATCAGAAAGAATGAAATCTTGCCATTTGCAATGATGTGGTGGAACTGGAGGGTATTATGCTAACTGTACTCTCTTTTCTGATGCTAAGGCTGGGACTCACAAACTAACATTTCTGCTTTTCTAGCTGCTCTTTCTTAGGCTCTGCTAATAGGGGGCACTAGAAGACTGTAAGGCTGAGAAGAGAAAAAGGAATTGCTTCACCTGCTTGCTTTCTGTTCCTGTGAGCATCACTCCAGCAATGCTCTTCACCCTAGCAGCAGCACTTTGACAGTGGCATTCATCCCTGTGGCAGCAGTGGAATCCAATTTACAGTCTCTCTAACAGGACAGAGCCAGCCTCACTGTCACCTCTCAGAGGTACCAGTACTAGCCAACTTCTGCCCACTCCTCAGAGGTCTGGATCCCAGCCCCACAGGACCTCTTCTAAGTCTCTAAATTTTAATAATCCCTGCCTCTTCCCTTCATTCCCTCAGCACCAGGGGTGTTAGCTGCCTCCTGCAGTTTTTACCTTCTTAAAAGCTTAGTATTTTCTTTTTATCCTTTTAGTTACCTAGTTAATAATTCTTTATATCAGATTTTCTCTGTTCAAAAAAACTGGTGTGATGTTGGTGGAGATGTGAAATTGGGACCCCCACTGTTGGTGAGAGTGTAAAATGGTGCAGCCACTAGGCAAAACAGTATAATGATTCCCCCAAAAACTAAAAATAGATTTACCATATGATCCAGCAATTCCACTTCTGAGTATATAATCCAAAAGAATTGAAAACGGGGTCTCAAAGAGATGTTTGCACACCCATGTTCATAGCATTATTCACAATAGCCAAGAGATGGAAGCAACCTAAGTGTCCACTGACAAGATGAATGGATAAACAAAATGTGGTATGTACACACAATGGAATATTATTCAGCCTTGAAAAGAAATTCTGACAGATTCTACAGTATGGATGAACCTTGAGGAACTTATGCTCTGAAATAAGTCAGACACAAAAGGACAAATACTGCATGATTCTACTTATCTGATGTATCTAGAATAGTCAAACTCATAGAAACAGAAAGTAGAATGGTGGTTTCCAGGGGCTATGGGGAGAGAAGAATGGGAATTGTTGTTTAATGGGTATAGATTTCAGTTTTGCAAAAAGAAATATTTCTGGAGATTGGTTGTACAGCAATGTGAATATACTTACTACCAAACTGTACACTTAAAAATGGTTAAGATGGTAAATTTTATGTGATGTGTATTTTACCACAATGTAAAAAAACTGGTATGATTTCTATCTCCTAAGTGGACCCTGAATCATGTGACAATTAGAGAAACTTTGTACTAGTCATGTACTAGGCAGGTGCAGGGAGAGAGTGAACAAGTAGAGGAACAAAAAACTTAGACGCCAGTGGCTTCACACAATAAAAGCTCTTTGTTTGATTCTGTGACAGTTCAATGTGGTCAGCAGGGTGGCTCTGCTCCATGAGGCATTCAGGGACTCAGGCTTCTTCCATCATGTGAGCTTTACCATCTTCAACACATGATCCCTAAGGTCACCACAGAAGGAAAAAAGGGTATGTGCACAACTACTATAGCTAAGGTGATCATGCAAATATAACATTTGCCAGATCTTCCATTGGCCAGAATTCAGTCACATAAAGGAAGCTGGGAAGCTAGAGAGCATAGGAGGAAAATGAATTGAGTAAATTGTTGCTACCACAGCTTTATAGAGGGAATGGTATCTGGGCTGAGCCTTGAAAAATGAGTCTGTACTGACTTCATCTCTGTATTTATTGCCTTTAGCAAAGGGCCTGGCAGAGATGACTTACTTGAAAAGTGTTTATTAGATAGATGGATGGATGGATAAATAGAAATGCAGCTTTCTATAACTACTGAACCACAAAAGAACTAGAATCAGTCTATTTTATTTATAACAGAACTATTGCCCGATGTCTTCCTTTGGGCCCTGTGATCATAAGACAATGCTGATTGCCATCACTCAGTAGATTTTTCATTCAGCATGAGACATAAAGAAGTTGGTGAGTAGTTTGCTTCCATGGTTCAGTGATGGAGAATGAGCCAAGAATCAAGATCCCAAACTGGAACATAGTCTGGTAGACAATCCTGAGTCCACACATGAAGTGCTCCTCAATCAGTGGGAATCTGTGGTCCCTCCCAAATTCTGACACAAGTGCTGTGTATGTGGAGAGTAAATTGTGTCTATCTTGAGACATGCCTCATTTGTCTCATTGAGCCTATAGAAACTTGCCCATATATGAAGGCATTTGTTCTTTTCTTTTTTTGGCTTGTTTGAGGAGATATTAATAAAAATAAAGCTAGGGCGCCTGGGTGGCTCAGTTGGTTAAACGACTGCCTTCGGCTCAGGTCATGATCCTGGAGTCCCTGGATCGAGTCCCACATTGGGCTCCCTGCTCGGCAGGGAGTCTGCTTCTCCCTCTGACCCTCCCCCCTCTCATGTGCTCTCTCTCTCTCAAATAAATAAATAAAATCTTTTAAAAAAAAAAATAAAAAAAATAAAAATAAAAATTAAGCTAGTAAAAGCAAAATGATTGTAATTAATGCTAATAAAGGGAAGAAACAGATTGCTGAGTGCATCTGTTCAATCTGGCTTCTTGAGTATTTGGCAGAGGTTTCATCGTTGGTAAGTGGGAGATAGTGAATTCAGGGCCATTACCCATTCCTAATATACTTACACATGGATAATGATGGCACAGTTACTGTCCCTAGAACTTGGGCACCTGCCCAGTAGGTTTTGTGTAACAATGTAATCAACTGTAATCTGGGTGAGAAGATTGTTCTTGATGTTCTACACTGAAAGTGTTTCTACTTGGAGTCTGTGTTTTGGTTATCTACTGCTATGCAAAAAACTTGCTAAACTTAGTGACTTAAACAACAATTTGTTGTGCTTGTAGATTATGTGGGTCAGGAATTTAGAAGGTCCCAGCGGAAATGCTTGTTTCTTCTTCATGATATCACAGGCCTCAGCTGAGAAGACTCAAATGACTCAAGGGAATCATCCAGAAGCTTCTTTGCTCTCTCTGGTGCCTGGGCTGGGATCACTCAAAGGCTAGGCTCAGCTGGGACTGTCAGCTGGGCCACCTGCAACTTAAACTCTCCATGTTGCTTGTACTTCTTACAGTCCAACAACTGCATTCCAAAAAGGAGGAGGCATCATTCCAAAAGACCAAGAAAAAATGAATGACGTTTATGACCGAGCCTCAGAGGTCACCAAACATCACTTCCACTACTCTAACGATCAAAACAGTCATAAGCCCACCTGAATTCAAGGGAGGTGACATAAACCCTCAAGATGGGTGAAGTATTAAATAATTTTTAGCTGGTTTTTTTTTAAACTACCACACTCCGACTCACCTTTTGTGTGTGTGTGTGTGTGTGTGTGGTAACCAAATTCTAGTGGTCCTAACTTTAAAACATATCCTGAATCCAACTGCTTCTTACTGCCTCCATTGTCATCACAATGGTTCCAAAATTTTCCCCCCAAAACTATTACAATAGCCTGTTAAGAATCCTTTCCTCTACTTCATCTCCCTAAAGACTATTTTCTTTTTTCTTTTTTTTATTAACATATAATATATTATTTGTTTCAAGGGTACAGGTCTGTGATTTATCAGTCTTAGACAATTCACAGCACTCACCATAGCACATACCCTCCCCAATCACCCAGCCCATCACCCAGCCACCCCATTCCTCCCACCCCCCTCCACTCCAGCAACCCTCAGTTTGTTTCCTGAGATTAAGAGTCTCTAATGGTTTGTCTCCTGCTCTGGTTTCATCTTGTTTCATTTTTCCCTCTCTTCTCCTATGATCCTCTGTCTTGTTTCTCAAATTCCTCATATCAGTAAGATCATATGATAATTGTCTTTCTCTGATTGACTTATTTCGCTTAGCATAATACCTTCTAGTTCCATCCACGTCATTGCAAATGGTAAGATTTCGTTTTTTTATGGCTGCATAATATTCCATTGTATATATATGCACCACATCTTCCTTATCCATTCATCTATTGATGGACATCTAGGCTCTTTCCATAGTTCAGCTATTGTGGACATTGCTGCTATAAACATTGGGGTGCACATGCCCCTTCAGATTACTACATTTGTATCTTGGAGTAAATACCCAGTAGTGCAATTGTTGGGTTGTAGGGTAGCTCTATTTTCAACTTTTTGAGGAAACTCCATACTGTTTTCCAGAGTGGCTACACCAGCTTGCATTCCCACCAACAGTGTAGGAGGGTTCTCCTTTCTCCGCATCCTCACCAATATCTGTCATTTCCTGACCTGTTAATTTTAGCCATTCTGAATGGTGTGAGGTGGTATCTCATTGAGGTTTTGATTTGGATTTCCCTGATGCCGAGAAATGTTGAGCACTTTTTCATATGTCTGTTGGCCATTTGGATGTCTTCTTTGCAGAAATGTCTATTCATGTCTTCTGCCCACTTCTTGATTGGATTATTTGTTCTTTGGCTGTTGAGTTTGATGAGTCCTTTATAGATTTTGGATACTAGCCCTTTATCTGATATGTCATTTGCAAATATCTTCTCCCATTCTGTCGGTTGTCTTTTGGTTTTGTTGACTGTTTCCTTTGCTGTGCAAAAGCTTTTTATCTTGATGAAATCCCAATAGTTCATTTTTGCCTTTGTTTCCCTTGCCTTTGGCAATGTGTCTAGGAAGAAGTTGCTGCGGCTGAGGTTGAAGAGGTTGCTGCCTATGTTCTCCTCAAGGATTTTGATGGATTCCTGTCTCACATATAGCTCTTTCTTCCATTTTGAGTCTATTTTTGTGTGTGGTGTAAGGAAATGGTCCAGTTTCATTTTTCTGAATGTGGCTGTCCAGTTTTCCCAACACCATTTGTTGAAGCAACTTTTTTATTTGTCTTATTTCTTGATGCTTTCCCCATTAGAATGTAAGCTACATGAGGATGGGAATTTTCTTTTTTATTCACTGTTGTATCTCTAGAACATAGAACCATACTTGGTACATAATGGATAGTCAATACATATTTGTTAAGTGAGTTAGGGCATTAAGGAGAGAGTGAATGAATAAGAGAAAAAAAAATTCTGTCAACTTGTGCTCAGAAACTGTTCTGACATGATAAATTTTTCAAAAAGACATATAAAGGAAAAGGGTTTAACTTCATTGAGAAAGTTTGGGTGGTCTGCTTACCTTTCAAAGGGACAATGTCCCAGCTTAACATGTTAGTTGGGTTTTCACCTCTTCCTTAGATATATGTAGCTGTGTAGCAGAAAGAGGCATAGACCTGAGCTTTCATTAACTAGTTGTATGATCAAAAATAACCCACTTAGTCATCCTGGGCCATAGTTTCTCTTCTATAAATTGAGAGAAATTGTATTTGAACCAGATGATCTATCCCTAAGATCCTCCCAGCCTTGACATTGAATTCTTTATTTTGCTCACCAGATCATTCTCCACTGAATTCTAGGGGAACTCTAAGGGCAACATCTCATGACCTGGGAATAAAGAGGATGAAGCAGGAAGAGAGGAAGTAAGCCAAGAGGCCAGTGTAAACCTGAGCAAAATAAAATATATACTGCACTGGAATATTTCATGAAGGGAACAATATTGGACATGAAATTCTGATACTTGATGAAATCAGAATATTGCTCACCCTTTGTGGGTGGGGATTGAGTAATATCTGGGAGGGAATATTAGGGAGGTTCTAGGGTATTAGAATGCTACCATAGAATGGTTATATGGGTATGTTTTGTGAAATTCTGTCCATCTCTCACTTATGATTTGTATATTTTTCTCTGTATATGTTATACTTCAATTTAAAATTTCACCAAAAAACCATGAGAGACTATGGACTCTGAGAAACAAACTGAGGGTTTTAGAGGGGAGAGGGGGTTGAGGGGATGGGTTAGCCCAATGATGGGTATTAAGGAGGGCACGTATTATATGGACCACTGGGTGTTAAATGCAAACAATGAATCTTGGAACACTACATCAAAAACTAATGATGTAATGTATGGTGATTAACATAACATAATAAAATAAAATTTAAAAAAAAGTTCACCAAAAAACTCCAACCCAGAGCAGTAGATAGATAGATAGATAGATAGATAGATATGATCTTTTCTATAGATAATTATTAAAGAGAATTTGGACATTTTACCTGACTAAAGACCTGGATAAAAACAAAAGATTAAAAATAAAAAAGATTATTTAAGTGGTAGGAATTGGCAGGGGGAATTCTCAGCTTCATTCCTGAGAAAAAATTATGATGATGAACCTCAAAGTGGTTGAAATTTGATACAAGGGAGGTTGCAAATGTGAATTCTCTTCTCAATGGTCCTAGGCCTCTCTGAACTCTCTGGTCTATGCAGAGGGATGAACCTGAGATGCTTCTGGAATTCCCAATAAACTCTTGGACCCATTCTTGTTCTAATCATTCATAGCTCATTTCCAATGTACTCTTGGAGGTGCTTTCACACAGTCTATTTCTGTGACTTTTTTGATCTATCAAAAGCTTTTAGGACGCTAAAAGACCATTTTAAAAGCAAGGGAGGAAGATGTACAAATGGCCCAGGAGAGATGCTGCATGCCTTTCAGAAGTTTCACAAGTCAAAAAGTACAGCTAGTCTTTTGAAACTATTGTCCAGGCAGTATTTGGTGACTAAGAGTGAGGTATTTGAAGAAAGTGGTTTGATTTCCCACTGTGAAGCACTCTGGAAAAAATAGACATTTTAAGCTCAGGCCTGACATCCTACACCTCATCTATTATCTCTAGCAGAGAGAAATCCCTTTTACAAAGTCCCCAGTTACAGAAGCTTATTGTAGCAGTTCCCCCACACCTTTTTTTATTATGAAACTTGGGGCAGTAGAGTGTACTGATTATATTGATAATCCAACACTAGTTGGTCTGCTTTATGGAGAGATCTGTTCTTTCATACTCAAACTCATTCACGTTATCTGGTAAGATGCCTTATCCTAATTCTCACAGTTCATCTTTGGTGCTGCTGCCTTTAAGATTTATACTGGTTAGATATTATGTCAGTTGTCTGTTGCTGTGTAAAAAACAACCCCCAAACCATTCATTTTGCTCATGAGTCTGAAATTTGGGCAAAGTTTGGCAGAGTTGGCTCATCAGCTGGGGCAACTTGACTGGAAGCTGGATGCTATACTTTCAAGATGGCCCACTCACATGACAGGCAAGTCAATGCTGGGTGTCTGGTGGGAATTCAGTCAGGACTGTAGGTCACAGGACTCTGTTTCACTCCACATGGCCTTTCCACAAGCTGTTTAGGTTTCAATCTTGGGTGTCCAAGACAGACTGTCCCAAAAGGACAAGATAGAAGGACATATGATCTAGTCTTGGAAGTCACAGTGTCTCTTCTGCCATACTCTGTTGTTTGAGGTAGTCAAAAGACCCACTCAGATTCAAGAGGAGGAGACATAGACCCCATCTCTTGATGGAGAATTGAAAAGGTCCTAAAAGAGAATGTGGGATGGGAGATATTGTCGTAGCCATCTTTGGAAAATACAGTGTGCCACATAGGTTGGAACAGTTGCTAACCCAGAGGAGTGACAATATGCTTATGAAACAAATGTATGTGTATAGATATGTGTGAAATATATATGTGGAGAAGAGCCTTTGTTTCCCTTTCCACATACATTCATGAGAGAATTTCAGTGTCAGTCATTAGAAGGAGGAAGTATTAAAGGTCTACTTCTGATCCTTACTCCAAACTCCCTCATCCTCTTTTCCCCAAGGAAAAAAGTATTCCCAGGGCCACTGCACTGAAGCTCAGACAGGGCTGAGTTTTTCTACCTTAAAAGAAAGCCTGAGGAAAAATATGTACAATAGATAGTAGGGGCTTGTGCTTTTTGTTTTAATGTGGAAAGAAAACTGAGTGGAGCCTAGATTGGCAGGCTCTATCTTCCAAATTCTCTATATCTCGATGGGTAAGTTAGGGTCCTGTGGATCCCTAGATTAGGAAGGGGCAGAGGAGGGAGGATTTACTACATTCTTTAATCCAACCTTATGAATAATAAGCAGGTGTTGTTCAATGCTTTATTTGGCTCCTTGCTATTATTTATCAATTGATTAAGAACCCAGACCACATAAAGGATTTAATTAGCAACCCTAAACTTCCAAAATACATATCACTAAAGTTTGTTCTATGGCTCAAGATTACTCACTCACTTAAAGGTAATGGAGTTTGGAAATGGCTACAAAGCAAAGATGATACTTCTTGAGCTGGTGTTGAAGAGGAGGAGGACACGTTAGGAAGAGACTTGCAGGTTTTATCTAGAGACCTTGAACAAATTGGGAGTTTGAGCCCTTCTCTTAGCCCCATCCTATCTATTGGCAAGAAGACCCCAGATACCTGCAGGCTGCTGCCACTCTTTCTCAGGAGCCCCAACAGGTTGCCCAAGCTGTATGTCCAGAGTACTAGCCCTACCTGTCATTGGGCTGTATGTTCCCCTGCTCCCTAGTCTAGGATTGAAGTACCCAGTTTTTAAGCCTGGCTTCCTGGGTCAAGGATTTTTCCAACTTCACCCACTGAGGCTTTGGCCCTTGGGGGAAGACTGCTCTTTACCTGGTTAGCATTGACTCAGTCAGTCTGTCATCATTACATATTGAATGCCACTGTGCCAGGCATTGTGCCAGATACTGGCTATAGGATGGTGAATAAAACAGACCTAGACCTTGGCTTTGTAGAATCTAAGTATCTAAAGGAGGAAGCGGACAATAAACCAGAAAGAGACAAAAAACCCAAATAATATATAATTACAAATTGTGGTGGGTGCTTTGAAAGAACTAAAGAGGGTGCGGAGGGATAAGATCAAGCATTGACTGAAACAGGCCCAGCATCTTGTCTAATTCCATCTAACTTTATGGGGCTACACCCCTATTTTGTCTGTGCCCTTTACTGAATAAAAACAACAGTGGTACTACTAAATAATAACAATACTTAACACATATAATACTGACTATGTCCCAGTGATTTGTAAATGATTCTTGTGTGCTAACCCATTTAACATGGTGTTAGTTTATGGCCTGGATTGCACCAAGATTTAAGGTCTGCTATTACCCATATGTCTCAAAATCCATGCATTACTGTCTTGCTCCTTTCCCCTCATCTCTCATGCACACAGACTCCCTCTCCTCCCCATCAGCTTCTCCTTGCAACCTGAGATCTGTTTGAATGAAGAGTGGAGGGACATATCTGTTTGGTCTATAGCCATGATGGCTGACCCCTTCTGGAGGCACTGCTTCTGTCAATGTGTGTGTCCTGCATAATTCTCCCACTCCCTATTGACTTCTCCTTACTCAGTGTTCCCAGAATAGTGCACAGATGCAGCACTGATCAACCCTTGCAGGGAGCCAATCCTATCAATATCCAGCTGGAAAGGAAGATAACTATCACAAAGATATGGGAGATTTAGTTAGGTCTGGAATTTTAAAAATCACACAGGAGAGATAAACTTGGGCATGCTAGTTTTCTAACATATTTTTGGCAGCTGAATCCTTTTTTAAATGAAAGTTATTTGGAAATTCCAATATATAAGACAGTTAAAGAGTGAGTGGGAGATCCATGGTCTACCCTTCCTATCCTTAGGGGACCCAAGTCAGCCACATGGAACTCTATGGCTCTATAGAACTCAACTTTGAAACACTGTATTCAGCAATAAGGAGCAATTGTGAGTAATCAACTAGAGGAATGACATTTTTTAAAGTGTAGTTTTAGGAAATTAATTTGGCAGTAATATACAGAAATAATTGAATGAGGAAAAATGGAGTTGAAGAGATTCTAACAGATTGTTGCTGATCTCCTGATTCGAGGTGATAATGATAATGTCTTATCTCCGTATAGTATGTTCTGATAATTAAAAACACATCATGTACCCCACAACACTGCCATGTGATATGCAAGAAGACTGTCATTATCTCCATTTTATATCTGAGGAAGGCTCATAGATAAAAGCCATATGAAAATATGTAAACTGAGAAATAAGTTCAAAGTTTGTAAGGTAATATCCTTCTCTTATTTCCAAGGTGATAGATTTCAGGTGTGAACCTGAAGGAATGGAGCACAGGACAGATATATTTCAATAGGGAAAGGACAAGAATTGATCTAAAGCAGTATTTCCTAAGATGTGTTCTTGGGATATTTATAGGTATATTTATGGGTGTTATTTGGAGAAAGTGGATCCATCTTCAAAGAAGTTGGGAAACCCCAGGTTCCACTTATGTTTTAAACCATAGTGCTGTTCAGAGATTTAATAATCTAATGTGCATTAGCTTTCTCTAAGTGGGGCATATAACACAAAGAATCTCCTACCTGGGGCCTATTGGGAGCATCTCAGAGTTTGGCAAGGTTCTAGGAAATGAATTTTGGCAAACAGTGGTCTAGACCAGGTTGACAAACTTTTTCTGTTTGGGCCTGATGGTAAATACTTTAGGATTGGCAGGCCATGTAGTCTCTGGCACAACTACTCAGCTCTGCTGTTGTAGCAAGAAAGTAGCCTTTGACAATAGGCAAACAAATGGGCATGGCTGTGTTCCCTTAGGGATACTGAAATTTAAATTCATATAATTTTCACGTGTCATGAAATATTATTCTTCTTTGGATTGTTTCCAAGTGTTTGAAAGTGTAAAATCCATTCTTCACTCTTGGGCTATATGAAACAGCCAGGGAGCTGGATTCTAGAACTTAGGGCAATACCTCAGAAGGACTGGCTGCAGGATGGGAGGATGCATCCAGAGACAGGTATGAAGTCAGAGACATCTGTGGTTTGGGAAAGAGTGAGGATGGTGGTGAAGACTGGCCTCACTGCCCTCAAAATTCTGCCTGGGGCCTGGCACTGTTGTAAAGTGTAATTTTGTGAGAACTTCCATTCATCTCAGTTTGTTTTTTAGACTGGGCCATTTATCTATAGTGATAATATTTGGGGTAAATTCACCATATAACTCTTCGTCAAAAGCAATGACCCTACAATAGTAACAAGATGGCTCAATGGCTCTCTTGTCTGAAGAAATTTTGTTAACCCTTTTTGCCATCTTGCTCCTTGGTGAACCCTGTCAAATCCCTTTCTTAATAGTAGGCAATTGTATTTTGACTCTTTCTTAAAGATCATGGGGTTATCATTCAGTTACCTCAAGGCAGTGTTTGAAATGAAGTGAGTCCTTTGTTAGCCATACTTTCCATTCCTTCCAGTGTAACAGTTGCAAAAACTCAGAAATGCTTGAACCAACTTTTACTCTCTCATCATTTTCCCACTTATGCCTCATTTGCCAAAATACAGGCTGAATGGGGTTGAGGATGGAAAAGACAGAAAAACATTTTACCCCCTCACCTCTCCTGAACTCACTTCTACTTCTACCCAAACAGGTTAAACAGTATTCTCCCCAAAAGTTCTTTTAAAAATACATTTTCTTATGACAAAAGCAGCAAATGTTCATAGCAAAGACTTTCAAAGAGACAGAGAAAAAAAGAAAGAGAAAGTAAAGAAAAGCCACCATAACCCACCACCCAGAGATAACAGCAGCTGGTGTGTTGTTCTTTATCTTCAAAGTTTTTAATGCACATTTAATTTAAAAAAATAAAACTCCATTATGTACACACTCCTTCAAAATAGAATTTTTTTTCACTAAAGGTAGCAATTTTCCAATGATGGGTTACATGCATTTTAGCCTGAATCAGTACTTCTCAAAGTTTCTTCCATAGAACACTATTTCCATGAGTAGTTAATTACACAGCTGGAAAAAAATGGGAAGAAGGTTATGATCACTATGTTTGAGAACTGAGAAATGCTGGGTCAAATACAGTTAAACAGGCTTATTTATCTCAGGATTTCCAAGTACCTTTAATATGCTGGTGGGTGTTATAAATCCTCAGGATGAGGACTAGAGTATGCAGTGCTTCCTAACTTGTTGAACTATAAAACTCTTTTCTCCTCTAAGAATCTCATTCCACCACACATTCTGGGAAATGCTGGCCAAAATCATTAGAAGCTGAAATCAAACTTTCTCATTTCTTATAGCTATATACTTGGAGTTATTTTTATAATATATCATGAGATCTTTGGGCAAAATGAGGGACGGAACAAACTTCAGAAGGCTGGCTGTTCCAAGCCCCCTTCTGAAACACTTCTTCCAAATCCATGGTGGTCAAAGCCGATTAGCTCAGGGGTGAGAATTTGACCCTAAGAGAGCCCATCTACAAAGGATAGTGATCTCCTGCAGCAACTGGATTTGGAGAGCTGAACTATAATTCAGAGAGTCAGCGAGTTGATAATACAAGTGGATCCACGGAGCCAAATGGAGGTAGACAGAATAGCAGAGTCACACAAGCAGGCTCATGCAAAGTTAACAGATACAGGAACCCACTTTTGGAGACTCTCTGAGGCCCAAATGACCTCCACAGCCCCAAACCATGAGTCCCCATTGCCATGTCACTATGAGGCTTAGCTCTGCAGTTTTCCCTGAGTGAGGCTGGCCAGAGAATTGAGATTCTTGTTTTGTTAATTTCCTCAGGTATTTTCACAATGAACTCACCTGGAGCAATAACCAGTATAACTGTTACTTACCATGAGAATAGCCCAGCTCACACAGCTGGAAAACACAGCTGGAAAAATGGTGACTGTTCTCCCTTCTTACTGCTGCCTTAATAATAATGATAATATAATAAAAGTAATAAAACACATCCTAATTGCCCAGGAGGGAAAGGGGATGCCTCCTGATATCTGCATCTTATCAGCTTGAAGTATTTGGGGCATTATTCTAGAGCTTCAGATTTTTAGCCTATGATTTGCAATAGGTGGGTGGGCTTCAGCATATTTGAGAATCCTCTGATAGCATATGTAAACTTTTTGCCTATGTATATTTTTCTGGGGTGAGGTACCATTCATACATTTCTTTAGCCCCTTTAAGTTATCTGTAACCCAAAAGTGGTTATAATTAGAAAGGAAAATTTAGGCTTGTTTGTTTTGAACCATGAGTTCTTTATCTAGATCAAATATCTTGATTTTCTATATTAAAATATTAAGATTTCTTATAATTTCTCTGAATCCATTCAGCATAACTTTATTTTCCTTGGATCTCTCCCAGCTTGACATTACTACTTTCATCTTAAAAGAATGGGAAAATGTCTCTGTCTAATGCATAAATAAATACATTGAAATAAGGTACAGAGAGTCAAAGTCTCATTTTATGTTGTAAAGTGACATCTTTTTCTGGCCTCATAATGTCTCATGCCAAGGCTTTCAAGTTGAAAGTACATCCATCTATAAAACAATCTGTATCTCTGTGCCTGTTTTGTCTCCTTCCCTCTTGCTCAGGTATATACTCTCTTGCTCTCTCTCACTCACAAATATAATTCCAAATTCCAGAGGATGTAGGAAGAAAAGAGAGAGCTAGTGAAGTCACTTTGATAATGGATAAAAGAATGAAAATCCTTGAAAATGCCAAAAACCCAGCACGAGCTAAAAAATAAAACTATCTCGTGATAGTGTTGAAATCTACCCATAAGGAGAAAGGAGAGCCAGTGCAGTTTTTAAAAATGAATACTAGAATAAAAATCCTTGAAAATGTCAAAAACATGAAAGCTGAAAAATAAAACACTCTCTTATGAATGTGTTAAAATCTGCCCATAAAAGTAGACATTTTTAATTGAAATTATTATTTTTTTTGGCTTTGCAATGATTTCATATGCTGAGACAGCAAAGCAGGCTAAAAGGTTATGACCTCAATTTAATGAAGAGGAAAGTGAAACATGGAATCTGTGTTGCCTGTGGATACTCAGTAAGATGGCAGCCCGGCAGGATCTGGGACTCTGAGTGTCCTTCTCTCAAGCCTGTGGTTAGATCAATGACCCATGCACTTTTCATGCTTGGTGTCCATCAGAGGAAGGTCAGATAGTAAGGGAGTAAGAGATTTGAGATGAATGGTCAGCTAAAAGGAGAAAGGCACACAAGAGCTCTTGGTCTCATGAGCTGGTCTCTGTTGAATAGTCTAGAGATGTAAATCCTTGTAAAGCTTTCAAGTGATAGCTCCAAACATTACTTTTAGTTCTCTCCTTTTGGATCAAGAACAATGATAGTTTTAATTTTTAAAAAGTTTTCCATGTTCCCTGAATCTAATAATGCACTACATGTTAACTAACTTAAATTTAAATTTTAAAAAATGTGATGTATCATGTTTAATGATACAGATGTTAAATCACCCTTGCAGCTCAGGAATAAATCCTACTTGGTCTTGGTGAATAACTTTTTAATGTACTGTTGGATCCTATTTGGTAGCATCTTGGTAAGAATTTTGGCATCCATGTTCATCAGGGATATTGGTCTGTAATTCTCCTCTTTGTGGGGTCTTTGTCTGGTTTTTGGATCAAGGTAATGCTGGCCTCATAAAATGAGTTTGAAAGTTTTCCTTCCATTTCTATTTTTTGAAATAGCTTCAGAAGAATAGGTATTAGTTCTTCTTTCAATGGTTGATAGAATTCCCCTGGGAAGCCATCCAGCCTGGACTCTTGTTTGTTGGGAGATTTTTGATTACTGCTTCAATTTCCTTGCTGGTTATGGGTCTGTTCAGGTTTCCTATTTCTTCCTGTTTCAGTTTTGGTAGTTTATAAGTCTAGGAATGCATCCATTTCTTCCAGATTGTCTAATTATGAGCATATAGTTGCCATAATATGTTCTTAAAATTGTTTGTATTTCCTTGGTGTTGGTTGTGATCTCTCTTTCATTCATGATTTTATTAATTTGGGTCCTTTCTCTTTTCTTTTTGATAAGTCTGGATAGGAGTTTATTGATCTTACTAATTCTTTCAAAGAACCAGCTCCTAGTTTCGTTGATCTGTTCTACTGTTCTTTTGGTTTCTATTTCATTGATTTCTGCTCTAATCTTTATTATTTCACTTCTCCTGCTGGGTGTAGGCTTTATTTGCTGTTCTTTCTCCAGCTCCTTTAGGTGTAGGGTTAGGTTGTGTATTTGAGACCTTTCCAATTTCTTGAGAAAGGCTTGTATTGCTATATACTTTCCTCTTAGGACTGCCTTTGCTGCATCCCAAAGATTTTGAACAGTTTTGTTTTCATTTTCATTTGTTTCCATGAATTTTTTAAACTCAGCCATCAGAAAGGATGAATACTTCCCATTTATATCAACATGGATGGAACGGGAGGGTATTATGCTGAGCAAAATAAATCAATCATAGAAAGACAATTATCATATGGTTTCACTCATATGTGGAATATAAGCAACAGTGTAGAGGATCATAGGGGAAGGGGGAAAAACTGAATGGGATGTCAGCAGAGAGGGAGAAAAACCATGAGAAACTCTTAACTCTAGGAAACAAACTGAGGGTTGCTGGAGGGGAGGTGGGGGGGTTGGGGTAATTGGGTGATGGACATTAAGTACGACACATGATGTGATGAGCACTTGGTGTTATATGCAACTGATGAGTTATTGAACCCTACATCTGAAACTGATGATTGTACTATAAGTTGGCTAATTGAACTTACATTAAAAAAAGATTTGCATGTTCTAATTCTTGCCTTATTAACTCTTACTTGAAAATGTAATCACTTTGTTTAGAGAACAGGAGTAAATAGATATTTTCAAGGATTAAAACTGGGTAAGGGTTCAACTTTAAAAAACACACACACATAGAAATACAACAGTGGACTTATCATTAAATTCCCTTGACAATGTGTAGGGCAAAAATAATCTTGTGAAGGAAACTAAAATTTGTGATTCCAATTTTTCCTCCTTTTTAAAAATTTTGAAATGTAACAAACATACTGAAATGTGCCTAAAATGTCACAGTTGTGTGGTATTCCATTGTGAGACTATGCCACAGTTTGTTTATCCCTTTTGCTGTAAATTGACTGGGTTATTTCCACAAAGACTTGCTTGCCTAAGGAATGCTGCTGTGAACATTCTTACATAAGTCTTTTGGGACACATAAACATATATTTCTGTAGGGTATATACCTAGGAATGGAATTGCTGGGTCACTAAGGTATGTGTATCTTTATCTTTATTAAACACTGCTAAACATTTTCCAAAGTAGTTATACCATGCTTAGACTTTTCTATTTTTAATTGTTATAATGGTGTATCCAAGTCACATGGTTAAGGACTGCACCTGGTTCTCCTGGCAAGAATAGGTTGGTAAATTGGTTTGGAAACAATTCTTTTTGCCAACTCTTGTTTTTCTTGATTAAATTTCCCCCAGTGATACCGTACTTCAGACATTATTTCTCTTGCCTTTGCTGTGATAATACAGTTATTTTTTTTAATCAACCTTTGACCTGTATCAATATAGCTATATGCAAGTTGGGATTAGGGGACTGAGAAGAAAGCCAATATCAGAGAAATAATTTTCATAGGAGTAATTTCCCTTGGGCCTAAGACATCTATATTAAAGCTTCTGTGATGTGTAGTACAATCTGTTTTTTTTTTTTAATTCTTTTTTTAAGGCTATTTAAGTGATGCCAATGTAACAGAATGACTTAACACTGTTAAATGCCAAACTGGGATTTCAAATACCAATGTTTTCTTCTTTAAAGTTGGATCCATCCAGGATATTATGAAGATGCAAGCATCTTCACAGCAGTCTGTCACCTTGTGGCTCCAGAAATTGAGAGCTCATCATGTTCATGGATCAGCACCATTTTTACTTATTAATATTTTTAGTGTCTGCCTATAAATCAGGCGCAAAGTAAAGGGCTTTTAAAAATAGCCTTCTTGGTCTATTCAGGCTCAATACACTCTGCTAAAAGGAATTGTTGATATCAGCATCTTCCTCTTTTTCCTTCCCCCTTGCTGGCCTCTCCCTGGATATGGGATGCACCTGTGTTTGATCCAGGCCAACCAAGTTCTCCAAAGATTTACCATTGCTGGCCTTTGCTTCTGCAAAACTCTTGTGGTGACCATTATCTTATTCTTTCATCTAAAGAAAGACTCTAATAATTCAAAGTTAGGAGCCAGAGTCTGGCTTGTGGCTAAGTTTTAGTCCGGCTTACCTAGGACTGGACAACAGAGAGATCTCACATTAAATGAAGTAAATCATTTGCATGCTCAAAGGGAAGTCAAAGATGGTCTGGACAGTGACTATTGTGACAATTGTATAGTATTAACGGTTTGGGAGGACACACCCACACACACCAATATATTTTGCAAATTTGTCATTTTATATTAATGATACAGTCCCTGACCTTAAGGAGATTGAAATATAATTCAGGAGATTATACATACATAAGCAAATAATTAAAGAGCAAGTGCTGGATGCATAGCACAGCGTAACAGGCCTTTGGGATTCAGACAAGGACTAACTCCACAAAGTCAGGGACTGAAGAGAGGACCAGAAGAGGGTTTGAAGGAGGTTGGACAGAAGGGAAAGAGCAGCGTAGGGAAAAGCACCCATGAAATGTGATGATGGCATGTGAAAAAGGCAGAGAGACCAGAATAATATGGCTAGATCATGTTTGGGAGAAATGATGCTAGCTACCTAGATGTGGAGACCCATCCATGGGGAGTTTACATGCCAGGTGGAGAAGTGACAAGGAGGTGCCACTTAGTATTCTATACCTGACAGATTAATGATGGGAGTGACTTCCAGAAAGATGAACCCATCACAATTAATATCAGAGGATGGACAGGCAAGGGAAAATATTCTGGCCTCATTGAAAGAGAATTAGTTAAAGACTTACATTGCCACATGCGTTGAGCAGATGGTGCATCATGATATAGAGTGGCACCCAGTAGAGCTGTGCAATATACAACCTGAAAGAAGTTTTGTTTAGGGACAGAAAAGACTTGGAGGTAAAGAGCCATCTCATCTGCCATGAGAATTATAGTATTCGAGTTTTATGAAATGCCCCCACAAATCAACAAAACCATATATGAGCATTAGAACTTAAACTATATATATACACATACACTAACATTAACATCTTAAAAATATATTGTTTGACTTCCATATAAATGCTTGTGTAAGAATGTTCATAGAAGCATTACTCACAATAGCCTAAGGCTGGAAACAATGCAAAAAGCCATCATCAGTGAATGAATAACAAACTGGAGTACATCCATGCAATGGAACAATACCCTGCAACAAAAAGGAATGAATGACTCATATACTCAAGTACTTGGATATATTTTGCAGATGATATGTTGAGCAAGAGAAACCATGCAAAAAGAGAACACACTGTGTATGTAATTTCATTCATATAAAAAGAAAATGCATACTAATCTATAGAGACAGAAAGCAGACCAGACAAGACCTGGAGGCCTGAGGCAGAAGGAAGGACTGCAAAGGTGCATAAGAAAACTTTTGGGAGTGATGGAAAAAGTCTTTATCATAATCATGGTGGTTTCAGGTGTGAATTTCTTTAAAATTCATTGAATTATACACTTTAAAGGTGTGCATAATCATATTTATTAAATCATAATAAATCATTTATTAAATCATAATAAAGCCAATTATTAGAGAGAGGCCAAGGGGCGCCTGGGTGGCTCAATCGGTTAAGCGTTTGCCTTTGGCTCAGGTCATGATTCCAGGGTCTTGGGATCAAGTCCCGAGTCAGACTCCCTGCTCAGTGGGGAGTTTGCTTCTCCCTCTCCTTCCCACTTGTGCTCTCTCTCACTATCTCTGTCTGTCAAATAAATAAATAAAATATTTTAAAAAATAAAGAGAGGCCAAAATTCCAAATATTTTCTTTAAAAAGTTATATTGTTGGGCCAACTGGGTGGCATAGTTGGTTGGGCGTCTGACTCTTAGTTTCTGCTCAGGTCATGAATTTGGGGTCGAGGTATTGAGCCCTGCATAGGGCTCCACACTCAGCATGGAGTCTGCTTGGCTTTCTCTCTGTCCCTCCCCATGCCCCACTTGCTCTCTCTCTAAAATAAATCTTTAAAAAAAATTATAGAGGTGCTTGGATGGCTCAGTCAAAGGAGCTGACTCTTGATTTTGGCTCAGGTCATGATTTCAGGGTCCTGGGATTGAGCCCCACATCAGGCTCCGTGTTTAGCGGGGAGTCTGCTTGAGGATTCTCTCTCCCTCTCTCTCTAAAATAAATAAATAAATCTTTAAAAAATTATATTGTCAGAGTTATTAATTAGTGGTGACTTTTTAGTTTTTAATCCTTCAATGTATTTTTTTTATTCTTATGTTAATCCCCATACATTACATCATTAGTTTTAGATGAAGTGTTCCATGATTCATTGTTTGTGCATAACACCCAGTGCTCCATGCAGAATGTGC
>NC_138369.1:77227000-77284450 GCF_054177405.1 Leptonychotes weddellii
CCATCTTGCTCTGCCCCCCTCCTTCAATGTATTTTTAAAAGATTTCAATATTCTAGTTCTTGCCTATTAACAACTTTTGCTTGAAAACATAATCTAATTACTTTGAGGAACAGAAGAAAACAGATATTAGTATGAATCAGGAAATCAAAAGCAATTGAATTATAAGAACTAAAAAATTATTTTCCCATTCATATTACCTGATTTTGTATTTTAAAGTGCAAACATATTCAGAAATCTCATTAAGAATTTATTGTTACTACTTCATCTGATCATTTCCTGATATCACAGAAAGTCAAACTGAATCAATAAACTGGATCATTTCCCAGTTTTTCTCTTATTAGGTATTTGCTGAGTCTGCAGAAAAATCAGTCATGGTTTAAGTCCAGTGAATGAATTGACAGCTTGTAACACACTTGTCATAGGAACCAGGCAAACTGAAGAATGACAGGCAAACTTTATAGGGCCTCCTTCATATGGGGTTGAAGTGGCTTTCTTTCTTCATGATAATCTTTTCTTTTTCTCTGCTGGAGGATGAGCCAATTACAGCCATAGCTCAACAGGAAGGGGGTCTGACATGTTTGATCATAAAGATATTAATAACCATTCTACTAGTGATTCCCTGTGGTTTGGTCATATCAATTATTAATTTGTAAAGTCTTTTGTTTCTTACTGAAAAACTGGCTGCACAGATTGATACACAGTGGAGCAGAGGAGGAGGGTGTCTAAGTAAGGGACTGTCACTTTAGGATTATCAATACATCAGACACTTGTTTGAAAAACTGCCACTTGGAAAATGTGTTACTTTCATACATTCAGCTGGTGCCATCCAGGACAGAAGCCTTATACCTTTTAAACATACTATTTGTTACATCCATTATAATGCATTTAGAGCCGTGGTTCTCAACCTTGGCTGCACTTATGAATCACCTGAGGACCTTTTTAAAAATATTAAGGCTGAGCCCCACCCCCAGAGATTCTGACTTAATTGGTCTGGGATGAGGCCCCGGCAAAGATATTTCTGAAAAGCACTTCAGGTGTTTCAAATGTGCAGCCAAGCTGGAGCACTACTGATTTAGAAGCAGGACAGTGTTTTTTAAGTCCTCTAAATAAATGCAATATATGGAAGTTTTTATAGTCGATATTAATTCAAAAGGCTTTGAAATGGATCCCAAAAATATATTCATCCAAAGATTTTTTTTAAACTCTGAAAATTATAATTAAATAAATGGAAATTAAAACAAGAGTGAGGTACCATTTTTTCCTATTGGTGAAAATTTAAAAGATTGATGATATCCAGTGGTAATGAGAATGCATGGAAATGGTAATGCTGATACAACACACAGAGGAGTGAAAATTGGTGCCAGTTTCCTAGAGGGAAATTTAGCAACATCAATCAAAATTTTCAAGTCTTATACCAATTGGTCTAGCAATTTCTGTTAGAAATTTACTTGCAAAATTTCACCAAGATCTAGGTTTAGGAATATTCACAACAAAAATTTTTTAATAGTGAAGAACTAGAGAAAACCAAAGTGTCCATCATTCAGAGAATTGGTTAAGCAAATTCTGATACATTAATAATATAGAATACTATGGAGACATTTAAAAAGAAGTGCTCCCTCTATATATGCTGATACCAAAAGATGTCCAGGATATATTACTAGGTGAAATATTATATATATTATTATAATATTAGGTATTTGATATATAGATATTAGGTGAAAAAAAGATACAGAAAATTATGTAGACTATGATCGCTTTTGTGCATATTTAAATAAATGTAACTTTAAAAATTTTTTTAAATTATTTTATTTTTTTAAGTTTTCATTTTAATTCCAGTAAGTTAACATACCGTGTTATATTAGTGTTATATTAGTTTCAGGTGTACAATACAGCAATTCAATAGTTCCATACATCACCAAGTGCTCATCACAAGTGCACTCCTTAATTCCCATCACATACGCTGCTATAAACATAGGGGTGCATGTATCCCTTTGAATTAGTGTTCTTGTATTCTTTGGGTAAATTCCCAGTAGTTTGATTGTTAAATTGTAAGATGGTTTTATTTTTAACTTTTTGAGGAACCTTCATAATGTTTTCCACAGTGGCTGCACCAGTTTGCATTCCCACCAACCGTGCACAAGGGTTCCTTTTCTCCACATCCTCGCCAACACGTGTTTCTTGTGGTTTTGATTTTAGCCATTATGACAGGTGTGAGGTGATATCTCATTGTAGTTTTGATTTGCATTTCCCTGATGATGAGTGATGTTGAACATATTTTCATGTGTCTATTGGCCATCCGGATGTCTTCTTTGGAGAAATGTCTGTTCATGTCTTCTGCCCATTCATTAGGTTGCCTTTTAGTTTTGTTGATTATTTCCTTCACTGTGTAGAAGCTTTTTATTCTGATGTATTCTCAGTAGTTTATTTTTGCTTTAGTTTCCCTTGCCTCAGGAAACATATCTAGAAATAAGTTGCTAGGGCCAGTGGCAAAGAAGTTAATGTCTGTGTTCTCTTCTAGG
Source organism: Leptonychotes weddellii (assembly GCF_054177405.1). Classification (NCBI taxonomy): domain Eukaryota; kingdom Metazoa; phylum Chordata; class Mammalia; order Carnivora; family Phocidae; genus Leptonychotes; species Leptonychotes weddellii. The sequence goes on from NC_138369.1 coordinate 77,229,520, forward strand.
ATCTATATGGTTTCAGGTCTCACATAAGTAAATGTAACTTTAAATAAATGCTCAGAGATGCATGGTTTCTCTTTGAAGAAAATGTGGTTATCTTCGGGAAAATGGACTTTAGGATAAGTGGAAAAATTTCATTTTTATTTTATACCTTTCTGAACAGTTTGAATTTTCTAACCAATTACATATATTAGAATAATAACTCCATGTATATATTATATATAATATAATGATGTAGTTATATTACATATCACTGGAGTTACATAGATAGTGAGATAATGTTCTATTTTTTTCTTTATAATATAAACTTTGTAAAGTGAGAAAACCAAGAATAAAGGTTAGAAAAATAAAAGTATGAGTAATTTTGAGTACAAAATTCATGTCTTAAGGTCTTTGTAACTGCTGACATGTGACCACACATTTGGCTTTGATCTTTCTAATAGCCAATAAAATAAACACTATCAAATCAATTATATGACTCATAATGTCTGCAATAGAATAATGTATTGTGGTAGAATCCCAACAATTCATGAAACTTCAGTGCAAATTTTTGGGTGGATCTTTAAAAAGAGAATACTATGTGGGATTACAGTTATTCATGAAAAGTTTGGAAATTTGGATCTATTTTATGGAAGACAAAACAATAACAGGAGCTCAATTGCTGGCCCCTTCTGCTAAGATAGTAGTGTTCTTAGCTGCAACAAATGACCTCTTCAGCTAAAGTTGCTACTGATCACAGACATCATAAATTGCCTTGGCAATGCTGAGCTGTAGTGCCAGACTACCACCTTACTGTCCTCAGAAGCCAGACACTTTTACTGCCACCTTCCCCCGAAAACAGATCCCCTTTGTTCTCTTACACATCAAAGCCTCCTGCATGACATTCAACTGATGAAGCTGAGGTCATGTGACTGTGCTTTTGCTGCAAAGAAACTTGGGAAAATGGGACCTGTCTCATAATATGGCAGGTTTTCCCCAGTGTGAGGGCAGGATATTTACAAGATGCAAACTGGTCAAAAAAAGGACACATGCCCACCAAAGATTCCAAAGCAGATCCATGATGAGGGTCAAACAGCTTTCAGTATCTGTGATGATGCTTTGCATTATACCTCTTGTTTTGTTATCAGGAAACTCTACTTACACTTTGTCTTAACTGAAGTATCTTTATCAGTTCCAACCGTGGATCCTACAAACATGTAAGCTAATATGAGCTAAAGGTTTGAGCATGCTTTCTTCTTATAGTCCCAGATGCCAATAGGCTTTTAAACAAATAAAAACAAATTAAAATTCAACATGTAATGAAATCTGGAAATAGACCAAATACCTTTCAAGTGGGAAATGGATAAGCAAACTATGGTACAATATACAATGGTATATAGAAATGAGCTACTTATATATGCATTAATATAGAAGAACTTCAAAAACATGATGCTAAATGAAATAATCTGGACTGAAAAGGCTGCCTACTGTGTGATTCCATCTATAACATTCTTACAAAAGCAAACCTAGAAGGACAGAAATCAGATGGGTAGCTGTGAGTGGACTGAGGAGGGTAGAAGAGCCTGACTACAAAGGGGCATGAGGGAATTATGGGGATGCCTGAAGGGTTCTGTATCTTGATTGTTGTGGTAGTTACAGGACTGTAAACACTTGTTAAATCTCGCAGAACTGCATACCTAAAAGGATGAATCTTACTGCATATGTGTTATACCTTAATTTTTTAAGTGGAGGAAAATCAATGAATATACCTGCATTCACTTTTTCAACCAATATTTACTGATCACCTACTATGTGCCGGATACTCTTAAATAACAATATATTTAATCAAACTAATCCCAATGTATATAATGCATTACGAATAATCTAAATTACTCTCCCAATTCCTTAAACTTGATTTGCAGCCAAAAACAATGCATGGAAAACTTTAGCAATGGTGGGAAGTGGTGGCAAGTAGTGTCTTTAATCCATAACTGACAAACTACTGAAGTCTGGTGTGAAGACATATTGCAGCCAATGGATTTGAGACCCGCCAAGCACCAATTTAGAAAATCATTTTTAGGTGATAATTGGCTGTGTGAAACTCACATTTTGGTGTACAGAGGCCTGGAATTTCTGTGGAAAGAACTGGAGAAGGAAAATGGTGAGGGAGGTTGGGGCAGTCTGAAGTAGTAAGGTGGAGAAAGCAGAGCATTGGCCTGTGAGGTCTGTAGATGTTACTAGTCCTCCTCCTGATGTGATCAAGGTCACTTTACCTTCCTGGGCTCAATTTCCTTATCCATAAAATGAACGAATAGGAAAAACACTGGCTCCACAATGTAGAGCTCTTCCACCAATCACCTGTGTGACATTGGAAAAATTGGCCTCTTGGACTTTACTTTCTTATTATATTAAATGAGAGGTTTAATGGCTGCACAACAATGTTAATACTACTGAACTATATACTTAAAATAGTTAAAATGGTCAATTTTATGTTATGCATATATTTACTGCAATAAAAAATATTTTTCAATTGAAAAACAGATTTAGACAAAATGACCTTTTGGGTATTGCCGTTTGATCTTTCCCCCTTTCTCTTGGGTCCAAATTCCTTAACAAAGCCATCTATGGGGCGTGCAGGCCCTGGGCAAGGGTTTTTGTAGGACCCTTGTCTATATAGACAGTTTGAATCAGCTTGTTGGCACCATCCTGGCAACCCAATCTCATATGATCCCACACAAGAAATACTGCACCTGCTAGCAGGAGCAATCTGCTGGCCAGACTGCCATTCTGAAACCAGGGCCTGGTTTTGGGGCCTCATGACAGTCCTATGGTATGGGTCCTGTGGCATATGGTCAACTTTACACATGGGGTAGAAGATTAAGACAACTCCGAAGGACAGAAACAGAGAGTCTGTGCAGGTCCCAGTCTGGGCTTTGTGTGCCCCATGCAAATGGCATTCTCATATCCATCTGGTCTGAAACACCAGAGCGGGACTTAGAAAATTTTGAAGACAGCCCTCCAAAGCACAGAGTCCCTGAGGCATGAGCCCAAGCTGGGGCAGGGCAGTTGGGGATAGGGGTGGGAGTGTGGAATGAATTTGCCCATGCCTAAGCCTGCTATAACAGGTACTTCTTAATTTGTTTTATAAACCCTGTCTGGTCTGTCCCAAATGATTCTCATCCTTGGACCACAGCACACATACAGTTTCTCTACTCAGAACACAGGTTTCTGCCCTTGGAGAATCTTGCAGATGTGTCTGGGGGCTTTCCTGATAGCTCATTTGCCATGGTACGGTGAGTATGTCATTTATGGACTCATGAATTCAGAACAATTTCATTAGGACAGCACAATGTTTCAAGGGTTAGACCATGCCATTATCCTGGGAACCAAAGGGAACATGAAACATGGGATATTCTGCTTCCTTACACTGAGTCCCAAGACTGTTTCTAAGCTTGCTACTTTGTAGCATTTCCTATCAGAGAACAGAAGTCCAAATGAGAAGGAAATAATTACAATACGAAGTCTTTTGTGTCAAGCACCAAGAATGGACAAGACACTTAAGAGAATGAAGTAATGACAAGGTCATGTCTACAGGATTTAACAACAGACACACCTTTTAATCTGCCCCTCCAAAGACAGGAGTCAAGGTGGGAGTGTAGTCGCCTCATATCTACCCTACCCTTTGAAACAGCTCAACAGTTAAAGGAGAGAAACCTCATCCATAGAGGTGCTGAGATAATAGTGTGGGCGATTTCTGAGACTGAGAGGATTTGCTGAAGATCCTTTCCAACTAATGTCTACCTCGATGATTGATTTTGGACTGGTAAAGAATGGGAAGTTTCTCCTATTTGCTCCAAATTTCCCTAAAAGAAAAGTTCTAAAGCATTTATTCCAGCTGGTATTTCTACCTCCATCCCCACATAAAATAATCAAGAAAGATTAACAGGCTTCCTGATGCTTTATCAGTGCCCTCTGCTTGGGAATGAACTATTTCAAGTCTATAACTTCTTTTAGAATGAGACAAAAGCTATGGGCCTCCTCCCCAGAAGGCATGTAAGCCCACACACAAAATTTTCCACACAATTTTAGTGGATTCAGAGACCCACTTGCAACTTATCCATGTACCCTAAGGGATCTGTGCTCTAGAAAATATTAAAAATGTAATTTGTTGCAAAAAAGAGCTTCAGCTTTAGCTGCATTGATTGATTAATCCCTAGAAATATTGGACAGTGGTTTTTAGGCTAGAGGTTTGTGGGAAAGTTTCAAGGGTGGAATGAAGTCAGTAGCTATAGAAATGGGCACAATGGCAGTATCTAATTTTGTGATTGTGACACTATTCCTCCTAGGTAAGGTGGCCTGATAAAACACAGGATAAGCATTTAAATTTGAATTTCAGGTAACAAATTCTTAGGATCAGTATGTTCCATGCAATATTTAGAATATTATCTTAATCCCTTTAGGCTGCTATAACAGAATATCAGAGACTAGGTGGCTTAAACAGCAGACATTCATTTTTCACGGTTCTGGAGGCTGGGAAGTCCAAGATCAACTCACTCACAGATGCAGTATCTGGTGAGGGCTCACTTTCTGCTTCATAGATGAACATCTACCCACCACGTCCTCACATGTTGGAAGGAGTGAGGGAGCTCTCTGGGGTCCCTTTTATAAGGGTACTCATCCCATTCATGAGGACTCTACCCTCATGACCTAATGACCTCCAAAGGCCCCCACCTCTAAACACCATCACACAGGTCTTTAGGATTTAACATGTACATTTCAGGAGGATACAAACATTCAGTCCATTGCTGATAGACTTATGCTAAAAACTTCATTGTTTATACGATGTTCAAATTTAACTGGATGGCCTCTATTTTGATTTGCTAAATCTGGCAACCCTACTCCTGCTCATTTCTACTTTGACAGGTTTCTCCATCTTGGATTTGTTAGTCTTCTGTTCTCTGTGTGTTCCTTTTGACAATGGCCTTTCTTCTCCCTTATTTCTAGATGTACCTTAATTTGATCAAGCACTGACAAGAATCTAATGATGATTGTTTTTATCATCACTCTCTCTTCACAGTACAGGAATATCACTATTCTGTGTCTGTGTATGCACATGCATGAGGGAGAGAAAGGGAAACAGAAGTGATTTAAGAATTACTATTTTGGAAAAAAAAAGAGTGAGGCAAACCAAAAAATAGACTCTTGGGGCACCTGGGTGGCTCAGTCAGTTAAGCGTCTGCCTTTGGCTCAGGTCATGATCTCAGGGTCTTGGGATCGAGCCCTACATCGGGCTCCTTGCTCAGCAAGGAGTCTGCTTCTCCCTCTCCCTCTGCCCCTTCCCCCTACTTGTGCACATGCTCTCTCTCTCCTAAGTAAATAAATAAAATATTTTAAAAAACCCAGACTCTTGGGTGCCTGGGTGGGCTCAGTCGGTTAAGCGTCTGCCTTCGGCTCAGGTCATGATCCCAGGGTCCTGGGATTGAGTCCCATGTCGGGCTCCCTTCTCCACAGGGAGTCTGCTTCTCCCTCTGCCTCTCCCCCCACTCATTCTCTCAATTTTTTTCACTCTCGTGCTCTCTCTCAAATAAATAAATAAAATCTTTAAAAAAAGACTTTAAAAAAATAAAAAATAAAAACCCAGACTCTTATGTATAGAAAACAAACTGAGGGTTGCTGGAAGGGAGGTGGATGGAGGGATGGGTTAAATGAGTGATGGGGATTAAGGAGGGCACTTGTTGTGATGAGCACTGGGTATTATATGTAAGTGATGAATCACTAAATTCTACAACTGAAACTAATATTACATATGTTAAGTATGTAATTCCAGCTACTTAACATATTGTTTGGAACTGGAATTTAACTGGAATTCAAATAAAAACTCAAAAAAAGAATTACTATTTTAAGGGGCACTTGGCTGGCTTAGTCACTAGAACATGCGGCTCTTAATCTCAGGGTTGTGAGTTCAAGTCCCACATTGGGTACAGAGATTACTTAAAAATAAAATATTTTAGAAAAAGAATTACTATTTTGAAATAAACATGCTTAGAAAATGAAGTCTAATATAACTAGAACACAATTAAGATAGGGAAGTGACTTCTTACAATAGGGAAAAATCCTTGAGGTTTATAGAGAGTCACCCAATACTGTCAATGGGAGTTAACTCTTTTTGAAAATCAGATGGTTTAGGAAAACTGCTAGTTGTTAATGCCAATATCCATTCTCTTCTCTTTCTTTTAAAACCTGATCTCTGATTTTGGCCAAGGCAGCAGAGTGTCTGGCTAAAACACACACTTTCCAGCATCCTTTGCAGCTAGCATAGCCATGTGACAAGCCCTGGCCAATGAAACATAATGGAAAATTATTGGGCATTTCTGGGAAATAGTTGCTTTCCTGATACAGGTGCTACCTTTTCATCCTTGTTTCTTTCTTCTTGTTTCTGCCCAGAGAGCAGAAATAAGGCTGGGGTAGCACAGTCATCTTGAGATCATGAAGCAACCATGAACATGAAAGCCATGTGCTTAAAATGGCAGATCAGGTAGGAAAAAGGCATCTGGGACATTGACAACTGTGGTAGGCATTGCGCTATATCTGCTTGCATCCCGTTTAGGACTGAGGTCTTTGATCCCAGCTGCTGAGACTGTTGATAGCTGATGTCCCTCAACTGTCATTCTTGCTGGGAATCGCCCTCAGCTGAAGACAAACACCTCACCCCTGGTCATGCCCCTTTCTTGCAGGTGGGCAGCCTGCATCCAATGACTGATTGATGAGAGAGTAGAAAGGCCTGTACCCTGACCCCAATTTGGAAAAGCTCTGAAGGGCCAGCTTCAGTTTCGCATGTGATCAGCTGAGACTTTTTTGTGACCACACCACAATGCAACTTCTTTCTCTTACCTAATGCTGGTGCCTTTCTTACCCAAAATGTATTAATACCAAGCACACTCCTCAATAAACCTCCTCCATTCAGTCTCCATGGCAGAATTCACTTTTCAGGAGAAGCTGACCTGCAATGATGATATTGCACAGCTGCTATGGAGCCTATCTCTGGACTTCTTGATAACGAGATTGTTTAAATTACTGGATAAGCCCCAGCAGCTGTATTGCACATATATCCACTCCAAAGCAATGCCTGTCAAAAAAACAGAAGGGTATTTTATATCTTGAACTGGGCTTCAAAGTCTGAATGAAGAACTGGTTCCCAAGACTTAGCAGCTTGGGTTGCTGAAGGCAAATGTAATATAAGTGAAACTTCTGGATTGAGTAGAAAAAAAAAAATAACTCCCATCTGATTCCTCCTTTTGAATAAGGATAAGAAAAAGCCATTCCCTAAAACTGCAGGAAAAGGCAGGGCCTTGACATTTCTCACTGGAAGAGTAATGAAGAATGAATTCCAAAGAGATTTAGCTAGATTGAAACACAATCATTAGCTCTATGAAAGCATGTAGCCCTCTTCGTAGAAACTAGATGAAGGTACAAGAGTTGGTCAGCATGGCCCAGAGTAAACAATTCCAGCACTAAAGATTTAATGTTCAAGTGTGGATTTGTGTTGCTCTTGACAAACTCCTCAGACATTATTAGCTCCAGAAAATCTTGATAAGAGATGTTCAATCAGGAAGACTTTATCATAGGCACCAAAAACAAAACGCAAAACTAAAAAGCAAACAACAAAAAAATACCTAGAAATGAATAAAAAGTAAAAATGGAGGCAAATGATTTCCCTTTTTTCCCCAGTGAATGGAATATAAGGTTAAGTATACCCTCAATCATCATAAAATTTAAAGAAAATGAATTATAGGTGAAACCAACAGTGAATCGAGATCTCTTGTGACTATAGAAAACCTGAAATTAGTATTCTTTCTAGTGTCTCATTTAGATGCATTTTACCCATGTTATTTAAGGTGAAGCCAAAAAGTCTAAAATCAGAAAAATCAGAAGGCAGTCCTGAGGGCTTAGTCAATCCTCACCTATGGTCATTGCATCATTACTTGTAGACTATTGTCTTCTTTTTCTGGTTTTTAAAATTAGTACAATTGACTCTTCAACTAAGACCGTCATTGACATGAAAATGAGAAATGTGTACTTGGCCCATCCAGCTTTTGACTATAAAGAGATTTCCCAAAGTAACTTAAATATAATGACTTCTCAGACATTTGCTTGTCTTGAGACTGGGGTAATGACAGGAGAAGTAAATGAATCATATCATGAAAGTCCTAGCAAAAGCAGGGATTCAAGTTTTAATTTGTATACATGGAACTTCTAGCATATCTTTCCTTTCCCATTTGTCTGCTTTACATAGACCTGTACTAGACTGAAAATGACCACATTTGGCACAATGATTGCAGTCCTTTAATTTAATGTAGTTCTATAATAAAACAGTACAAATCACATTATACTCAGGCTAATGGATTGGTCCAGAGGCCTTCAAGGATCATTCAAGAACAGAGAGAAGGGAGGTTGCCGAGCGAGTGAATGTCTGTAGAATTCTCTTAGACCTAGCGTTCCAAATCATGGGGCGTCTTTCCTCCTTAGGATGTGTGGTCTCCTTTCTTGCTTAGTAGTAGAATGCCAATTTTCACCAGGGCCACAATGTACCCTGCAAAAAAACAAAATCAAAAACTATACTTCCCAGCTTCCCTTGCACCTAGCAGAGACACATGACAGTTCTGAGAAGGAGTTTGGGAGAGTTTAGGATGAGGAATGGACCTTTTTAGCCAAAGGATATATCTAGGCCCTTATCAAATGTGTTTTGCTTGGCCCACAGAGATTTCCTTTTTAAATTGAATTGAACAGATTCTCATAAAAACTCAGATCTCTAGATTCTTTTTTAAGAATCGTGAAATGTGATCCATCTTGCATCCCCATGTTGCAGTAATAGGCTACAACTTAATAACAACACATCCACTTCTTTCTGCTGTCTTCCTGCCTGTTGTACTCCATTTGTCGCCAGCTAGACCCCAAGACCTGACCTTTACTGCCCACCTGCTTATACTCACTCACCAACCTTTGTCCCACATTTTTCATTGAGCTCTTCTTTCCAGCTTATCTCTTAACTCAGGCAAATGGAAAGTGAAGTCACCCTTGGAGCAAGGCAGCTGCCCTGACAAGACCTCCAGCTAGACCACCTAGACCAGTCTGAGCTTAACCCCTGACTCACACCTGTGCAGATGGACCATGGAGTGACCTCTAGAATAACCATGACTACCTTTACCTCATTATGATACTAAAATCTCCACCCGCGGAAGAGCGTCAGCCCATTTACATAGCATACAATATATGTCTAGGGATGTTTTCTTAAGGCACATGCACCACCTTATGCCCACCTCTACATCTGAGGACCAGGCTTCCCTCTCTAAATATTCATCCTAACCCTAAATAAAAGGAACCCATTCACCCTTGTTCTGGGAGTCATGGTTTTGGAAGCTGTTCCCCATGATTTCCTTATTTGCTGCAAATAAAGTTTACTTTGTGGAACAACTCAACCTAGTGTAGTTTTTGACTCAAAGGAGCAAACTCATGTTGGTTTGGTTACACTTTTCCCACCGACCTCACCTTGCATTTGTTTTGTAAACCTTTTCTCAAGCCGTAGTCTTTATCGCTTTCACTCTTTCTCTTTTGTGTCTTATGCCATGTTTTATCTGTCTGTGCCTTAGCCCTGGGTGACAGATGTGTCCCCAAACACACAGTTATCAGAACTACCTGAATTACCATGCCCAGGTGGCACTTTTTAAAAGCTGGAGCATGTGTGAATAAATGGAATTATTATTCATTCACTTTAATATTTTTAGTTACAGGGGGTGCCTGGCTGGCTCAGTTGGTAGAGCATGTGACTCTTGATCACAGGGTCATGAGTTTGAGCCCCACATTGGGTGTAGAGTTTAGTTAAAAAAAATTCTTTTTTAGTTACTGGTCCTGAACTTGGATCACAGGCCATACTTCAAGGTGAAGTGGACCACATGAAGTCTAAAGGTTAAATTGCTCATCTGGTTTTAAGTGTTAGAACTGTGTTATAAGGCAAAACTCAAGGAGTATTCACCATATTCTTTTACCAAAGACATCACTGGAGCCATGTGATAGGGAGATAAGCAGTCCTTCCTTCTGTGGGCCATAAAAAGCTAACAATGTATTATTTTATTATTTATATACTTGACAAAATATATTTTTATTATCTTTATTTTCCTTATATCCATTCAGGGGTTATAAGTACCACAAATTACACCCATTGAATGAAGTTAATACTTTCTTCATAAACCTCCCTAAGTGCAAGTTTCAAAGGACCCTCTGCATTCCAGGATTTCAGAATTAGGTTATCAACCTATTTGTAATGCTCCTAATGTTAGAGGCTTTGATTGTCTTAACTTTTAGCTTTTACCATTCTCAGATGAAAAAATCTCTTACTTCCTTTTATTTGGCTTTATAAAGCAGCCTTCTGTCCAGTAGAACTTTTGCTTTCTATCAGCCCAGCTGTCCTTCCCAGCACTTCTTCCAGGGCCATTGTAGCTTTCTTGAATTTTGGAAGATAGAGGTAGGCAAAGTTTTATTAGAAAGAAAAATATGTTTCTTTTGAATGATAGTCAACAAACAGCTGATTATTTGAGCTATAGTGACACACTGGATTGGCTTCCTGGAATGATGATACTCCTTTGGTCATAACCAATCATAGAGAACAATTCCTTTTGTACATAGACTTTAGATTAATTTGTTGATTATTTTTACTTATATTGTCTTTGAGTTTGTCACTTAATGACACATGACAGTGTTTCTAAAGTGTGGTCCTTAGGCAAAGGCATCAGCATCACCTAGAAACTTGTTAAAATGTACATTCTCAGCCCTCACCCGAGACCTACTAAATCAGACATTCTGGGTAAGGTCCAACAATTTTGTTTCCACAAGCCCTCTAGGTGATTCTCATGCACATTCAAGTTTCAGACCCACTGACATAGTGTTTGAAAGGCAATTTCTACTTAGACCTAGAAAAACTGGAATGTAAAGGAATGGAATATGGAGAGTATCTTGCTGTATTGCTTTTTTGCTTGTTAAAATAAATGGCTACAGTGATAGAGTCACTGGCAATGTGTACAAGGTGTCAGCTGCTCATATTTGAAGTAACACTACCTAGGTTTGATGATCTTACTAAAATTAGTAAGGGGAAAGGAAGAAATGTGAGACTAGGGGAAAGAATTTTACCTGAGGGGAATTTAAATATTTATACATGCACATATGAGCAAAGAGAACACAGAGCCCAGAAAGGAAAAGATACATAAAGGAATGTTAATGATAGACCCTACTAATAGGTAATGGCAACTCTCCAGTTCAGAGTGGAATCAGCAGAGATGCCCACAGAAGTAGAGGGGGGATTCTGAGAATGAGAGCTTCCATTCATTTAACAAATGATTACTGAGTACCTGCTTTACACCTGGCATTGTTCTAGGGGCCATTGTTCTTGTCCAAAAAAGGACAAGATAGAAATGATCCCCGCCCTCACAGAACTTAGTCTAGTGGGGGTCATGAACCACTGAACAGTGAATTGTAATAAAGTGTGACAGAGGCCATGTTAGAAGACATGCAGGGTAGATATGAGGGCTCAGAGGAGAGGTGCTGAACCCAGACTTGGGAGATGGGTGAGTTGATAATAGCCATCATAACATTTCAAGCAGAGACATATTGTAGGACTAAACTGAAGGAAATTAGTAAAGTACTTTTCTAAAGCTCATTTCTAGTTATCTCTTTGAGATGGGAAACATTAGTCCCAGTTTGGTTTTTAATAGAAAAATGTGTACGTGATGAGGATATTTGACAAGGGAGAGATCTGGGACTATGGAAATCAAAACCCTTGGCAGAAGCACTGGGCTGGGTCCAGAGCTCTCTTTGAAACCACTTAGAACCTTAGGAAACACAGGCAATTGCAGTAGGGTGGAGAGGGCTCTAGCCAAAAGAACATCACTTTTTTTTTTTTTTAAATCTTTGAAAGCAGAAGACCTGAATATTCTCCCTAGTGGGAGAATATGGCTTTAGCTACCCCTACGTCCTCTCAGGAGGAATTATAGCCATAAGAGCTCTTAAGCATAAATAGCTATAAGAATATATGAGGGCCATGTTTTGGGCCCTTTGTTAGTAGAAACTTTTGTCAGAGGACTATTGCTGATGTAGCAGGAGATGGCTGATGGATATTCAGGAGGAGCTCAGTACAAACAAGGAAAGAAAATAAAGGGGAAGCAAAATAATTTCTTTCTTTTTTTTTTTTGGTTTTTATATTTTTATTTATTTACTGAAGAAAAACAAAAAAAGAATTTTTTTTTTTTTTTTGAGAGAGAGAGTGTGTGAGTGTGAGCATTGGGCAGGGGCAAAGGGAAAGAGAGAATCTCAAGCAGGCTCTGAACTCAGCATGGAGCCTGCTGCGGGGCTTGATCTCATGACCCTGAGATCATGACCTGAGCTGAAATCAAGAGTGGGAAGCTTAATCAAATGAACCACCCAGGTGCCCCTGAAAAAAAAATTTTTAAAGCAGGTAACATTTATTAAATGTTCACTCTGTGCCAGGCTTTCAGAATGTTTTTAACCTGTAAGTTTCCTGTAATTGGCCAATAAATTCACAAGTGGTAGTGTCAAGGGAGATAGGAAGCAATAGAAAGAACATGGCCACATGCAATTTTTATCAGGTATACTCAAATGGCCATTTCATTAAGTTATTTTACATCAGGCAAAGTCATGGAGCCTATTATTGAGATTAAAAATCATTGAATATTTAAATAATCTTTGGGATTATCTTTTTTCAGTTCTCTTCTGAAGAGAGACCCTGTACATGAATGGTCAACGGCTATACATTTGTATACACGAGTCACCCACGAGTCAGCAGATTCTCCATGCCTCAGTCTTGATGATTTGTGCACATTGATTTTGCTCAACCTGCAAAGTATCCTGAGCACATGGTAACTCTTATAATCAAGTAATTCTAACTAGTCCCTCTTTGTGGATAGCCTAGGAAAGAAAGTCTCTATATTATTGTTTCAGTATCTTAATTTGCAGCAAATAATTCAGCCTGTAAAATATGCCTTTTTCTATTCTTGAGCAAATCTTTTATCCCAACAAGATCAAAGGACTCCACCAACTCTTTGAGTGACTTCCTTCCTTTGACATGTTAAAATAATCTTTTATTGGTTTCACAGCACTTGGAAGGTGCTCTTCAGAGTGTTTTTCTTATAGTTGTTATTCTTTGTTTTCTTCACATGAACTCCTTTACCAATTTGGGGGAAATGCCGTCTTTTTTCTCTGATAATTTATATGGCTCTAGCTAGCAATTCTTTTTTTAGTTCTACCTTGAATGCTTGTTATTTTCATTCCTTGGTATATGCTTTTCATGAAAAGCAAACAACAACAAAGTATATAGGCTTTTCTTGTGGGTTATTGACTTTTCAAAGTCCTTCCTTTCAGTTGTCTCCTAAATGGGGCTTGTATTTATCAAATTTCCCTTTTTAAAAATTTAGAGTATATGGGACAGGTTTCTTGGTTTTCCCTGGTCCCATGAGGATATAGAATTTAATTATGTTATTAATTTTTGCTTAGTGGCTCACCCACAGTACTCTCTTGGGTCCATTTCTGATCCTGTTTAGGATGAAAGTTCCCTCTATTTCCCTTCCTAGTGAGATTTAGACAGCAGTACTCAATTTATTAACATCCAGCCCGCATCCCTACCTGCTCCCCACCCCCTACCCCTGGGCCCCTGTATCTCTCATCCTGATTGAACAGTTGGTTACTTTGTATTTGGATAACTAGGAACTTTTATTATTATCTGGACAATTTTTTTCAGCTTTCCCAATTCCATTTAACATTTTCTGTCTCATCATTTCACTTGGGTAATCTATAATATACATTTTTCTGTACATAGATGTTTTAACATGAATTATTTTTTGTTTTTTAAGATTTTATTTATTTATTTGACAGAGAGAGAGAGAACAAGCAGGGGGAGCAGCAGGCAATGGGAGAGGGAGAAGTAGGCTCCCCTCTGAGCAAGGAGCCTGGCATGGGACTCAATCCCAGGACCTCGGGATCATGACCTGAGCTTAAAGCTGACATTTAACTGACTGAGCCACCCAGGCGCCCCAACATGAATTGTTTTTATAGTTGAAAAGTTATAAGATACATCTATCCTGTGAAGCTTATTCAACAGATACTTTTTCAGTACTGTTATGTACCAGTTCTAGACCCTGGGAATAAACAAGGACTGGAATCAAAATTCAAATTCTAATGAGGGGGTGGGGTAGGGCAACAAGAATTAATTTGTCAGATGTTGATAAGAGCTTAAAAGAAAATATAAAGTCAGATGATATTTCAGAGCAGCCCATGTCAATCAGTTCTACCAGAGAATCAAACTCTAATGCCCTAAGGCACCCTTTATATACAATGAATTATCTTCTTTACTATGCATATTGAGTGATACCAGCTGTGTACCATCCTTGGGAAATGGGAAAAAACAGTCACCAAAATCATTTTCTGTAGGGATTATACTGTCATGGAACCCTAGTTGAGAAGGACTGGGTTAGAGAGCATCAGTTATAGGAGGGAGTGCTGCTTGAGATTACTTGGTCAAGTAAGGCCTTTCTGACAAGAAGTCCTTTGAGCAGACACCTGAATTCAATGAGGGATGGAGGTCACCTGCAGATGCAAGGTGAGGGGAAGTGGGAAACCATAGCTGAGTATTCCAGCCAGAGACAAGTGTGGATTTGTTATATCTGAGGAACAGTTAAGAAGGCCAGTGTGGCTGGAGCTGAGTATCAGGGGACAGAGAGGTGGGGATAAGATCAGAGAAGTGGCTGGTGATGGGTGGAGATGGTGAGACATGCCAGAGATGTTTTAGCTCAAGTCAATTCAGCAGAGATTTACTGGGTTCCAACTATGTGCCATGACCTGGGGTCTTCAAAGATGAATGAATCATGGTCTCTGTCCTCATGCAATGTACAATATAGAGCATATCACTCAACTTAGACTAAGTAAATATAGTGGGATGAATGCTACACCATAGTAGTAAGCAAATGAGTGGTCATTGGTTGAGTACTCCCAGAAGTGGACTCTGAGCCAAGCATTCAGGTGCTAGTGATTTATAAGGAAGTGCTCCTAGGAGGAACTCATAAGAGCCAGGTAAGGGTGGGATTTCAAGCAACAGATTCAGCCTGATCTAGGGAGTCCTGTAGTGTAAATTACACTGCACAGTGTGTCACACTTTGAAGTAATGGAGCTGAATTTTTATATGTGTATACCTGCTAGTCATTGGCTGTGGGCTGCTCAACAGGGTGATGTCACTCTCAGGCACTTTTTGTTCCATATAGGTGAGTTGGCTCCAATGTCAAAGGTAATCCTCTGAAGATTATAGCAAAAGGAGTGGAGGCTAGGGGATGAGAGCACAGAGCTGGTGAAAGGGATCCAAGGGGGATCTTGATTGGGCATCAACAGTCTCTACCCCAGGACTAACAGAGCTTCTCAGTCCAGAGGATAGGGCTTGAAGGATAGGCAGAGGATAGTAAGCTTTTCCCAAATGGAAACCACCCCTGTTTGCTTGGCTCTGTGTCTCCTTGTTATCTAGTTTAGTTCTTACTCAACATAGAGAAGCCCAGAGATGTTTCTGAGTGGAAATGAATGCATGCGTGAACCCACGCCAGTCCCAGGAACTAATCTGGAGAAATTTTAGAAATCATTTGGCAGAAGCCACATACCCCAATATTGCATCTTCAGAGAGGATGCTAAGCTCTTCTGCATAGGAATGGAAAGCTGGTGGGAATACAGTTCAGAAATCTGGGAGGTATAGCTATAGAAAAGGCATATAAACTTGAGTGTGAGCAAGTGAGAAGTAATACATCTAAGGGACAAAAATCCAAACATCTTAGTGTATGATGTGTTCTATTAAAAATTCAAAAAAAAAAAAAAACCAACAGTGAAAATAATCTCTTTAAATGTTCAAGAAAATAGTTGTGCCAACAGCTGGGTTTTGTGTGTGTGTGTGTGTGTGTGTGTGACTTGGCGTTGGAGTGAGAGGGACATTTTTTTCATAGAGAACTTGCTTAAATGTGGTCAAGAATTAGAATAGGTGAGTGGCACTAGGCTGTAGAGCTCTGAATCAGAGTTGTGTTAGGCACTAGGAAGTGCTGGGCAGTATCCCTCTGAGTACCATTCTGATTTTTTTTTTTTTTTAATTTATTTGACACAGAGAGAGAGACAGCGAGAGAGGGAACACAAGCAGGGGGAGTAGGAGAGGGAGAAGCAGGCTTCCCGCCGAGCAGGGAGCCCGATGTGGGGTTCGATCCCAGGACCCTGAGATCATGACCCGAGCCGAAGGCAGACGCCCAACCAACTGAGACAACCAGGTGCCCCGCCATTCTGATTTTTTGAAGTTGGAGGCCAGTAACACTGTTGAGAAGGAGTCTGAGGCCACATCCAGGTTCAGGAGGTTATTACTAATAGCTAACATTTATTTAGCACTTCCTACACACCAAGTGCTCCTTAAGCACTTTATATTATTTAATTAGCTCATTAACTTGTAAGAGACAAGTACTTGTATTGCCATTATTTCCATTTTACAGATGAGAAAACTGTGCAATCATTTATTTAATACCTCCCAAGGGCCAAATTGTCCAGGTTTACACAAGTGGCAAGTGGAAGAACTGGGATTTGGTCTTAGATTCTACTCATAATCGCTAGAATAGAGTTGAATGCTATGATTGATTACAGGAGGAAGGAATGGCATATCATGCATTTTTTCATCCTCTCATTCTGGTCTTTTCCCACCCTTCAATCATACTCTTCCCCCTTTCACATCTAGTCAAATTAAACTATTTTCTCATCCCCAGCATTCTACACTCTTGTATGGGCTATTGCCAGTCCTGCAGCACCCAGTCTCTAGTGCTTTGCAGGCTAACTCTTACCAGTTCTTTGGAATTCAGGTCAGGCATCACTTTTTACAGAAAACCTTCCCTAATTTCATCAGTCAGAATTGGTGCTCCTTCTATGTGATTTCTCTTACGTTATGAGCCTCACTTGCAACATAACACTTTTTATTGTGAATTGTGGTGGTTTATTTCTCTTAAAATGAGCTAAAAGAAGAGGACATTTAGTGTTTTCATTGAGTGAATGAGACCTGATGACTTCACCCTGGCTCCAAACTATTGGTATTGTCTTGTAAAAGTTATCTGCTTTCCAGGTTCATTTTTGTAATTGTAAAACACAGCTGTTGGACCAGTTGAAATTTCCAGCTCTGTTATCTGTTTCTTATATAAGTTTGGGAACTTCCAAATATTCAGTAAAAATTTTACCCATTTATATTTGTTTTCTATTATATGCATACAATATGGTATTTCTTTCCATAAACCATTTTCTCTCTTTTGTAGCTAAGCTTGCTAAATGTGATATCTTCATAAAAAACAATCAATTTGTTGGGAGCAATACATGGGCACTTTGTATTAAAAATGTTTTATTTCTTAAGTTGGGGGAGGTATGGAGAGGCATATCATACCAATGTGTATGTTATTATATACACATATTTTAAGTATTATTATTTTATAAAAAATAAAAAAGAATATGTTATTTATGTATAATAAATTATAGAATGAATTATAGAATAAATCCTATAAAGAATACAGAGAAAATGAACTTATCTAAAAAATGTCCAGGGTGTTAGGTTAAATCTGTACACAGTTACACTGAATGAAAAAAAGGTACCAGTGGGCTCCTGGGTGGCTCAGTTGGTTGAGCGACTGCCTTCAGCTCAGGTCATGGTCCCGGAGTCCTGGGATCGAGTCCCACATCGGGCTCCCGGCTCGGCGGGGAGCCTGCTTCTCCCTCTGACCCTCTCCCCTCTCATGCTGTTTCTCTCTCTCTCTCTCAAATAAATAAATTAAAAAAATCTTTAAAAAAAAAAGGTACCAGTTATTAAAACACAGATACAATAGATATAAAATATTATCCTGACCAGATTTATATGAGAGACGGAGACTAGAATCTTGGGTAATATTGGGTCTTCATGAATGAAATCAATTAAGTTTAGAGAAGCTATTTATTGATAGTGAGATTAAAACATAATTAGCAATCATAAAGCAGTCTGTAGGAGTTGTGATCATTAATGGAGCAATGGATAGATTCCTGGAGACTTGGAGGTCTTCATCTTGTTTGTTTTCAAGTAAACCTAAATCTCTTACTAAGCAATTTCTGGGTGGTAATGGGGAGGGGCCTTGCTTAAGCTAACTCATGATTTAAATCAGATACACACATATCCATTTCTTGAGATAGGATAGCCAGTTTATGTATGTGAGGCAGGCAGACTGAGAAACAAAAATGAAGGGCTGCCTGGATGTTCTTTTTTCAAATTCTTAACCTCAAGCAAGAATCTCTGTTTCTTGTTGCCTTTTTTGTAATGATGACAGTCACAATGAGAAAAATAAATGCTTTTTTCTTGTTAAAAATTTACATTATTCACGCTAGTTAAATATCAGTGAAAACTGTCCTTATTTTACTCAGTAGATAAAGCTACAAGTTTACAAGGTGAGAAAAATTTCTCCCCCGTTGGAATGCTGTGAAATGTATTTTTAAAAGTGTCAGAGCAGGAGGGAAGCTAGTTTGCTGGCCCCTACATTAGGCTTCCATTTTTCTGATGTGACAAATAAAGTCACTTTCGAGCAAGGTGGTTCTCGTTGGCACATTGTTCTGAAGGGACCTCACTAATTCATTTAAAAACTAGGTCATACACCACTAATGCAAATATCACTCCATAGAAAAATTCTGGGCAACAACAGCTCTCTAAGATCCAAGCACTAATCTCTTTATTTCACAAAATGACAGAATTTGGCAAAAACCCAGGAAAAAGAATCAAGAATCTCTTGGAATTCTTTAAAATAAAATAAGATTGGGGCGCCTGGGTGGCTCAGTCGTTAAGTGTCTGCCTTCAGCTCAGGTCATGATCCCAGGGTCCTGGGATCGAGCCCCACATTGGGCTCCCTGCTCCACGGGAAGCCTGCTTCTCCCTCTCCCACTCCCCCTACTTGTGTTCCCTCTCTCGCTGTGTCTCTCTCTCTGTCAAATAAATAAATAAAATCTTTAAAAAAAAAAATAAAATAAAATAAGATTTATTTAGCCAGCATGGCAAACTAAACTAATAGCACATCTATTTTACTTGAGGGTTTGCCTATAATGTATATTTTCTGTATCAGGAGGTACCACTGGACTCAAATGTAACTTAGTGCAGCTTCAGAATTGTTACAGGAGAGGCTAAAGGAAGTTCAGGATGGGTATGCTGGGAGTCTGCATTTTAACAAGTACTCCAGGTGATTCTGTTGCACTTTGGGAAAACCTCAGAGAATAACTCTTAATAATGCTCACAAAGAAATTTGCTTTTAGTTAAGAAGAGCATAAAACACATGAAGATATTAAGAGAGTTGATTAGTATGGCTAAAAGGTGGTAGATTTTTTTTTTTTAATATTTAGTTAATCAACTGGAATTAAACCTAGTTGTGGACATTGCTTTTCAGTTTGTTCCACTCAACAGGCTGGGAGTATCTCTTACCTGTCAATTATTTTTGGCCTTAACAAAAAATCTATTCTCACAAATTATGTGGAAACTTTCCTCTTATCAGAGTCTTTATGTCATTAGTGATTTGTGTTGCAGAGTTGGTTTTCCCTTGTTAAAGAATGAGTCCATCAACCTGGCAGCTTATGCCAGTTTTCTCAAGCAAGGCTAGATACAAACCACTGTAGATCTTTTAGAACCTACAGCTGCTGAGGCTCCACTCCTTACCCCAATCAGAATCTCTATGCACAGTGCCCAAAAAATCTATTTCCTTAAAAGTTTTACTGTGCAGCCAGGCTTGGGATACAGTGATTTAATGATAGCAAAAGAAACTTTGAGACTTTTAAATAGATTCTTCTTGATTAGATATTTCTTTACTCTTGATCTAGCTGGAACCATTGTTGTGCTAGGTTTGTTGATGTATTGCCTGTAACTCTGGATTTTGTGCTAAGCCATCTCTGATATAGACACTGTGATAAGCAATGTATAAGATTGCTAAGGGGGCTTCACTTCTGCAGTTGATAAGCCAGAGAGGCCCAAGATACATGGACAAAGGTGAAGTTTTCTCTAAGTGGAGTCTGATCATCTTGATGAATAGGACAGAAAGCTGGTTGAAGCATTGTCATGGTCTGAAGAGCTGGGGAAAGAAGGTTTTGGAGAATTTAGCACTTAGGCCTTTGAATCACCTTGGTACACTACTGGGTAGGTAATATGAGCTTGATGATGCTGAACAACAAAGGTTCTAGCTGGCAGGTCTGAACACATTTACGTTTAGGTCACGTTTTGAGAGATGGCAGAGACAATGGACTTCCTGACTTCCAGACCCTGGTATTACTGACAGAAGGATGTCTGGGCAATTTTTAAGATTCCTAACATAGGTTATTTTACAACCTTTCTGGCTTATGCCTGAATTGTTCAAGATGCTGAGACCGATAGCTCTCTGCATGTTTTTCCTATATGTTTCTTTCTGAGTTTGCTTGTATAGTTCTATGACAGAAGGTAAATTTCCAGAAAGCAAAAATTACTTATGTTGCTTTCTGACACACATGCTAAATACTTCAGAATGAAAGTAAACCTAGTGTTCTCTACTACTTCTAGTTTCCACACTCCAACCATCAAGTTGGCAGAGATTGCTGCCCCATAGACTAGGGGTAGGTGATGTGGGAATTAAATGCACTTTCCCTCAGCCAGTGCCCAAATTATGAGCGTCACCAGGACACCTCCCATGTTACTCAGTCCCTGGAATGCTTTCCATCACTGAAGGAAGGAAAGAAAAGGTCGTGAAACTTTCAATAATATGGAACAAGGGCTAAACCATTTTCTGACAGGTGCCCTTAAAATCTTGCTACTCAAAGCGTGGTCCTCAGATCAGGAGCATCATCATCACCATCTGGAGCTTGCTAGAAAGGCAGAATCTCAGGTTTCCATTCCAGATTTACTGGATCAGAATCCTCCTTTTAACAAGATACCCAGGTGACTGCTATTAATATTTAGAATTTCAAATATCAGTTGACTTATTAATTCATTCATTGAGCAAAAACAGCTCTGGAAAACAGATTCAGCCCTTTGTGCCCGCTTCGCACTGGCTCGGCTGGGTAGCAACCGAACCCCCAGGGACATCGGAGCGGGTGCTGCCGAGGGCAATTTGGTGATTGGCTGGCCAGACCACGTGACCGGCACCGGGCCTTTCCTGTTACCGGATTGGCTCTCGTGGACTCTGACGGACAGGACTGGGGCGGGCCAGAGCCCGGACGGAGGGGCGCGCGCGGGGGCGCGAAGCCACGAGAGCGCGAGTGCGCGTGCGCGAGCGGCGGGGCTTTCTCCGGAGCCGTCGGAGGGAGCCGGAGCGCTTCTCTTGAGGTAAGCGCCGCCGCCGGGCGGCCCCCTGCCCCTACCGCGGCTAGTGCGGACTAGCCCGGTGGGCAGGGCTGGGCGGGGTGAAGGGGGAAGTCTGGGGTCCGCCCGGGGAGCTCTGCTTCGGGTAGGATGCAGACTCGCACTCAGCCACCCCGGTTGGGTGCCTCGGTTTCCCTTTCCCTACCTTCTAAATGCACCTTCCTATCCTCACCACGGTGACGAGTCCGCCCGAGGGGAGTTGCCCACTTGGCAGCCTCGTCTCTGCCTTTGTTTCCCGCCTGGAGGGATGCTGGTATCGGCCCCCTCCCCTGGTAAAGGGTGAGCGTGGTGTGGCGCGGGCATCAGTGGACTCCGGACCTGGGCTGGGCTCGGGAGAGGATGACTTTAATGCAGTGGGACCTGTCACATGTGAGAAGGAAGGGGAAAAAAATGTGTCACTTTAGCCAAGCCGCGGGACTCGAACTAATCCGGCGGCGACCGACGCCGAATTCCTAGCGCAGCTGGGCGGGCGGGGGAGGGGGGTTCGCGACCGGTGGACCGAGCCCAAGTGTTGCTGGTAGAAGGCTTCTCCGGACCTGCACGCGAGCTCTCACCCCAGAGTTGCATCGATACTGAACGCTTTTAGCCTGCCGAGGGAATCCAGATCTTCGTTAAGAGGTGAAAAAAAATTTTTTAAGCAGTTGGGCACTGGTCTAAATGAGCAGGAGCAGGTCTAAATGAGAGGCTACAATAAGGAATTACAGATACAGCGAAACCGATGACTGGTAAATCCTGAGGAGGGAAATGCCTGCAGTGAACTGCAGACCAGATCATAACACTGAGATTCTCCAACAAGAAGATAGGGGTTTGGGGGGTCAGTGGGGTGGGGTGGCGGTTATCTCTGTAAACTGAGAGGTCTTTCTGGTGTGCAGAAGAGAGTAATTATTTTGAGCGTGTTAATGGCCTGTAGGGAGAAGGGAAGGCATGATGTAAATTACACCTATTCAGACCTCCTTAATTCTTTGAAAAGTGCTTGTTTAAAGACCATTTGGATGCCAAAAACGGTTTGTGTGTTGGGGATGAAGGGCTGTCTCCTCTAAGTCATAGTTTAAAAAAGGAAGTTGTGTGCAAGACATCTGCTTTCCTTCTCCATTTCCCCAGACCTGTAATAGCAAGGGCATACTGTATATCTTATAATGAAATATTAGAAGTTCCTTCAGTTTTCCACTACTTTGTTGGATGTATCTGGTGGTTTACTTGGTAAGAAATGATTCATCAGTCATTAGGAAGATTTTTACCATATGCTGGAGTTTCACTGTAATCTATTTAAAACTTATTCTGGTGTGAGATGAGAAGAATCTCTCTACCCGATTCCTTGGAGACCTCCTGATACTCCTTCAAAGCCCTTTTATTACTCTTACCTTCCCACATACAAAGTTTTGTTTCTTTAGGAAACACTGATTTTTCAAACATCCAAGACACACCTCATGCCTATGAAATGCCTACACTTGCTAAGAAATCAGTTTACTTGGCAAGTTAAAACAAATTGAAGTAGGAACACTTAAATTTGTTAGGGGAATCGGAATGTTTATCAGCTGTAGCAAATCAACTTTTTGATGGTTTTCTGAGGTGAATGAAAGTAAAGTTGCTGCAAAGCTTTTTGGGAATGTAACAAATGACCCTATTAAAGTGACTGTAGGTTGTTACCCCATAGATTGGAATATAAAGTAAATTAGTGTGAATAATTCAATTTACCAATGATTTTTTTTTTTAAGATGGCATGTGATGGGGTGGGGGAGAAGGAATTCTGAAGGTGGGGTAGGTGGTATAGTTTGAAAAAATATGCTTTTATGTTTAGAAAAATGTCATTTTTATATAAATTATGTAAAGGTCATAGTATGTTTATGTTTATCTTTAGCCCAAGAGAGATGGGTTTTAAAAAAGTAGAGAAACATGTATAGGTTTATACAAGGTAAAAGAGAAAGAGTGGCTGGCTTAGTTCATCTTGAGGGAAGCAGTGTTACCTCAGTGACCTACAAGACAAGGTTTTATTTTCCGATTCAATGAAAGCCCGCTAGTGTTGCTTTCGAAGCAACAACGAAATCATTTCCTTTCTGTCATTTCTGTTCTCTGGGTCAGGAACAGGGAGGATGGAGAGCATTGAGAGAAATTAGAGTCCGACCTGCATACCTAAGCAATAGTGTCCTTTGAGCGGGATCTGTGTCACATTGTGTAAATATAAGAGCCTTCACTTTGAGATGGATCTGAGCACCTTCCCTAAGATGCATGCTGTAAGATAAAGCTGGATAACATTGCCACAGGTGGGGGCATGGGTGAGATCATCTGATAACAGAAGCACTGGGGGAAAAGGAGAGCCAGAAAATGTTTAATTCAGTGAGGGTCTTTGGAGCCTTAAGGAGGCATTTCCAGGCAGAGCTCATTATTGGCTAGCCTGGCTGGGCTTTGTATGGCTTCCACAGGAGCTGCCCTTCATGTGGAGACTCCTACGGAGGTTCCGTTTCTCAGGTTGTAAGCATCAGTTATGTTTCTTATATGCTCTAGAAAAGAAAGGCTCACAAAGACACAATCTAGCCTGCCATTCTTTCAGATCTTTGGCTCATGTCACCCACAGGCTTCCAGAAATAAGTTGTGCCCTCCCTACCAGTAGATGGCACTGCTGTCTCTGGAATTCCTGGAGGAGATGAAACAGAGCTGGCAAACCAGTGGTGTGTAGCCTCCAGATTTTGAAAGGCTATCAGCTCTCAAAAAAAAAAAAAGGTTCTGAAAGCCCAACTGTTTATCTTAGGTAGAAATAATGTGTGTTGGAGGTTGAGGAATGGGTACAATTACTTTGCTGGTTGTGTATAGGGGAAAAGGCAACAATTACGCATTATATCATAGGTTTTAAAAGCTCTTGGCATACATGTTGGTTAATTGAACATGAGGTTGAAATCCTGATTCAGTCAAAATTCACAACAATGTCATGGTTCTAATTCTTTGCACGTGAAGCTAGTCTACACATGGACAGGACTATGGAAATATACATGTGACTTTTAAACCTGATCAATATCCAGTAATTACATGCTCTGAAGGTGGTGGTGAGGGTATCAGTAAAGGCAGTGCTTGTTGTTACTGTACTACAGGGCTGTCCAGGTAGGTCAAAGTTATTCCGAATCGTTTTCTTCTAAAACTTGGAAATTACTAAGAAGTATTTTAAGGTTTTCTTAGCTAAAGCTGTCCTTTCAAGATTATGTTACTCCAAATCTTGAATTTTGGTTTTATTAAGCTTGTTAGCCAGAATTCATTTATCTGTTCCCCTCTTTTAAAATAGCTATTCTTTGTTTTTGACTGTTCTTTGAGATGGAATATGTAACCGTGGTATTTGAAGGAGGTGAGTGCTGTTGCCAGTGAAGTTACAATGTATATGAGAACCTCAGTTTTGACCCTGCCTGAGCTACACAGTAGGCTGCCTCTAGGTGTCATTACCCCAATCACCTGCTTCCTCATGCAGTTCACTCCCTATGGCTCAGCTTATTTGAGGTTTATTTCTGTCTCCAAGAGAACTGATGAGCTGGTTTTTACTACCAGTGCTGAATCCTAAAATCCTGCTGGTGCTAGATGGCAGTAGTTACAACAGTCCATTAACATTGTCTCATTATGTGACCTCAAATAAATCTTTGCCTTTCTGAAACTCCATTTTCTTGCCTGATCACTGGGATTGCTGAGGTGATACATGTCTATTAAAATCTCTTTCAAGTCTTATTCTGTGGCAGGGTGACTCTTGTAAGGTATTTCTGAAGCCTCTGAAAAGTTCATCTAGAAGGTAATTTCAAACTGTGAGCCTAGGGCAAAAAGAAATCTCAGTAATACTTCTTTCCAGAGAAATGATTGTGTATTGTCTTAGAATCCTAATAATTCAGAGTTGGAAGAAACCCTATGGGTGGTTTAACTCAACTTTCTCATCTAATAGGCAGAGTTTCAACTCAGGACTGAGTGACCAAGCTAACAGAACTAGTTAGTGGTAGAGAACTCGTTAGAGAACTAGGACCCAAGCTCAGACTCCTCTCCATCTTTCCTTCTCCAATGCTGCCTTTCTCCACTTGCCATCAGGACTCAGAATATGCTATGTCTACAGGGCTGGAGCCAAGAAAATTCTGAGTAATTCCTTAATGTAGCATTTTAAAGCCACAGCATGAATAATGTTGAGTTTGGGTAGAAATTCAAGGTCAGGCTTTTCTTTGCAGCTTGTTCTTCACTGACTGACCCTGCACAGGATTCTTTATGTGCATCTTTGGGTTTTTCAAACTTTTTGCATACTGTTTCCTAGAAGAAAAACTTTCATCATCCTAGAAGAGTCCCTTACCAATCAGATATTCTTATATTAGGTTCATGGAACTGTGAGTGCTGCGTGGAAAGAATATGTCCATATAATAGGCTTCTTTTGTAATCCTATAACATTTAACACATTCTGAGGAGGAGTTTCTTTGGCTTCAACAGACTGCCAAAGCTGGGTTGGGGGTGGGGGAGTGGAATCCATGGCACAAAAATAGGGTAGAAATTCTAGAGTCTAGAGTGGGTTGTGGAAAATTGCCAGGATGGGAGAGTTTTTGAGGAGCTAAAGACACTATATAGTGCATGCGGGCTGGGGTTAGAGTACAGAAGTAAACCTATGGAAGTCCTTAGACCCTTTTACCTTTATTGAAATGTTTAAAATTGCTCACTAAATGAAGATGCTAATAGCATTTTATTCATTTTAAATTAATAATGGATGTGCAAGTATTGATTTCCATTTATCATTGCTTGCCCAGTAAGTACTCCCTTGTGATTTCACCAAAACACTTTCATATTCATGTTCCTTCATTGAAGATGACAAGCATTGTAAGAACCTCCTTTCTCCCTCAATCTGATCTGATTTCCAGATAGATAGTGCTTTTCTGACTTGTGCCTTGGGGGGTTGACTCCTGTTTTTCACTTCTGACGTCCTTCATTGCACTGTTTTTTTACTGTAAGCTCCTAGGATTCACCATGATCTCAGAGATGCAAAAATAGCATACATGCCAGGGATAAAAAAAAAAATCTTGAGGTTCCTTTGTCCTCAGAATTTATCACAGAAACTGCTGATTCTTGGTTATTTTATTTCTCTTTTCTATTTGCAACCCCAAATTCTTTTTCTAATTGTCTCCCAAATAGTAGTGACTCAGAGTTTCTATATATTGAAAATATTTTTGATTTTGCCAGAGCATATACAGAAGTTAATTTGTGTTCAAGTCCTATTTTGGACATGTGAAACATAACTTTGGTGGAGATCACTACATTATGAACATCTGCTTAAAAATCTCCTGATGTCTTTTCTGTGTCACCTTGCCTACATTTGGTACCATAGTGACCTAAGCTGGTAAATGCTACCTTTGGTACCTTTTTGGTTATGGGCCAGAGTAGTATTTGTTCTTGCTTTAGCAGAAGAAAATTACCTTTTTTCAGAAGGCTATCAATTGAGTTTATGTAATAACAGAAAAAAAGTAAAAATTTCTGCATTCTATTCCCAGTACACTAATTTATTGTGAGATTTTGGGGGCATTATTGACATCTGAGTTTATTTCCCTGTGTGGAAAATAAGAAGAGAGAATAGTGACCACTTAAGTTCTTTCTATTTCTAAAAATCTGTGACTATATGAAATTTTATATGGTACCTAGACTAAGCATTTCCTAGAAGTGCTGGCTAGTTGGGAATTATAATCAAATTTGGTGCCGAGAGAATTCTTTATATCTGCAAATTACTTTCTGGTTTACAAAAATATTCTCTATTTCCTTTTTACTTAATGTGTGGTCAGAGAACAGCAGCATTGGTATCATCTGGGAGCTTGTGAGAAATTCAGATTCTCAGGCTTCACTCAGGACCTACTGAATTGGAATGCATTTCGTCAAGATGCGCAGGTCCTATGTGTGCACATTAAAGTCTGACAAGTGCTGCTTTGTCTCATTTGGAGTTTCACATTGATCCTCTGAGGGAAGAGGTATTTTACAGATAAAAAATCAGGGAACCAAGATTCGCTTCTTAAGTAACTAAGTCAAAGTTATTGTGCTAGTGTCTTACCCAGAACGTTGTACCAAATAGAATGTTGTCTTCTTGGTTGGGCTGGAGCCAGCCTTGTATGATAGATAATAACTACTAGCTGCCCAGCAGCGCATGGTTGTAGGTGTGGCTGTGTTACTGATTCTGGCCACCAAAATGTGAATGGAAGTGGAAGAGTGTTGCAACCCACTTCCAGGAAAAAAAAAACACAGAGAATACCCATGTGAGCTTCCATGCTGTTCTCCACTTCTGGCTGGCTGGAATGGAGAAAATTCCTAGGGCAAGCTTGGAAATCAAGTTTTTAAAAAAGTTGCAAAACTTAGGTTAGCCTGGGTGCTTGGATCACTGACCAACCTGTTTGCCTCTTCAGTATGTATATGGGAACCAGAAATAAACTTTAATTGGGCTTGAGCCATTACATTTCCTTGGGTCTGTGTGTTCAGCACTTAGACTACTCACAAATTCACTTGAGCTGCGGCTCTGGGCTTGAAGTTGTGGGTCTTCTGGCCTAATGCATTCATTTATTTTTTTGTCTTTGGCAGTTGGTGATCGGTCAGTGGTGGTCCAACATGCAGAAGTGAGTGAGTGGTGAAAAGCAGCAGAGCTGATGGGTCATGAGGATGTAAGTGTGTTTGAAGGCTCTCACACCCTTTACTCCAGGGTAAGTCAAAGGCATTCTCTGCCGTTGTTTTTCTGGTTTTACTAAGTCCTACAGGTTCTTGTCTCACTAGCCTCTTTGAATCAGTGCAATTAAGTGCTCTGTCTTTGAAAGTTTCCCAAAGCCTTTATTGATTCAACTTGATTCGACACCATACAAATCAACAGTTATGAAGAGAAAATTCCATCAAAGTGATGGGATGGAAACTGCATGGAAATACCTCAACAGAGGAATTTTCAGTGAGTTTGAATGGGTATGATTTACATGGGAAGAGCTGGTTGACTTTCCTGACATATGTAGTAGAAAAGAGAATCAGGCCTGATTGCCTTTTTCTTGTAGCCATATCCTACTGTTAGCTCTGTTGACATACATTCCCCTCTCCCAGCATCCTCCTCTTCCATGGCTTACTTCGCTTAACTTTTCCTTCATTAATCATTTAAATTTTTTTCCAGGAAGGAAACAGCTTACTAAAGAGTTGATGATTCCCACTTTGGTGGATAATAGCAGTAGCAAACATGTGGTTCTTCCTGTTCCGTTTTATTTTATCCAGTGTCACTGGAAGCTACGTGTCCATTCACTCCTCTCTATTTGCAGTCCCTAGTATAATGAATGTGGGCATTGGGAGCATTATAATCAAAGCTGGCTTTGGATTTTCATTTGTGCTGAAGATTTTTGAGACCAGAGGGAGAAATTTACTATTTGGAATGCCCTTCTCAGAGTCCACGTGGAGGTCCAGGAAGGATGGGTTGAAAAGACATCATAACCTTTCTATGCTTCCTGGCTTTAAGAGCTTAAACTAAAACCAGACTCCTTGAAGAGAAAATTGTAATTAATATGGATCTAAGCAGAGCTAAGGATGGTTAGGAAAGAGAGACAGGAGGTTAAAAAAAATGGTACTCAGCTGAAAAACTGGATGGAGGTTTGTTGTAAGCATCTCAGTTCAATACTGTGGACCCTTGGCAGATAATGTCCCATTACCCAGGCTCATACAGAGGGCACCCAGAAAGGCTGATGTCCTTCAGTGCCTCACATGGCTCAGTAATGAGTACAATTTACTGACCAAAATAGAAAATTAGGGGATGTAGATCTCTGTAGATTCCCATAAGCATACATCATTACTGCTCTGGAGTGATGCACATGCTTAGAGATAAGCAAAGCAGAGAAAAGGCAGCTGCAAAGCTCATCAGCAACTGAAGAGTCCAGGTGAGCAGCCAGATACAGACCATAGCTCAGGGCCTGGAGGTTGCTGGTGCAGGGACCTGATCTTTGCTAGGTTTTCTCATTAAAGAAAAGAAGCCTGCCTTTGCTAGCTATCCTCATTTTCCTCTGTGGCTCCCATATATCTTGTATTTTTAAAGTAACTAAAAAGTATATAATGCCAGAAATAGCACTTGATTGGCATGTTTCTGTGTAAATACTGTACAAGGATCAAACTGTAGAGGGAGCCATTCTTTATTGATTAGGGGGCCAAAGAAAGTCATGCTAGAATTGCCAGAGGAGCAGGCACTGTTGACATTCTGAGCCAGGCAGTTCTTTGTGGTGGGGGCTGTGCTCTGCACTGTAGCCTGTTTGGCAGGGTCCTTGGCTTCTACCCACTAGATTGCAGTAGCACTCCCCACAGTCAAAAATGTCTCTAGACATTACCAAGTGTCCTCTGGGGGCAGGAAATTGCCTGGTTGAGAACCACTGCTGAAGTAATACTGCTGAAGGGATTGAATTTTGCTCTGAGTTTTTCTGGGACTGTATTTTAACTATTTAGCCTCATTTTGCTAGATTCCCTACCTGCAAACGAGACACAGAATTTATAACTCAGTACCAAGGAAGTGATGTACATAGTACTGTATGACTACATGGGGGCTCTGTAAATGTTAAGAAACATTGTCTGTCTCCCCAAATTTCCAGGACCCAAGGATCACTCTTGTGCAAGTATTAACTGAGGAATATTGGGAGTTTGAAGAAGGGCTAATGATTAGTGGTAGGGGAAATAATGAACAGTACTGGATTCTGATTTTATTTGAAAGCTTCATGCCCTATTCATTGCAGCAATATATTCTGAATGAAGGCTTTCTTTTGGAAAGTTAAGAAAGAGGGTAGTGAAGGAGGCAGAAAGAACGTTGAGAAGAAAAGTGAAGGAAATTGTTATTTTTATTGTTATGTTAATCACCATACATTACATCGTTAGTTTTTGATGTAGTGCTCCATGATTCATTATTTGCGTATAACACCCAGTGCTCCATGCAGAACATGCCCTCTTTAATACCCATCACCAGGCTAACCCATCCTCCCACCCCCCTCCCCTCTAGAACCCTCAGTTTGTTTTTCAGAGTCTCTCGTCTCTCATGGTTCATCTCCCCCTCCGATTTCCCCCCTTCATTCTTCCCCTCCTGGAAATTGCTTTTTAAAAAAATGTTTAAATTTAAGTATAGTTGACACAGAATGTTATGTTAGTTTCAGGTGTATAACATATTGGTTCAACTTCTTTATGTGTTCTGCTATGCTCACCACAAATGTAGCTACCATCTGTCACCATACAGTGCTATTACTATATCATTGACTAAATTCCCTGTGCTGTGCCTTTTATTCCCGTGACTTATTCCATAACTGGAAGCCTGTATCTCCCTCTCCCCTTCACCCATTTATACCCATCCTTCCACTTCCCTCCCCTCTGGCAGTTTGTTCTCTGTATTTATAGGTCTGGTTCTGCTTTGTTTATTCATTTGTTTTGTTTTTTAGATTCCACGTATGAGTGAAATCATAAGGTATTTGTCTTTCTCAGTCTGACTTATTTTGCTCAACATAGGTCAATCCATGTTGTCATGAATGGCAAGATTTCATTCTTTTTTTATGGCTGTGTGATAGTCCAGTGTGTGTGTGTATACACCACATCTAAGGGATTGTTTTTGATAGGGTGGTCTCTTAATGTTAAAATGACTTATGTATAAGTAGACCAAAGAACATAAGTAACCCTCAAAGGAAATACAAATCAAAACCATGATGAGATATTACCTCACACCTGCCAGAATGGCTAAAATTAATAACTCAGGAAACAGCAGATATCTGTGAGGATGTGGAGAAAGGGGACCCCTTTTGCTCTATTGGTGGGAATGCAAACTGGTGCAGCCACTCTGGAAAACAGTATGGCAGTTCCTCAAAATGTTAAAAATAGAACTACCCTACGACCCAGCAATTGCTCTACTAGGTATTTATCCAAAGGATACAAAAATGCTGATTCAGCAGGCACATGCACCCCAGTATTTATAGCAGCACTGTCAGCAACAGCCAAATTATGGAAAAAGCCCAAATGTCCATTGACTGATGAATGGATGAAGATGATGTGGTATATATATACAATGGAATATTACTCAGCCATCAAAAAGAATGAAATTTTGCCTTTTGTAACAATGTGGATGGAACTAGAGTGTATCATGCTAAGCAAAGTCAGAAAGACAAATACCATATGATTTCACTCATGTGGAATTTAAGAAACAAAACAGATGAGCATAGAGGAAGGGAAGGAAAAATAAGATTAAATAAAAACAGAGAGGGAGGCAAACCAGAACAAACAGAGTTGCTGGAGGGGAGGTGGGTGGGAGGATGGGATAAATGGGTGATGGGAATTAAGGAGGGCACTTGTGGTGAGCCCTGGGTGTTACATGTGATGAATCACTATATATATGATTTTATTCATTCACTCGACAGCACGAGAGAGCACAAGCAGGGGGAGCAGCAGAGGGAGAGGGAGAAGCAGGCTTCCCATTGAGCAGGGAGCCCCATGCAGGGCTCAATGCTAGGACTCCGAGATCATGACCTGGGCTGAAGGCAGATGCTTAACCAACTGAGCCACCCAGGTGCCCCTGAATCACTATATTTTATTCCTGAAGCCAATACTACACTATATGTTAACTAACTTGAATTTAAATTAAAAAAAAAAGTAACCTTCAAGAGAAATCTATCCTCCCAAATGACTGCTGATCCTAGAACAGATTTTGAAGATAATACAATAAAGACCACAGAATGTTTGGAGAAACGTTTTTATTCTAGAACCTTTTAATTTCTGTTTCTTCTTTGGGAATATGGAAAGGGGGAGTTTATCTTTAAACATATGCCTTTTGAGTGATAAATAAAAGGTTTTAATATAACATGTGTTCTTTTGATACTTTTAGAACTTAGTGTTGGAATGGTGAAAGAGGCAGTAACCCTCACCTGGACCTGCATTATTCTAATAGAAAGCCTCATTTTGACTCTAAGACAGGGTCAGTGCAGGAATTAGATGCAGACTGCCCTGGCAGGTTTGAGTTCAGCCTTGCTGTGTTTCTGGTCCCCGTAATTGTTAGACACACCACAAAATTTACAACAAATAAGACCTCCAGGTGACTCTGATGAATGCTAAAATTTGAAAAGCAGTGCGCTTGTGGTTTCTGATGTTGTGAAATCTTATGAATTGTGTCTATGTGGCAGGGAGGACACCAAGAAAGTATTTTTCCAGGTGGTCAGAAGATATGTAAGACTTTTTCTTTTGTGATAACCTCTTAGGTCATTTTCTCAAATCATGGTCTAAGCCTTTTCCTGCCTTGTTCAATATAGTAGCCACTAGCCAGATGTATCTATTTTTACTTGAATTAACATTAAATTAGAAATTCAGTCCTTCATTTGCACTAGCCACATTTCAAGTGCTCCATAGCCGCATGTAGTTGATACTATATTGGACCGTGCAGACACAGAACAGGTCTATAATCTCAGGAATTTCTAGGGGGCATAGAGCTTTAGTCTGTAAGTACCCCCTTTGTTGGAAACTTTTTTTTTTTTTTAAGATTTTATTTATTTATTTTGAGAGAGAGAATGAGAGAGAGAGAGCATGAGAGGGGGCAGGGTCAGAGGGAGAAGCCGGGAGCCTGATGCGGGACTTGATCCTGTGACTCCAGGATCGTGACCTGAGCTGAAGGCAGTCGCCTAACCAACTGAGCCACCCAGGCGCCCTGGAAACTTTTTTTTGGTGATAATATGCTCTTGTATAACAAGATCTCGTCTCATTTAAAACAGAATTGCATTTTGGACTTTTTTATCTTGAGGAGCCTTTCAGTCTGTGAGTGTATCTTGCTGAACTTTTACCTTGCTGTTTAATCTCTCTCTTCCAGAAAGTGCCATGGGCCTGTCTCTCTGACATAATCGAGTATACTGCCTCTAAAATATTTGCCCTTTAATCCAAGGTTTCTGAGCCATCTCCTTCCATTTGGTCTCTCCACAGCCTGACTCTCAGTGGTGAAGCTTGTTTGTGCGGGATGTCTCTTTTGATACTGCCTAGAGCTTAACAAAGAGTCTGGGAGAGGTGGCAAGAGAATTTTCACATTTCCTTCTGCCAAGCCCCAGTGTGGCTCAAGAAAGTGTTTCATAAGATAGTAGTAATTCATAAGCTTAACCTCTAGAGAGTTATGCCCTGGAGAATTAGTCTCTAAAGCAGTTTTTTAACAGACATATTACAGCACAAATTTAGTAATTAAGCCCTTTAGCAATGTGGAAGAATTTTCAGTTGATATTGAATTTTAGCAACATGGGAGAATTTTCTGTTGATATTGTCTATTACTATTACCAATATTGCTCAGAAACTATCATAATTAGAACAAATGAAAAGTTGTGGAAATAAAGACAGTTCTTAAAAAGATGTAATTTAAATCTAACTGAGCCCAAGATTGTTTTGTAGAGGGAATGAGAGTAGGGAGTATGCCATGAGTATTATTGGAGGTGAGGGGAAGGAAGTCAACAGGGCCTGAGATTGATCCTTAGACAGTCTTTACTTGATTGCTTCACCTCTGGTGGAGTGCATTGCTTGTTCTTTTATTGCCATCCTCTCTGCAGTTTGCCTTTCTTTCCTGCTTTTTGGAGAGGGCTCAGTGCTTCTCAAGGGAAGTGCTGTTAGCATTTTGATAGAATGATTCATCATTGTATGGAACTTTTCTGTCCATTTCTGTCCATTATAGGGTGTTTAGTATCCCAGGTTACTAACTGCTCATATTATTCTAACCAAGTCATTGAGTCAACCAACATATCCCCCTGCTCCCATTTCCAAATACCTGTGATTGAAAATAACTAGCTGCTAGAGAAAGGAGTGGTGTCTTCTTTGGGAGAGGGAGGAGTAATTAGTTGGGAAGGTACAGGAGCTTTGTGG
This sequence comes from Leptonychotes weddellii, assembly GCF_054177405.1. Classification (NCBI taxonomy): domain Eukaryota; kingdom Metazoa; phylum Chordata; class Mammalia; order Carnivora; family Phocidae; genus Leptonychotes; species Leptonychotes weddellii. Next base: position 77,263,763 of record NC_138369.1, read on the forward strand.
GGGCTGGCTCATTAATTTTTGATATAACCTGACCTTTTCCCAGTGCTGAATAGCTTTGGAAACCAATTTTATCCTATAGGGATTGGAAGAATCAGATTTTACCAATGTAAAAATTGACCCTTGAGCCTTGAAATCAACTCAGAAGTCACACAGGGGAACCGGTCAGTGCCACAGAAGATGGAGAGACTATGAAGCTTCCATAGGATGCCAGGTTTTCATTCTCGACTCACTGTAGCTAAATCTTCTACATCTACTTGAAAATAAATTATGGTCTGCATGTGGCAGCAGAAAAAATTCAACAAGGGCAATTAAAAGGCAATCCAAGGTTTTTTAGCCATTTCCTTTCTTTCACAAATATTGGCAAAGTAGCCCCTAAATTTGTGAGGTTATATGTAGGCTATCAAACGGGAGATCTAAGATTGTGTTATAGTTAGTAAAGAGAAAAGGAACACTTTGAGTCATTTTGCTGTGGAGCCCATATAAATGTCTGATTACAAGAATGGAAACTCGATCAAGTTACCTTAATAAATGGAAGGCTTAAGGATGCATGAGAAAATAAATCAATGTCAGACATGTATCAAGTTGGGAAGAATTCTAGGGGTCTTTCAGAATGAGAAGGAGGTGTAGTCTGGTCAGACCTCCCAGGGATAGGACCTAACTCAGGACCAGGAAGATTGTTCCCGATCTATTGCAACTCCAGGATGTGTCTGTACTACCAGTGGTTGGTCAATCCATATTCTACTTCTTGACCCTTGACATGGCACAACATTTCCATTTTGGCTTCTCTCCTGTTTTTCCTTTTTGTCCTCACAACCTAACTGGTGATCTGTGTACAGACCAAGAAGAAAAGGAATAGGATAGTTCTATAGTAACTATCATCCCTACTTGTTAAAGCTCTTTTACCAGAAATCTTAGGGCTACTGATGCCCTCTCTTGGTCCAAACAGCTGTGGCCTGGGCTGCTTGCCTCAGTAGGACTGTGGTCCTGGCAGTTTCTCTAGAAAGGCGCAATGGTGGGGTGTAGACTGATACAACATGAGCTCTCTAGCATTAGGACCCTGAATTCTTAACTCCTAGAATCAGGATAAATAGTATTTGTGGGATATGTGTATAAAAAATAATTGGAAGACTGTTTGAGAAGCCTACATGTTCAGTAGCAATTGTGAAAAAAGCCTGAATCCATTCTTTTGGGAAGATTAGCTGCATCCCAGTGCAGAAGGGTAGGGAAATTGCTGGGTTAGATGATTGGAAAATGAAGAGTTGTGTTTTACATATGGATATCTTATTTTTCACATCTGTCAAATGTGATTCTCTAGCCACCCATGTATCCCACAGGAATAATAGCTAGGTGGCTGTCTAAATGTTGAAAGACATTTTGACATCTTTGACAAATGTTGTTCAACAGCTGAGTTTGTAAGATTCCAGTTCTACAAAGGAAGATAACTTGGCTTATGACTCTGAAAATAAATTCCATATAGATGTTGTCATTTTTGGGATTACTGCCTTACAAAGTAGACTTAATGTTTTGTGCATTTACCACTGATCTTGGAGAGTTAATTTCACTTGAACCAATGATTGTGACTCTACAAGGTAATGCATTCCCATATCACAGAAGGCTCTGTACTTACTGATAATTCTGTGTCGGGGTAATAATGAAGGTCCTGGCTCCATGGACCCATACAGCTGTGAGTGGTGCAGTCGATGGCAGCGCAAACAGACCATGGTTCATGGAATTCATTTAAGGCTCTCTCACTTCTCAAGTAGCTAGAGCATGGTGGTGCCACAAATGGACAATCAGTATTTCCTTAGAGAGATGCAACTTTTGTTGCAAGCAGCAGAAGAGTTGTTCAGCAGGGCTTCTGCAACTGCTGAGTGAGAAAAGAATATGGCCTATTGCTGCTACGGGATCAGGTTTCTCACCCAGCTGCTGACTACTGAGATAAAAAGAGCAAAGATGAATCATTTGCTGCAGTTTCTCCTCTTCTAACTCTGTGAAGATCCCTCTCCATCCTCTCTATTGAATTTTTTTTTAATGGAAAGGAGAAGAGAAAAATATAGAATTGTATCCAGTGAGGTTTAACACATACCCATATTTTTTCTAAACAGGAAGATTTATATTAGATAACCACATATTGCAAGATTAAAATCTTTAATTTTAAAGAAGTACTAATCTTACAGTATAAGCTAAAGTAACTCAAATTTATGCCTATGCAATTTTTTTTACAAAAATAAAACTAAATTGTATTCTGATAAAATCAGGAATTAATTTGCAGCCCCTCCATGAAGATTCTGTAGCAACAGTAAAGACATCTCTCTCTAGGGTGTAAAGAGATTCTGAAAGATGGCCGAGAGCCAGGATCCGGAGTCCTGAGATTTTTGTCCTGCTACAAGCCACTCCCTGTGAGTGGTAAATGTGCACAGGGGTAAGGACTGTGGGTGTAGATGCTTGAGGGCTGGGCTGAAACCTCTAGCCTTGGTGAACTGCCTTGTCCTTCCTGTGAGCCACAGGAAGGGGTGATTGATCCTTCTCAACCCTTTCCCTCCTGAGCCCATCATTGCATCTTGGCCTTCACCTTTCCAAGAAGTGAAGCTGTGGCTGAAGTAAATGTCCTCAAACATGACCCATTCTTTATCAGCACACCCCCTTAGAGGAGACTTTGTGGGCAAGGAAGAAGACAGGCACATGTTTCTCTTAGCTATCAAAAGCTGTCCCTTTTCTATTGGAAAGAAGACTTATTGGATCACTTCTGAAATTTTTAATTATTGGTATCAGTAAAGCATTAAACATTTGGACATTATTTAGGGACTCACAACTTAGAAAATTAGGTTTTTACTTGGAAAGACCAAAATTCCATGTTAGTACAGTGCTTGATTTTAAGTTTTTGTTCTTGCGTTTCTCCAAATGCCTTTTTTAATGCCTTTAGATTCTTTAAGCTCTTTCCCCCCTTTCTTAGATTTTTCTCTTATTTCCAAAGTTCTGTGGTTCCCAACTGGCCGTAGGACAAGGTGCTTCTTAACTAGGCATAAATGCTGTCTGACTCCACCTTTCTGACCTTTCTACTCTTTCTGTGCATAAACTTCTAATACAAACTGGTCCTTAGTCCCATTCTCTCCCCTCTGCATAGAATACCCTTTTTTCTCTTCAATGACCATTTGGTTTGGTAGTATTGATAGACTCTTGGTCTAGTAGCGGGATCTGTATATCCATCCTGTCTATATCAGCTTTTAGAAATGTGACTTTGGGCAAAATATGATTTCTGTCAGCCTCAATTTTCTTTTAGGATGGGATTCATAATACCACCTCAGAGTATGATTATGAGCATGGTACTTGAGGTGCTTTCCCACCTGTGTCCTCTTTTCTGCCTTTCAAACAGAGTTCTGCACATAGGCTCATTATACATGCTTGCTGATTAGATTATTGAACATCATAGCAGAGCTGGTCTGCATTACAATTCTTGATTAGCCATACTTACCACTTCCATACCTTCTCTAACTACATTTTTCTTTGATAAAAGCCCCAGTACTCCTAGCCCTATCAGCAAGCACCTAAAGGTATATTCTCCTCCTTCCCCTTGGGTTGTGAAAATTATGTTCATGGACATTCATGATGTTCTAGTGTATCTGCCCACATCAGAAATTGACAGCAACTTTAAGGTCACTGTACATGACCCTGATAAGGGATTCATTTTCTTCACATTTGTTTCCTCTCATATATAGTGAGATTTATCATAAAGCCCAAATGCTGTGATTATAGCTGTTGTTGTAAAGTAAGGTATACCTCTTTAAAACAAAGTTTTCTAAGGCCCAGCCAGCAGGCTTTTTATTCCAAACATCATTTAATAAAATGCAACATGACATTAAAAGGATTGCTTGGACAAACTCTCGGAGTTCATTTAAGCAGACTCTGCCCTGTATTGATTCTCAATTATAACGTGCTAGCATGACTAAGCCTGCCAGTGTTCTCAAAGATGGTGCTGCTCTCCTGGCAGCTCTGCCCTTCTCTGACTGTGGAGCTGCAAGCATATCAGTGTTTCTTTTGTTCATTCTATTTAAATTATGGTTTTCTACTTTTTGTTCAAATTATTTAAGCCACATGTTAGGTCTATAAATTTTGGTTTCCTAAATCTAACTCCTCCTGCCCCCTTTTTTCTTCCATTTTCAACATTTTACTGTTTTATGCACAAAATAAGGCTTATTTTTTTTTTTTACTCAAGGTAAGAATTTAAATGCTTGTATTGCTTTTCTAGCTTGATCTGTTGGTTTTTTTAGTTATTAAAATGGGCTGTAATTTCATATAGTTGTGTGGTTCTCATTGAATTAATTTTCTCTTTTTTTTGTTCTTGAATTTTTTTGGTGAGAGACAGGAGTACAGCTACTTGGATTCTTCTTCATTCTTTGCTTATTCACGTATATTGCTAAATGGACCCTTACCAGTGGTTTTGTCTCTTTTTACCTCAGGCTTTTGAAGGAAATATATAAAAAGCCACAAAAATGTTTGTGGTATGGAAAGATGTGTTACATTCTTTCCAAGTCCCTCTTTTGGAGAATTAGATAAATTTTTTTTTCTCATAATCAGAAAGATCTAGCGTAACTTCTTTGAATGAAGACATATTACAGGCAGGCAACAGGGGCCCCTTGACATTTTCACTCCTTAGGCGTTGATGGAGGGAGTGCCCATATTTGAGTGTGTTTCAGGGGAGAAGAAAGGGTGAGTGGTAACAATAAACTGTGAAACTGCTTTGTGCTTGGTGGCTTGTTAATCCTTCTGAAGGGCAGGGAGATACCAGGGCCTCAGCCATGTGCTCTTCCTCACGGAAGTATTCATAGTTGGAGGAAGCAAGAAATACAATCTCTGAGCAAGTTGAATTTTTTTTAACTATGGACAGCAGGGTAAGAAAAGCAAATGGAAGGAGAGATGTTTATCAGCTCAAATACATGGCTGCTTTGTTAACTTGTGTTAGGTCAGATATCCTACTCCACCTACAGTTTTAAATAAACCTCTCAATTTCTTGCCCTGTGAGCTTAATCAGAACTTTCTGCTGTTCCTGGAAGCTCTCCCCTCTTCCCGCAGAATTTAGGAAGAAGAGCTGATGGGATCAGGCCCTGTCTAGGAAGAATTGACTGCCCCTCTGAGGGTTGGCTCCTGAGGAAGGAAAAAGGGCTTGCATCTTGTCTTGTGCAAGTCATACCCTGCTCTGCCCTTAGAATCACTGCTGCAGTCAGATGTATGCTTGCTGCCACATCTTGTCTGTTTGGGGTTGCCATCCTCTTTTGTTTAGCTGCAAGGCAGGCTGCTAAGTGTTGTGGCTATTCTCTTGTGCCTACCAGCCCTCCTCCCTAGGGTGGAAAAAAATGGGGGAAGAATGCTCCTGAGGGGTGAGAAGTCCAAAAAGAGAAGTGCCATTTCACAGATTTGCTCCAGGCCTTTTTGTTTACCTAGATTTGCTTCTTTGGATAGTATAGTTTGAGGCCACATTTTTGTGACTAGGAGACTTTATTGCTTACTGGAATTTTTTCCTCAATTATTTGTCCCCACAATTAGACAGTAAGGCCTCTATAAGCATGGACCATGCCATCTACTTCTCTTGGCATTATTTATATTGCCTGCACTGTGGGAAGCACATGACAGGAGCTCAGAATAGGGGGTTTCGGTGCATTAATAGTTTCTTTCTGGAGTCTGTGTTACTCATTCCCTTTACTTTCACTTACTTACCATTCCTATATTTCTATTCAATAACCACTTGCTTGGTTCTTCTTGGCGTAGCATTTATTTTCTAAATGGGCCCAAATTCTGCTTGCCTCCAAAGCAGTCTGTAGTAGAACTGATTCAGCCATATCTGAGTTTATCTGTTGATCTAAATCTTACCTTTTCCTCTCTTGTGACCCTACAATCTCAGGAACATGAGCCCTATTTTTGACTTAGAGGGATTCTTTTTCCTTTCACTACCAGGAAATGGAAGAGGCCTGGGTTCTTTTCTGTCAGGTCTCACTTGGTCCGTGTGGCTGCAGGAGAGTCAGCACTCCTCTCTGTGTAGTGCATTCTCATAATTGAGAGTCATCCCAACTCCTCTTGCTCAGACCACTTACTCTGTTACTGGTTCTCCATCTCTCTGGTGAAGTCATTATTTTCATTAAAGTTCTGTTCCTTTGTCCTAGTTGTTTTATTCATTTTTTTTTTTTTCTAGCCAGACCCATTTCTTTGAAGGGCAGGGACAAGACCTAATTCTCATGTATCCTTGGCCACCCTTTTTCTCCCTGTAGATAAAGCATAAGACTCCATTCAAATTAGGTGATCCATGTATGTATTAACCTAATTAAACCCAAGCATTTATAAAATTCAAGAGGAAAAAATGCCCTTAATACATTAGCATCCAAGCACACCCTAGAGGTCTTCTGGTTTACCACCTCATTTTTTGATTGTCAGTTTATTGAGTCAATTATTTTTTCATCCCTCCTTCCCTCCCTGCTGCCAGGCACTGTGTCAGGAGCAGCAGATCTGAAGTGAATATAGATATGGAACTTACCATCAAATGGAGAGGATAGACATTGAACAAATAATTAAGTCGTAGAGATTTAGATACTGAGAACTACAGAAGTCCATGATGCAGAGCTGCCTTAGGGCCAAGGAGGCTTTTGTTAGGATTCGATGTTTAATCTGAGAATTTTTAACCCAGAAGAAGGGAAGTGACTTGCGCACGGCCAGTTGTTAGCTCCTGTGTACCAGAGCTTGGCCTGTAACCTAGATTTCTACCCTCCTTCTGAATTCTGTGAGAATGCTATGGAAACAGTCATTGTTAAAGTACCTTGATCTTGAATTTCATTGGGTCACATAGCTTAGCTATTACATGAATAGCTTACATTTTGGTAATGTACTTACAATTTATATTTGACAGTGAGAAATGTTATACTTATGAAGCAGTATATTATGTTTTAGTACCTTAACTCCTTCTGGAATAGTTATTGGCTCCCTTTCTGTTAGTTTCTCTCAACACTGTATAGTTTATGGCCTTCATGAGTTTGCATTTTTTCAATTTCCCTTAACTCATTGGAGTTTTAAACTGTGTCCTATAGAGTGATAAAAATGAAAGACTCAGGATTTATAGAAATTGAAAGTGGCTAGAAGATAAGTGATGAGCAAGTAAGAACTTTAATAAAAATTTTAAAATTTCAGAATAAACTCAAGAGGTTCTCTGAGATGAGCACAGAGGGTAGAGAATGGTAAAGGAATCCTTTTGCATTCTTTCCTAAATCATCAGACCTCTTCACATATGTGGGCCTGGCCAGAAATGCCAATGGACAAAAAGTGAAGAGAACTTCTCTTTACATGTTTACTCACAAATTATTCATGTAATGTGCATGGGAAGAGGAACCAAACACTGGGGATAGAGTCCTTGAGAAAGGAGCTGCAATAGGGAAGCCTGCTTATTAACCTGTGGATATAGTAGGTATTCTGCATCATGCTTGTACAAATAGTTCTATGATAGAGAAATATCTTATCATTCTACATTAGTTTTCAGAGAAGCATAACATATAGAAAATGTGATTTGAGCAAGATCACACATCTAGTTAATGAGTTCTTGAACTGTGTGAAATTGTCTACAAAATATTTATAGTTAGGCATTTTTTGTGGGTGATTCTGGTTTTATCAGATTCTCAAAGGGGTTTCTGATGACAGAAAGGTTAAGAATAATGATATCAGCAGAAAATACTGATAATTTTAAAGTTTGGATTGATGGAATCTTTCCTTATGTGTCATGAAAATCAAACTATTAATTTGCTAAGTTTTACAATATAATTTAAAACCTACATAATGAAAATCACTATAAACAAGATTCAAAGATGTCATTGCAAAATATTTAGAACGTGTTTGTTAATATCCCTAACATGAAAATAGAAGTCAAACTGGCAGTGATTATGAAGTTGGACATAATGGGGTTGATGAGTGTGGGGACCTCTGGAGCACTATGGTTGGTTGGGTATGTGTTGTTAAATCTTTCTGGAGCATAGTTTGACAACACACATAAAAATATAAAATGTGCTTACATTTTGATCTAGCAGTTCAACTTGTAGAATTTGTCTAGAGAAAGCAATTGCACAACTGTCACAAGATGCATACACAGAGATACCCATTGCAGTTTTGTGTTTGGTAAGATAAAACTAAGGATAACCTAGATATCCATTAGTAGGAAACATTATTAAATAATGGTACATGTCTACCATGGAATACTATGTAGCCATTAAAAATGATATGGGAGTTCTTTGTTTTTATGAAGAGGCATCCACAACGTATTAGTAAGTGAAAACAATTCTGATCACAGGACAACATAAATAACCCATTTATATAGAATTGTAAATGCATATATGTATATGTGTGAACACATAAAGAATGTTCCACAAAATCCTAGCAGTATTTTTTCCAAGTGATTTTTATTTTTGCTTTGGTATTTTACTGTATAATTTGAATGTTTGTGCAATAAGCACATCTCATCCTTAAAAATCATAATATTTAAAACTGCTTGGCCTTACTGATCAAGTGTTTGCTACATCATCTAAGTAAGGCAGCATATTAAATGGGTAAAAAGAACTGGACATTGTTTTTATAGAACACTTATTAAGTAAGACTGTGTATACAATACTATACCAGGTAATAGGAATACAGAGGAGTATCTTTGTTTCCTAGGAGCTTAAAGTCTAGAAAAATTTAAAGGCGATTGGGTATCAAGTACGTGTACAGTTTTGTGACATGGAATATGTAAGTGTCTTCCTAGGGCAACTTTTATTTTTACTTTTTAAATTTTAAATTTTATTTAGTTAATATGCAGTGCAATATTGGTTTCAGAAGTAGAATTCAGTGATTCATCACTTACATACAACATCCAGTGCTCATCACAGGTGCCCTTTTTAATACCCATCACCCATCTAGCCCACCCCTCCACCCACCTCCCTCCATCAACCCTCAGTTTGTTCTCTGTCATGGAGTCTCTTATGGTTTGTTTCCCTCTCTCCTTTTTTTTTTTTTTTAATTTTTCCTCTTCCCATATGTTCATCTGTTTTGTTTCTTAAATTCCACATATGAGTGAAATCAAAAGAAATCAGTATTTCTTTTCTCTGATTAACTTATTTCGCTTAGCATAATACATTCTAGCGCCATCCACATCATTGCAAATGGCAAAGATTTCATTCTTTTCAATGATGGCTAATATTTCCATAAATAATATACATATATATTATATATATAATATATATGGGATATGTATATATCACATCTTCTTTATCCATTCATTAGTCAGTGGACATTTGGGCTCTCTCCATAGTTTGGCTATGGTTGATAATGCTGCTGTAAACATCAGGGTGCATGTACTGCTTCAAATCTGTATTTTTGTACCCTTTTGGTACCTAGTAGTGCAATTGCTGGCTTGTAGGGTAGTTCTGTTTTTAGTTTTTTGAGGAATCTTTGTATTGTTCTCCAGAGTGGCTGTACCAGTTTGCATTCCCACCAACAGTGCAACAAGGTTCCCTAGGGCAGCTTTTATGATGGCATGTGTATCCAAATATATCATTTTACCTTGAAAATTTAACCAAATATGAAAGGAAAGTCAGTCAGTGCTTCACATTGAAGGAGGTATTTTGGCACAATTTTATGGACCTACAGAACCATTTAACTGAGTGTTGCTAACAGTTTTGGCACTTACTTTTTAAAGGAACTAGCAATTTCTTTGGCAGTTCATTATGTATCTTAAACACCTGCAATTTAAATGTGGTAGCATGGACATGGAGTCTTTTCTATGGCAGTGTTGGAAAGTCAGAATGCATTTTCTAGGAGAAAAGGTCACATCACAAATAAAATAAGTACTTAGTCATTCCTTAATCCAGATTTTATTCCTGATATGGATGTTTTCCTCTAGCATTGTCACATCATTTTTTTTTTTAAAGATTTTATTTATTTATTTGACAGGGAGAGACACGAGAGAGGGAACACAAGCAGGGGGAGTGGGAGAGGGAGAAGCAGGCTTCCCGCGGAGCAGGGAGCCCGACGTGGGGCTCGATCCCAGGATGCTGGGATCATGACCTGAGTCGAAGGCAGACGCTTAATGACTGAGCCACCCAGGCGCCCCTGTCACATCATTTTTTGACATTGGAAAATCCTAGCCTGTTGACCTGATGCACAAAAAATAGCTATGAAATATTTTGAGAGTTTTTGATAATTATATTTTCCATTAACCTCTCATTTAAAATTGTCTTAATTTTTTTTAGGCTCAGAGAATAAAAACATCTGCCTGCAGCTAACGGACATTCTTTTGGGCCAGAAGGATAGGAGCCCCTGATCTAAGGAATCAGAGTAGGTTTAAAGGAAGTTGGTTAGTGAGCTTAAATCTTAATATACTTTGCTATTCATTTTCTGCTTTTAGTTTTATCATAAGTTGTACTAAAGGGAATATTCAGGAACATATTCTAACTCAGGACATACCCACTTAGAAACTTGAAGTAAATCTCATATAAAATTGACTTTCACAGAATTAAATTTCAGTCTAAAGGCTGGTGACATAATTTAATGCCAGTTCATTGCTACAAAGATTTATCAAGCCGCTATGGATTCAAGAGAGAATGGGAGGAAAAAAAAAAGAGAGAGAGAATGGGAGGAGAAAGATTGGAGGCAGCACTTTAGAGGGCTTTTGCCAATTGCCTGGGGAATAGTAGGTAGGGGCTTACTGGAGGTCACAGATTTACAGTGAGAGCATTCAGTAGGTTGTGCATGTTTCTTCTCGATAGGCCTATATGTGCCTGAGTGGAGGGATGAAGTTAACCGGGTTGTAGTTTTGCCAAGTGGGCATGTCCACATGAGAGTGGGAGGGAGTTCGGGGTATACTCCTTTCTCACTCAGAAAGGGAGTGGTCATTACAATTCAGTGTAGAATTTAAACTGGTTAAGGAGTTGAGGCCGGACATGAGGAGGTTGAGGGACAGTGAAAAGTGGTAGGATCAATGGCTTGTAGGTCTCACTGGAGTCCCTAAAATTGGTCTCACTGAAGTTGGGGTACCAGAAGTGAAGAACTGACACAGGAGATGGTGGTTACAGAGTAATATGGAGGAATTGCAGTTAAAACTGGTGTCTGACCTTGGAGTTAGGGTGGAGGACAAAGACTAAGAAGCCAGAGTACTGGATCATCTGTGTGGATACTGAGTTCACCTGGAATCATGGCCATGGTAGTGATTGGGAGTGACAGAGAGCCAGGAACCCAGGTCTTTGCTGAATGAGAAGGAGTGGATGGTGGTCTGATTTCGTGTGACTCCAAGCTCAGCATTTGGACAGAAAATAAAAGGAGGGACAATGGTCTAGATGTAAAGAGAAGCTATAAGTACACCCACCCCACCTCTAATTCCCGTGGTTCAAGGAATGTTGGGGGGAAATAGCCACCACTTGAGAGGGTGGGGGAGGGGGGAGAGTAGTGCCCTCAGGGAAGAGCCAGGTGACAGAGTAGGAAGATGAAGCTTTCAGAGAGGAGGCCAAGGATATAGGGGATCTCGCTGATGGCTGCCTGTGAGTTCCAGAGGCACAGGAAGAGGGCTTTAGGTACTGGGGATGGTAGGAGATAGGGTCAAGAAAATGAATGAAAGAGGTTATATCGCCATAAAATATGGAGGAATGAGAAATGACCTGGGCTTCTCAGTGTCTGTTGTTAACAGGGGTAAAAGGTGTAATGAAATTAGTCATAATATCCCAAGGCTATGAGCATAGGGAGTCGGTTGGGAGGCAGGCAGTGTGGATATTGGAGCACTCAGGGTTCTGGGTCTCCAGACCCTTGATTGAGAGATAGTCTTACTGTGAGCGCCTGGGGCTCCCGTTTAACCCCAGCTGGGGGACTGTCTTAATTTCAAGCACTCAGAGCTCAACCTTAGCCCTGCCCACAGATGTATAAAGAACGAAAGAGGGTCATGGAAGGCTCTCCTGCTTTATTCAACTTTGTGAATCACTTTACATATTTCACCACAGAGACTGCATCCCTTTGACTGTGGCATATTTCTGCTAATTACTTTGTGCTTGATGAAGAGCCCTCCTTCGTTTCTTTCTCCTTTCGTTCCCACTTATCCATCTGTTTTACTTCTGTCGGGACAGATGAAAGCTGCAATGTAGGCCAGTCTGAGGGCAGAGCATCTACAGGGCCCAGCTCAATTAAGATACTGTCTGCAGGAAGGCATTTGGTCATTTTAGACTAGGAATCACTTCTACCAACCTAAAAGGCATTCAAATCTATATTCTGGGCAATCCAGAAGGGATCCCATTGTACAAGCCAAAGGAAACTAAATGTATGAACTGACCTTTAAGTGATCTATTTTGGATAAGTCATTTTGTGCTTACTTTTTGTGAGCACTGTATTTAAAATTCAAAATGAACACTTGATAAGTCCTTACTGTCCCTGTGGACAGATGCTAGTGTCTTTAGTGTCTGTCTGCTCTGTGTCACAGTCTCTTGAACCTTAAACACAGTGTATAAAGAGATCCAAAAAAGATTTGCCAAAGGGAGCAAATTTTAATTCCAATTTCTCTTTCTGGAATCCTGCTACCTTGACAAGAATATCATACAGAAATGACATTTCATGAGACATTTGAGGAGTTTTAACATTTCACTTCTAAATGTCTATTTTGTGTGTAAGGGGACTTTTCATATATGAATCAGAATTTTCAAAACAAATGGAACAAATGTGAATATAAAGGTTGGCTAGAGAAGGAACCCCCTTTTTTTTCCTGTGTAAAATTATAGAATGTGTTAGAAGTTTCAGAGATGGAGTGAAGCAGGGGAAGATAACACTGATGAAATCATGGTTTTAAAGGTACCCTTTCTTTCCTTACAAAGAAGTCTATCCTACAGATCATTTACGCAGTGTGTAAACAAAAAGCACAGCCAAAGGTGATTTACTGGCATTTTCCCCCCAGCTTTGCATTGACACTTCACATCTGCAATATAGTCATGATCACAGTGCAGTCTCCCTGCAAGACCCTGAAAGTCCTGAAATAACAAAGTTAAATCCGATTCCTGCCAAGCTATAAACTTTTAGAGGGCAGAACCAGGTCTTTTATGTCTTATACAGTGTCTTTGGGGGAAATGATCTCACCCTTTGAGATGTCCTAGATGCCAAAGCCATTTGGCATTTATTGAATATAAATAAATAAAGCCATTTATTGAATATAAATGAATGTAGTGTATATTTGTTGAGTGAATTAAATTGTGGTCAGTGTAATTTTTTTAATACTGTGTATTTTCTAATTCTGTGGGTGCTAGCAATCCAAATGCTTGGGTGTGTATAAGGATATGTACAAATATACAGGTATATAGGAAGACACACACACAGACATGCACTGACACAGGAGATAACTTGGATATACAGAGAGACACTCTAAGTCTTAGCTAACATGATTTTTAATTAGCCAGAATGTTGCCTTTCCCAACTATGGTAGATACAGTAAGTTTACTGTAAATGTAGTTGTACTTTGCCAGCTTTTTAATCTTTTGCCTCATAGAGGAAACAACTATGTTTAAGAAAAACATGTCTTAGGAAATCATAAAATGAGAAAGCTTGGGAAGGGAAATGTGACATCTTCTAGTGGCGTAAGCCTGATCTATCCACCTCTGACCTAGTTTTAACATTTTTAACCTCTAGTTAGTACAGAAGAAATCCATTTTTTTTTCATGCTCCAGAAACAAATTTGTTCTTACTGAAAAAATGAAAGGACCTCAACTTAGGGTGCATATTCCTTAATGAAGAACTTCTGTGATACATTAATTGATAGCTCGTCAATCTTGATTCTAACAAGTTGTTTTATTCAACTGGGCCAATTTTTGAAATGAGAGGGTTGTTTTTGTCCATATGGCATTCATGTGGTTATGAGTATTTGTACATAACATTCTAGGAATAAAAATATAATTTTAAAATGAAAATTGTGATACCAGCATGTGACTGTTTCTACATAGTTCAGCTGCTTTCAAGGCTTAAAGTGGGTGGGATCACACATCTGAATATTTCAATATAATTGTAGGGTTATTAATGCATGGCAATTTTGGTTCTGTAAACAAGGGAATAGACTGTTCTGGAGGTTCTTCTGTAGTGGATAAATGTATTCTCTAAATATAAGGATTGGAAACAACCATAATAGCAATGAAAACCTACTCCTCTTCATTATTGTGGTCTCTGTGAGTTTTTACTGTGACCATAATTCTTCATATGTATTTATACTCCAGTTACCTTACTATGTTTGGTAGTCCAAGCATGACATTCCTCACTGGATTTTCATTAATTAAACTTGTCTTTTCTGTGAAGTAAGGACTTTCCTGGATCTTGAAATATAATTGGTGTTATACTGGGATAGTCACCAGTTTTCATTCCTGTTTCTGTCTAGTATAAGCCCCTTCAGTATTATGTGTGCTTGGTTACAGGATGATCTCTTCATTCGGTTTTGTATTACCATATTATTTCTAATGTATATCTCACTTATTACCACATCTTGTTCTAGAAAGGATTTAGAGTGGTTTACAAAGATGCATAACATATAACAAGTTAAATTTTAAGAGTGAAAGTGAAAGAAGGGAAAAAGGTGGAGTAACAAATAATGTTGAATGAAGCTAAGAAAATTGCAGGTTATGGGAACTGATAGTCTTAATTTTGAGAGGACACTTATATGGCTTTGGATTTATAGCAGCCATTTTGAAGAGATCTCTGCTCCATTCCATAATATCTTAAGAACAAACCATTTACCTCCTCCCTTCTATAGTTTGATCAGTGTTTAATTCTTTCAAAAGAATTAATATACGTAGAAGGGTAGATATCATGTATATGTAAGGTATGAAGAATAAAACATGTACCTTCTGTGTACTCTTCACCTAGCTTAAAAAAAACGGAACATTACCACTTCTTTTGAAGCCCCCTTATGCTTGTCTCCAATTACATTCCCCTCCTTTTCCCTACTGGATGTAACTAGTATCTCCAACTTTGCAGTTATGCCTTACTGTTTAAGTTTTAACATCTGTTTACATATTTTTAAGCAAAAAATGAAACCGTAATGTGTTTTTCTGTGACCTTTGCTTCTTGTGCTTAGCATTGTTTGACATTCCTCTGTGTTGAAGTTCGTACCATAGTTAATTCTTCACTTACGTGTGAATGTGTACTATTGATCCATTCCCATATAAACAACAGTGCTATCAATGTTCCTGTTTACATCTCTTGGTTCATGTCTCCCTTGTGTATGTCTTAGATACAATTGTGTAAGACTTTCTCTAAGCTATTTATCAAATGT
Source organism: Leptonychotes weddellii (assembly GCF_054177405.1). Classification (NCBI taxonomy): domain Eukaryota; kingdom Metazoa; phylum Chordata; class Mammalia; order Carnivora; family Phocidae; genus Leptonychotes; species Leptonychotes weddellii. The sequence goes on from NC_138369.1 coordinate 77,279,049, forward strand.
TATGTCATAGGGATTGTGAATATTCAGCTTCACTGGATAATGCCAAATTGTTTTCCAAAGTGGTTACACCATTTTATGCTCCTGCTAGTGTACTGGAAGCTCTTATGCTCCATATCCTCATAATACTTGGTATTGTCTGGCTCTGTAATATTTGCTCATTTGGTGGGTGATTGATATATTCTTTATAAAGGCACTGCCAGAAGACAAGCCTGGCACCGGAGGTGAAATCCTATTTATTTGGTCCACCAGACCCTTCTAGACAACTTCTCTTTAGTTTCTGAAGTTTTCCTTTATACTAGCCAAAACTTCACTGTGTCCTGCCTGCTTTAGCTCTCTGAATTACTAACATTCATGTTGTATAACCTACCTACATTGAGAATTTAGGACATGCTTTCAAACGTCTTCAGTTGTGATTTTCTCAATTAATTCAACATGTAATTATTTGGTACTGTACCTAGTCTATGCCAAGATATGTTCTCTGCTTCAAGAAGCTTTATATGTCTTTTGAGGGTGAGGGCCAATAAGGCTGTAAACAAATTATAAATTAAAGTGCAAAAATGAACTTTTGGGACTTCATCAAGATAAAAAGCTTTTGCACAGCAAAGGAAACAGTCAACAAAACTAAGAGGCAACCCATGAATGGGAGAAGATTTTTCCAAATGACATTACAGACAAAGGGCTGGTATTCAGGATCTATAAAGAACTTCTCAAACTCAACACTCAAGAAACAAATAATCCAGTCAAAAAGTGGGCAGAAGACATGAACAGACACTTCTCCAAAGAAGACATACAAATAGCCAACAGACAACGAAAAAATGCTCAACATCACTAGCCATCAGGGAAATACAATTCAAAATCACAATGAGATACCACCTTACACCAGTTAGAATGGCTTAAGTTAACAAAACAGGAATGTGGAAATTTGGAAAACAGTATGGAGGTTCCTCAAGAAGTTGAAAATAGAGCTACTCTGTGAGCCAGCAATTGCACTGCTAGGTATTTACCCCAAAGATACAGATGTAGTGATCCGAAGGGGCACCTGCACCCCAACGTTCATAGCAGCAATGTCCACAGTAGCCAAACTGTGGAAGGAGCCCAGATGCCCTTCAACAGATGAATGGATAAAGAAGATGTGGTCCATATATACAATAGAATATTACTCAGCCATCAGAAAGTGTCAATACCCACCATTAGCATCGACATGGATGGAACTGGAGGGGATTATGCTAAGTGAAATAAGCAGAGAAAGACAATTATCATACAGTTTCACTCATGTGTGGAACATAAGGAACAGTGAGGAGGACCGTAGGGGAAGGGAGGGAAAACTGAAGGGGAAAAATCAGAGAGGGAGACAAACCATGAAAGACTCTTAACTATAGGAAACAAACTGAGGGTTTCAGAGGGGAGGGGGGCGGGAGGATGGGGTAGCTGGTGATGGGTATTAAGGAGGGCACGTGTTGTGATGAGCACTGGGTGTTATACGCAAGTAATGAATCATTGAACACCAAATCAAAAACTAATAATGTAATATACAGTGACTAACTGAACATAATAAAAAAAATGTGCTATGAAGGAAACATCAGGTGTTGAGATGGAGAGTAATGTGGGAAATGTACTTCAGGCCTTTCAGGCAGGTGGATTTAGTTGAGACATGATGAATGGGGAAGGGTTAGTTATGCCATGTGACTATGACTAATATGTGTGGGGCAGGCTGGGGAGGGGAAAGGGGATAGAGAAGGCATTTCAGGCCCACAAGAAACAACACATGCAAGAAACTTGAAGGCAGGATAAAACCCAGCATGTTTAGGAATTGTAAGAAGGTAGATGTGGCTAGAAGGCAGATGCTGGTTTGGATTATTGTGGTAAGACTGAAGATTAAGAAAGAGCCAGATCATGTAGAACCTTCTAGGCAGGGTAACAAGTATAGATTCATGCTTAAGTGCAATGGAAAGCCGGTGAAAAGTTTGAAAAGGAGGCTGAAGGAGAGGGTGACATGATCTAGTTGAAATTTTAAGGTAACTCTTGCTGATATGTGAAGAATGGATTGGGGGGCCGGAAGAGTGTTCAAAGAACCACAAAATTATAGACATTTGGGGCACCTGTTCTCTAAGATGATACAAGGTGAGGTCCTTACCCTCCAGAAGTTGTTAATTATTTGGGGTGGTAAAACGCATCCAAAAAAATTGATAGTAGGGGCACCTGGGTGGCTCAGTTGGTTAAGTGTCTTCCTTCGGCTCAGGTCATGATCCCAGGGTCCTGGGATCAAGTCCCGAGTCGGGCTCTCTGCTTAGCGGGGAGCCTGCTTCTTCTTCTCCCTCTGCCTGCCACTCTGCTTACTTGTGCTCTCTATCAAATAAATAAAATCTTTAAAAAAATTGATAATACTGTATAGTTTTCTGTACAAAGAAAACATACCCTAGAGGTTCAGAAAAGGAGAAGATCGCTGTGGATGGGAGCAGTTAGGAAAGTCTTCTTGGGCAGCTGTCAGATCCAATATAGACCTGGAAGGATGGGTAGAAGTTAAATAGCAGGGAAATGGGGAAAGCATTCCAAGCAGGAAAAAATGGTGTAGACCTCTGTTTGGATAGAACAGAGGAGGACTAGGAGGTGAATTTAGAGGGAAAGCCTTTGCCAGGTTGTGAGAGACCTTGAATAACTTCTCTTCCCACTATTGGAGTGGTGAGTTGATACACATTTCACATCTTTGTGAGGATGTAGCTGACAGTTCTAGTTTAGAAGACTTCACTAGGAATACAATTTTCTTATAAAGAGCTTCTGACATCCTTCGTTGTAAGTTGATTTTGTTGGTCCTGGATTACTTTCTTATGGGACTTTACTAAGTCACTGGTTGATTTTTAGTTTGTCATTGGGTCTTCATATGAAGAACCAATTGTTTTTTAAAGAAGTAACATGTCTAGCTAAAAAAAAATAAGGACACGGAAGCCTTGGTGGCTCAGTTAAGCATCCAACTCTTGATCTCAGCTCAGGTCTTGATCTCAGGGTCATGAGTTCAAGCTCTGTGTTGGGCTCTACTTAAAAAAAAAATGCGCCCCACTCCCCCGTTTTTTTGGTTTTTGTTTGTTTTTTTATTCAAGACTTTCCTTATTTCAGCAATGGTGTGAGGAAATGGTTGAGGCAACATGTATCTGCAGAATTTATTTAGATCAAGTAAGATCAAGTCAAGTGTTGTTCTCAAGAAGCTAAAGGTCCGGTTTGGTACAAATCCTACTATTTATAATCCAAGCCCTTCCCCCTCCATATTTCATCCTTTATTTAATGCCTAAACTCCCCTCTAGCCTGCTCTTAAGATGGAAATAGTGAGACAACGTGGTATCCCATCCTGGATTTTGGCTTCCTTCATTTGTGACCTTGCCTTTACCACATCATGCCTGTAGCCAGGTGTGATGCATGGTCTGTCCAGTCTTTGGTCAAAGTCTAAGTCTAGCTGTGTAATTGACCCCAGTCTTATGTTCCCGAGAATGTGTACATTCTTCATCTGCTTTTCCATTGTTTTGTATACATATAGATATTCTCTTGAATTTGTTGATTCAGTACATCCTATTTTTACTCACAAACCTAATAGATGTTCCTTGTCCAGAATAATAGATTTCTCTTGGATTGATGCTATCCAGCACCTTCCACATGTAACATGTCTTTCTAAACTTGTTTTCCTATAAAAGCCCACTGGTGCCTTTTTGCCCATTCTTCTCTTTTGGCTCAGTACTACCTATCATGCCTCATTAAGTGCTGCTCTCTGGGGGCATTGAGTGACACCACCAGTATAATAAATGTCATAGGTACCTGACAACCTCCTCACACCTCCTTTCAGGTGACTTGAGCCATTTTGATGGCCTGTCACAGATTCAGAGGGACCCTTTAAGTGCGCAGGGTGTGTGACATTCTCTTGCCCTCTGGAAGGCCTACTGTCTTGGGAGAAGAGGGCTTAAACAAGTGAGGAGTGAGCAGATAGCACACGGCTGGCATCACCAAGATGTCAGTCACCTCTCTTGAGCCTGGGCAGGGGCAGAGCTGTGGTACATCTGCTACCACTGCCTCCCTCTCCCTGCAGCTGTGGACAGTGAGCTGCAGAAGCTGAGGAAATTTAAAGTGGATTTTTCTCCGGAAAGGGCTTAGGACTCTGATTCAAATTATGAGAAAGTGATATGAATACAGATATAAGACAAAAAAAATAAACACTGAAGAATATTAGGAAGAGAGCATGATTTAAATATCATTAGAACATTTCATTATAAGGACTCATTCTCTATCGTAAAGCCATGTCCATATCCTGGCAGGCGACCCACAGAATAAGTTTTTTGTTGATCTGACTACAATAAACTCTGCAATGAATATTTCTCTGATTCTTGGTCACTTAATAGCCACTTGTCATCAGAAATGAATTGTGTTCTGAACTGGAGATGGGTACATGGGAAACTAGGCTATTTGTAGCAACTCTGAATGTTCTATTGCCCTTTTTAAAAATTTATTCAATATTTACTGCCCTCAGGGAACCCAAATTGAGAAAATGGAGACATAGCCTACTAATGCAGGTCTAATCTCCTTGAAGGCAGGAGCTCATGAATTTGTCTTCTCTCTGTTACCAGTACTTTATACAGTGCCTTATATGCAAAAGGTGCTCAGTAGGGATTACCCTTTTTTTTTTAGTTTGGAAATAATTTCAAACTTACAGAAAAGCTAAAATACACTGCAGAAAGCACTCATACCCATTATCAGGGTTCATTTATTATTGACATTTTGTCCCATGTGCATGCTCATGTACACATGCATTCTCTTCCATTCCACCCCCAAACCCCCATATGTAGATGTGTATATAGTTTTTTTTCCTGAAACCATTTAAGTTGTATACCTCATGGTTCTTTAAATACTTTAGTATATATTTCCTATAACTAAGGATATTCTCAACGTGACCACAGTACTTTACCAACCTTGATAAATTTAACATTGATAAAATACTTTTATCTAATATACTGTCCACATTCCATTCCAATATTTTTTACAGCACATTTTTTCTTCCAGTCTAGGGTCACTTATTGCATTTACTTCTGTCTCTCTAGTTTCTTTTACTCTAGAATAGTCACACAGCCTTTCTATGTCTTTTATGACATCAGTTTTTTATTTTTTTAATTTTTGTCTGAAATAACCCTTTTATTTTTTTTAATTTTATTATGTTATGTTAGTGACCATACAATACATCATTGGTTTTTGATGTGGTAAACCACGATCCATTGTTTTCATATAACACCCAGTGCTCCATTCAGTATGTGCCCTCCTTAATACCCATCACTGGGCTAACCAATCCCCCCTCCCCTCTAAAACCCTGTTTGTTTCTCAGAGTCCATAGTGTCTCAGGATTCATCTCTCCCTCCAATTCCCACCCCCCC
>NC_138369.1:77284950-77303365 GCF_054177405.1 Leptonychotes weddellii
TTGACCAGAACCCAAGCAAGATGCACCTGTTTTATAGGGACCTTAGGGTTGCTGGCCTCTTGTTCTCCCAGCCTCTTCTGGGGGAGGGCCCTGCTACGCAGTTACTCAGGCAACCCTGTTTGGGCAGAGTTGCCCTGCCCCCTTTGGCGGGGATGGGCTCAGTGGAAACCATTTTTTGGGGCTTTTGTTCTCTGGTGGCTTTCCCTGGCAGCTTTCCACGTCTCTTCCAAGAGTCAGAGCAGAAGAGATCATTTCCAACCCTCTGCCTCAGAGCAGAGAGATCACAGTCTGTTCTTCAGTGAACTCTCCAGGCCACACTATCTCTGTTTCTGTCTGCGCTGCTATAACCTGCAGCGTCCTGAGTTGTGCGCCCCTCAGCAGCGCTCCCAGTCCTTGCCTCCAGGTCGGGGCACATCTCTGCCCTTTGCGTTCTAAAACCGCCAGCCGCCCCCAGTTCGCACGCGCAGCCCCACCGCTCCGGGTTTCCATCCAGGGGCACTGCTCTAAAGCCCTTTCCCTGTCACTACCAGTCTGCAAGTCTGTGCCTGGTCCCCAGCGTGGCAGGCTATCCCTCACCAGCAGTGTAGGATCCCAAGGGCTTGGCTCCCTCCCCCTTCTGTTTTTCCTCCGATATCTGCCCTCAGAATCGCGGCTCCCCAATTCATATCCCAAAACCAACCGCCTGCAATATTCTGTTTGTAGAGATCCAGATCTATCTACTTACATCTCAGGCTGATTTCGTGGGTGTTCAGAGTGGTCTGATAGATATCCAGCTCAGTGCCGGGACCAGTTGGAATAGAGTCCCCTACTCCTCCACCATACTTTTTCAAGTATGATTGCATTTTTAAAAAATCAAAAATATGTACCTATTTGCATGTAAATTATACTGGAAGGAAAAACTCCAAACTGTTAACCAATGGATTTTTCTTGATGCTGACTGCACAGAAGATTGCTTTATCTCACTGTTACAATGAAATTTTGGAACTTCTTATAGTATCAATATGAGAATAGTAGTATATTGACTTCTTAAGCTTTCTTTTGGTGAGTATATATTTTAAATGGTGGGAAATGACTTACTGATGAATACTGACGGCTTTGCCCCAAAGTCATCCTGCCCAGAGCTGACATGGACCTCAAGCCCCTATATACTGGACCCCAACAAGACAGCAGCTATGTGATATTTCCTTTTAAAATTAAGTCTGGGGAAAAGACTCTCCTGAAGAATTGTTATATTTATCAAGCAATGAGAATTTTACCACTGCCTTGAGTGGCTGGAGAGTTCAGAAATGCTAATAACCTTTTGCATGGCTCCAGGTGCTTTACAAGGATTTTAGGAAAGCGGGGGTTGGTTTGTTTTGTTTTAAATGGGAAAGAATACAGATCCCAGAATCTACATGTCCAAAGGCAATGATCTCCCTCTGGGGTAATGAATGTCTCATTTTGTAATTAGGCACTTGCTGTAAGGGCTCCAGGGTTTCACTAACGTGCCTGTAAGACCCACTCTTCACCTTCTTCCATGCCTACCACATTCTTCATCTTTGCTAGTCTCATTTTAATTTGCTGCTTACGCTTAACCTACAAAGCTGGCAAAGTCTGAGCTTGCTTTAAATTCCATTAGTTGAGCCTTTCATTTTTGTGTAGTTTAGTTTTAGAACTGTCCATATAGACCAGGTACGAAACTGACATTTGATTGAACCTGGAATGTTTGCCAAATGCTAGTATGTAACCAGCCAACAAATCTGTTTGCAGTCTATTCAAGATAGTCAGACCTACTTTTAGCAGGTCAGCTTATGAATGAACAAGATTGCCAACCAGACCACTAGCAATTTTTCCAAAGAGTGTCAGGAAATGAGAGCTAGCCTGCACCTCTGAACCATGTGGCCTGGTACAAATCTGGGATTAAGGAAGGTAGATATTCATCAAACCAGCCTCTTTGTGGGTCCTGAGCTTCTCTCCTCTCCTTGTCAAGTTCACTGCCTACTCAGTCACTACCCCTATGAAATGATGACCTATATTGGTGTTACTGAACTTACCAGACCATACAGCATGGTAAGAGGCCACAAGGCACATTCAGATTAAAGTGGACCAAAAAAGCTGTCAAAAATGAATTACGCCAGAAATACAAGATTCATATGCACATTTTCTTTAAAAAAAATAAAAATCTATTTTCAATAAAAAATTCAAAATATAATGATTGTCAAAATTATAGAAAAAGTATAGAACATGAACTGGCAAGTTGACCAGACAATGACATCATTCTGATGAGGACCCTCCCATGCATGAATGTGCATGGTGACCAGGGCTACATTCATAGGATGGTTCTTCACTACATTTATGGCCATGGCACAGACAATCTTAATGACAGAGTAAGCTTCCCTCATTGGTTCCAAACAGCAATGTCAAGGACTGTCAATGCCACAGCTTCATGATTCTTGGAGTCAGTCTAGTAAGCAGCTATTGAAATGTCTATTATCAATCAGAAATGTCCTTAAAAAGTTATTCATGTTAATATTTATTCCAAGTCAAACGTTCAAATACAGTGTGAATATACTGTTTGGCACCATAAGTCATGCAAAAGTTCTTCTTTGTGTGATGAACTGCTACCGCGGATCTATGAAAATCTATTAGAATTAGTGTAGGAGGGAAACATAGTGGTCTAAGCCTTTCTACTCAAAAAGGCAGACCCAGCAGCAATCTATCTCCACCAATTACCCAATTCTCAGCATTGCCCCACTGCTACTACCCTGCAGGTCCTTCCAAGGCTAATCTGAGAACATCACCTTCACTAGAACACTTTCTCACCTCCAAACCCCTTAGGCAGCATTTATTGTCACCTATGACCTATAACAAACCCTTCTCAATTTACCACCGTTACTTCTTTGTCTTATCTTTCCCCTCCAGCCTAATTTTCCTACTCAGTTCCTTCAAATACATGCTGCACTTAGTTTGTTCATACCTTGGCCTCCTCCAAAGCCTTCCTCTCTGCTCTTAGGAAGCCTCCCTTTTGTGAAGGTCCAGCATAAGACTTTCATGTTCTATCATCTCTGTGAGGCCTTTCCTGCCCTCTGACAACCTTGCAGCACATGCTGTCTGTCTCAGAGCACCCTTCTCAGATCCCTTGCATCTGTTATAGTCCAACAAGACTAGAGATATCTCAAGAGCAAAGGACCATGGCCATCCTTCTGCCTCAAAGGCCTACCATGGGCTAAAACACTTGAGCCCTGATTGAGAAAGAAAACACTAAAGTCAACTTCAACACTCTAATAACAATCTTTCTCTCTTCATCAAATACCAAAATTATGATATTTATCTGTAGTTCTCTGAAAGTTCTCTATTGAGAGTGGGCTCTCTCCTTCTAACAAAGGTATTATTTCTCAAAGACACCAACTAGTTGGGACCTCAACTCTGATGACAAAATAGTTAATGACCTGACCTGCTAGATGATGGCTAGGCAAAACAAAACAGCAAACCCAAGGCTCTTTTCCAGTTGCCACAACACATGGTAGATGGATGGCAATGCTGAGTGCTCGGGTGCCAAGGAGGAAAAATAGACATGCTCCTTGTTCTCAAAGTATGTGTAGTCTTGTTAAAGAGATAAGATCCAGAGCAAGCTAACCAGCAATGCCAGGGACTACAAGAAGTGTGGACCTGAAACAACCAATCTTAATGACAGAAGCAAGTTTCTCTCACCTGGTTCCAAAAAGCAAGGTCAAGAGCTAACTGTCATAATGCCATAGCTTTATGACATCTCTTAAAGACCAGCAACCAACCAAACAAAAAACTACTCAAATAAAAACAAACAAGAACAGAAAGAAAAAAAAAAGACATTTCCTTGGTTAACTTCAAGCTAGTGACTAATCTCCCAGACCAGGGCTGGGCAACAGAGCAAGTTGCAACCTCCTATAGTTACAAGGCATGAAGCATAGGAGACAGTTATTAGAAGATTTATCCTGCAGGGTTACCAGATCCAAACTGGGAACTAGAGAGATGAGTCAATGTGGGATGGTAAAATATGAATCAATATTCAGAACTCATCAAGCTTTCTATCCAACCCAGAGACCTAGAGAATTGAGGAGCAGGTGAAGAAGTTGGATTCATAGCCAAAGCATGTGACAAGGGAGGAGTCCAGAGAAGAAGAAGACCAGAGTGAGTCATCAACGTCGGCATCAGAACTGTACCCGGCAGCCGGTGACTGCCACTGTATCAGCCAAACAGCACCAAGATCCTAAAGTTGAATGTTTCTCCTCAGGGATTCCTGACATTCCAAATTTCCTTTTACAACTGGGAGTTTAAGCTTTCTGGGATGAGTACAAGGATTTTAAACATCTGCATTTTTCCTAGTCATTTTGTGATTTAAAAACTGCAAAGTGGGCCAGTCTTTCCACAGACATAGAAGTGAGCCCAAACTACACTGTAGTGGACAATGAGATCTCCCTTATGCTAACAAGATCTTTGCTGGATCTGGGCCAACTTAATTTAGCTATGAAATGACATCTCTCCTCCCCATGTGTGACTTCTGGTAGTGGAAACTGCTACAGAATTATCCACACTGCAAAATCAGGACTGTCCTGACCTACCAGAGAGTGTACCTCATCCAACTGAGGAAGACGAGACCTGTTTCACATGGATGATGTCCAAAAGAATGCTCATCTAATACTTCATTAAACTTCATTAAACTGTTCATTTTAGGCAGTTTTTGTAGTTGTGTTATATTTAATAAAGCTTAGAGAAATGAGGCAGACATATCCTGCATGTGTAAATACAAGGTAGAAGGAATTCGACAACTACTGAACACTTGCTGTGCCTCAGGTCCTGTACTCGTACTATGTAGAATTTGTCATTACATCCTCACTTTCAACTTATAAGAGTAGTTTTGCTTTGCTTTACAGACTGGAGGGGGAACCTCAAATGCTACAAAAACTTAGTAAGAAAAGAGCTAAAATGACTCCAGATAGGTCTGACTTTGAAGTAAATAGCTCCTTGTACCTCAAGCCAACAGTAGAGAGGCCAGGGTGGAGTGGAGGGAGAGCCTTTTGATTATGTAGTAAAGAAGACCATGGAGGACAGAGAACACTGAATATGCCATCCCTTTCACCACTCTCTGGGCAGGATCAGTATCTGAAAATTCTTTCCATTTCTTTTCATGTGAAATGTCCTTAGTAAGCAATTATCAGTGTATTTGTTCTCTTCTCTCAGCACAAAGGGAAATGAGTCAAAAAGTTGAAAGAGAGAAAAGATTAAGTTAGTAAACTCTTGATTTAGACAACTTATAAATTCCATTTCCCAAATAAGTTTCCACTCTAAAAATATTGCTCTTGAAGGCCGAAATTCTATTTTTAAAAATCGCAACTCACACAGTGATCTAAATAATGGCTTTCAAATTTCTCAAAGAGTTCTAAAATCCATATACTCTAAACTGCTCTTTCCATGTTTACACACACACACACACACAACCAAAAAAAAAAAATGTGGCAAGAACATACAACATCTTTTGGGGATATCTTATTGTCATAGAACGCAAGAAGACTCAAAGACTAATGGGATTATATCAAAAAGACACAGGAACCAGAGGTGCCCGGGTGGCTCAGTCTGTTAAGTATCCGGCTCTTGGTTTTGGTTCAAGGTCATGATCTCATGGGTCACAGGATTGAACCCTGTGTGTAGCTCCAAGCTCAGCAGGGAGTCTGCTTGAAGATTCTCTCCCTCTGCCGCCCCTCCCCCACCCACCCTGTACACACACACTCTCTCGCTCTTAAAAAAAAAAAAAGACACAGGAACGGATTAAAGAGGCTTCCAGTGGCCAAATTTGGTCAAAAAAGAATGATTATAATTGACTGTAATATAGTAAATAAAAATCCATGAGTATACAGTAACTTGCATTAAAAAAGAAAAAGGGAAATCCTTATAACTCATATTCCCATCTCTTGTTGTAGCCTCTGATTTGATAATCAGTGATGTGTTTGTGCTCCTTTCAGCCTGAATTTTTGCTCTGTATATGCTTTTTCTGTTATAAAAGTAAAATAACATGAATAGCACTACAGTGTGCAATGCCTTTGATGGCAGAGAAAGAAATTATCCTTGAGACATCTATCACTTTTTTTAGGGCTATAAGGTGGAAGAAATGAAAAAAAAAAAGAAATGAAAACAATTCATTTAATACTTAGAGTTTCATATAAGGCAGGAGATTTTCCCCAACTTTACACTGACTTTTGCACCATGTCTTGAATGGGCTGTATTCTGTTTGCAAAGTTCAATAATTTGTAGAATTAAGATTTTAAAAAATTAAACATTCCTGAAGGGAAGAAGACAGTAAAAGAAGAGTCAATATTAACAAAAGCTGAAAGGTAGAATACTGATATCATGAGGCCTCTAGGTGCTTCTAGCAGTGGAGACAGCTGAGTGGCACAAATGAAACACACTAGGCTCAAGTCAGGGTTCCTGCATATGAGCCTCAACCCTGCCACACACTAGCTGTGTGTCCTGGAGAAGCCCTTTACCCCTTGCATTATTGTTTCTTTAATAAAGGAGTTGGCCTCCATGACCTTCACACCTACTCTATGAACTCATGAATGTCTGAACTTGTATTTCCCTTGTGCTGTTATGCCCTTGGGTGAATTAACTTCCCTGTGCCTCAGGTTCCTCATCTGTAAAATAGGGATGTTAACAGTCCCTGTACCTTGCTTGGCTGCTGTGAGAATGAAATAATATAGGTAAAGTATAATATTGGAACAGTGCCTGGAACGTAGTAAGCATGCCAAACTGTTTACTATCATCCTTATAATAAAAAAAAAAAAAAAAAGAAATAATAATTGCAATTTGTCATCCATCCAAAAGCTTCTCCAAAAGCTAATAATCCTTCAAAGAGCAGCTCTGATGCCTTCATCATTCTGACAGGAATTGCCTCTACCTGCCTCCCTTGTTCTCTATGATACAGTCTTGTGATAGCTCCTGGATGTCTACACCATTTTATAATAAGGTAACTTCACAGCATCCTGCTCCAAACCATAATGTAAGGCCATGTCTTCTCTGGAGTGGGGAGAAAAGGAAAGAGTGGCTAAAACAGGTCTAATAGATTGATCTTTTCAGCAAAAGTAAAAAGAGAGTAAGCAAAGGGAAACCAAGCATTAGAATAAAAACCAACCTGGGGTGCCTGGGTGGCTCAGTCGTTAAGCGTCTGCCTTCGGCTCAGGTCATGATCCCAGAGTCCTGGGATCGAGCCCCACATCGGGCTCCCTGCTCGGTGGGAAGTCTGCTTCTCCCTCTCCCACTCCCCCTGCTTGTGTTCCCTCTCTCGCTGTGTCTCTCTCTGTCAAATAAATAAAATCTTTAAAAAAAAAAAAAAAAAAAGAAGAAAAACCAACCTGACCAGAGAGTCTAGCATTCATGACTCAGATAGGCAGGTCTGGTTATAAGACTGATAGAATGCAGGTAAAACCTGAAGCTGGGTACATGCAGTTCATGATACTGTTCTCTTTGGTTTTTTTAAAAAAAATACTAATAATTTTCAACTGATAATCTATGAAGTGTTTAAAAATCTAATAGTTGAAAAAAAAATCTTATTCTCCATGATACATGTGTAGATGACAGAAAGTTTCCTGGTTGAAGAGTAATCTATCAAATGCCTTTTCTATGATCCATTAACCATGTCAAGAGCTAAAATTTTATTTATTTAGGAAGGTCCTAACCATGAACATAAAGGGAGCATGAAGTTTGTCGTATTACTTCATGTCCCCATTTTACATTACTTCAGGACTTGCCCCTATGGAAGGTAAGAAGGGAAAGCAATAGAGTCAAGGTAAAAAAATAAATAAACCTTCATCTCCTAATTACTCATCTACCCTTTCCCTCTGAAAGTCTCTTAACAAAATGCAAAATGCGGTCATTTTCTAAAATTACATATTCTTTTATAACAAGTCCAGAAATACCACTGCCTTTGGAATACCCTCTGGGTTAGAACTCTCTAAAAATAAAACATTACTTTAGGGACATGAAAAGAAACAATGCCCAAAGAATATGACACCACAAGGGAAATTAGACAAAACAAAGAATTATGGAATATACTTTTGGCAAAGATGTCCCTTTTTAGTCCACAGTGCTCATAATTGGGTAGGTGTGGGACAGTATTAAGCTAGGAGGAGAAGGTAAATAATGCCTGAAGGTTAAAGGGGAAAATACCTAAAAAGGACCACAATTACTCACTCAAAGGTCTATTCCAGCTTAACAGTCCATGAGGTACATATCAATGACATTCTCACCTGTCTCAGTCCAGTCATTCAATAGATGTACTGAACTCTCAGTATGTGTGAGGTATTGGAGGCAGAGGGTAATGAGGAGAAACAGTGCACAAGCGCCCCAACAATGTGCAAAGTATGAAGGGATTACACAGGTAACAACTAGTCCAGGTTAAGGGATGGAACCAGACATCAGAAGAGGGCTTCTAAAGTAAAGCCTTGAACCCACAGCGGGCGGGGGCGGGGCAAGATGGCGGGAGAGTAGGGGACCTTGTTTCATCTGGTCCCTTGAATTTTGCTGGATATCTATCAAACAATTCTGAACACACACGAATTCAAACTGAGATGTAAGAAGATTTATCTGGATCTCCACAAGCAGAAAAATGACTACTTCTTACAAGTAGGAGGTGTGGAACCTTGAATCTTCAGGGGAAATATCCGAAGATAAACGGAGTGGGGAGGGAGCCTCCATAAGCCAGCTGCTGGAAAGTGATACAGCACCGGAGCAAAAAATTGGGACCCTTGGAAATGTGCTCTAGTGAGAGGTACCCCCTTCTGAAAAGGGCACAAGGGATGAATAGGGCAGAATTCTAGGTGAATCATTGTGGTCTCAGGATTCCAGGAGACTCAGAATGAACAGAGGAGCCTGAACAGATAGAATGCCCAGGCAGTGGAGCCGGGAGACTGGTTATAGTCAGTGAGCCCAGAAGGGAATCTCAGCTCTGGTCACCATAAACCACGAGCTGAGCTGGTAGGGAGACGGCCCTCTGTCTGACCACCCTGAAAAGGACTAGAAGGTGCGGGCTGTTTAACATCCTAGGGGAGATATAAAACAGCTTGCCCCCATGACAGAGACAGCTCTCAGGGCTGTGTGGCCTATGAAAGGACACTGGGGCCGCACCCAGCGTGACCAGGGAGCTGCAGAAGAAGGTGCATGAGCGAGCCCATGGCCACTAGCAGTTGTGGAGTCACAAAGTGCAAAGATGTTCACGGGTCCCCATGACTCCCCCGGAAGCAGCACAGCCGGAGGGAGCTGCAGGATTCAGTGGTTTGGCACATAAAGAGCCCACACCCACAACTGGGCAACAGTTCTCAGGGCATTGAGACCCCCGAAGGGTCACTGGGGCAGCACCCAGCATGACCTGGGAGCTGCAAAAGAGGGTGTACATACGAGCACACAGCCACTAGCAATTGCAAAGTCACAAAGCACAGAGATGCTCATGGGTCCCCATGACTCCCTGGCGAGAGGTGTGATGGGCATAAATTGTGCAAGTCTGTGGAATTTGGCACATGCAGAGGTGGAGATGGTTTGACTTGGAGATTTGTTGGGGGGGAGACCGCGACATTGCGTATCTGGGCCGGAGATTCTTGCACAGCCATATTTGCTCTGACCCTCTCAAGAGAAGCAGAAAGACACCAGAGAACAAAAGCCAACCAGCTCACATTAAGCCCATCCCCCTGACAAGGGGTGGGGCAACTCCACCCAGGCAAAGACACCTGAGAAGCCAAGTAGCAGGCCCCTCCCCCAGAAGACAGACTGGAAGAACAGGTGAATGATAAGCTTATCTCCTACAGGACTGTAAAACCCCAGCACCAGGGGAAAATAATATAAGGAGCTCCAAGTGTTCCCTCACAACATGTTTATACTTCAGGCTAAAATTTTACATTTCTTTTTTAGTTTCTTTTCTTATTCTTTCTTTTTTTTTTTCCTTTTTTCACCCTGTTCCTGTTTGAAATATTATTTCCCAACCTATGGTTTAAGTCACTTCTTAACTTTTATTTTTTCACATATATGTTTTATACTAGCCCATTTTTCACTCTATTCAATTTTATCATGAGATATATATATATAAGTTCTGATTTCTCTGCAATTTGGGGATATAGTGTCTTCTAACACAGAGACCAAAAATCAATCAGGAACAGGCAGATCACCCTGCTTTCTCTACCCTGAGAGATTATAATCTCTCTCCTCACCCCCCCCACTTTTTTTTCTTTCTTTTTTATTGTTTTGGATCATCTTGGCTTTGGTGGCATGTCTGTGGTAGCTTTTGACCACCTCGGATTTTCTCTAAGGTGCATTTTGCTTGGGTTGTGGTTGATATTTTGGACTCTGTCCATTCGCTTAACCATCCCTCAACAGAATGACTAGGAGGAACTCCCAACAAAGAAAAGAACCAAAGACAATGTCCTCTGCCACAGAACTAATGGATATGGATATAAGCAAGATGTCAGAGAAAGACTTTAGGATAGCAATCATGAAGTCAATAGCTAGACTTGAAAAAAGCATTAGTGACAGTATAGAATTTCTAAGGGCAGAAATGAGATCTAATCAGGCTGAACCTAAAAATGCTATGAAACAGAGGCAGTCTAAACTGGATACTCTAACAGCCAGGGTAAATGAGGCAGAAGAATGAATCAGTGATCTAGAAGATAAGTTGATAGAAAGGAAGGAAGCTGAGGAAGATAGGGATAGGCAGCTAGTAACCCATGAAAACAGACTTAGATCAATGACGCCATGAAACGTTCCAATGTCAGAATTATTGGGATCCCCAAGGGGGTAGAGAGAGAGAGAGAGAGAGAGGACAAGAAGGTATATTTGAGCAAATCACAGCTGAGAACTTCCCTAATCTGGGAAAGGAAACAAGCATTTGTGTACAAGAGGCAGAGAGGACCCCTCCCAAAATCAATAAAAACAGATCAACACCCCGACATATAATAGTGAAGTTTGCAAATCTTAGAGCCAAGGAAGCTATCCTGAGAGCAGCTAGGGGGAAGAGATTTCTTACATACAAAGGGAGGAACATCAGAATAACATCAGACCTATCCACAGAGACCTGGCAAGCCAAAAAGGGCTGGCAAGACATATTCAGGGTACTAAATGAGAAGAACATGCAGCCAAGACTACTTTACCCAGCAAGGCTGTCATTCAGAACAGACAGAGAGATAGAGAGCTTCCAGGACCAGCAGAAACTGAAAGAATATGTGACCACCAAGCCAGCCCTGCAAGAAATATTAAGAGGGATTCTATAAAAGACGACAGACCCCAAGAGTAATATAGACCAGAAGTTAACAGAGACAATCTATAAAAACAGGTACTTTACAGGCAATACAATGGCACTAAATTCGTATCTTTCAATAGTTACTCTCAACATGAATGGGCTGCATGCTCCCATCAAAAGACACAGGATTTCAGATAGAATAAAAAACAGGACGCATCCATATGCTGTCTACAAGAGACTCACTTTGAACCTAAAGACACCTCCAGATTGAAAGTGAGGGGATGGAGAACCATTTACCACGCCAACGGACTTCAAAAGAAAGCTGGGGTAGCAATTCTCATATCAGAAATATTAGATTTTAAACCAAAGACTGTAGTAAGAGATGTAAAGGGACACTATATCATACTTAAAGGATCTATCCTACAAGAAAATCTAACAAATGTAAATATTCCCCCAACATGGGAGCAGCCAACTAAATAAACCAACTAATAACTAAAAAAAAGAATCATAATGATAAAAATACATTAATAGTACGAGACCTCAACACTCAACTTAAAGCAATAGACAAATCATCTAAGCAGAAGATCAACAAAGAAACAAGAGCTCTGAAGGACACATTGGACCAGATGGACTTCATAGATATACAGAACATTCTATTCTAAAACAACAGAATACTCATTCTTCTCGAGTGAACACAGAACTTTCTCCAGAATAGATCACATACTGGGTCACAAATCAGGTCTCAACAGATAGAAAAGACTGAGATTATTCCCTGCATCTTCTCAGACCATAATGCTTTGAAACTGGAACTCAACCACAAGGAAAAATTTGGAAGGAATGCAAACACTTGGAGATTAAAAAGCATCCTGCTAAAGAATGAATGAGTCAACCAGGAAATTAAAGAGGAAGTTAAACAATTCATGAAAACCAATGAACATGAAAACACATCGGTTCAAAACGTATGGGATACTGCAAAGGCAGTCCTTGGAGGGAAGTACCTAGCCATCCAAGCCCTCTCATAAAATTAGAAAAATCCCAAAATGCACAAGCTAATCTAATACCTAAAGAATCTGGAGAAAGAACAGCAAATAAAGCCTAAGCCAAGCAGGAGAAGAGAATTAATAAAGATCAGAGCAGAAATCAATGAAATAGAAACTAAAAGAACAGTAGAACAGATCAATGAAACTAGAAGCTTGTTCTTTGAAAGAATTAATAAGATCGATTAACCTCTAGCTAGACTTATCCAAAAGAAAAGAGAAAGGACCCAAATTAATAAAATCATTAATGAAAGTGGAGAAATCACAACCAATACCAAGGAAATAGAGACGATTATTAGAACTTATTACCAGCAGCTATATGCCAACAAACTAGGCAATCTGGAAGAAATGGATGCATTCCTAGATACTTACAAACTACCAAGACTGAAACAGGAAGAAACAGACAATCTGAACAGACCCATAACCAAAAAGGAAATGGAAGCAGTAATCAAAAACCTCCTAATGAACAGGAGTCCAGGGCCAGATGGCTTCCCAGGGTAATTCTACCAAACATTTAAAGAATTAATACCTATTCTACTGAAGCTGTTCCAAAAAAACAGAATTGGAAGGAAAACTTCCAAACTCGTTCTATGAGGCCACCATTACCTTGATCACAAAACCAGACAAAGACCCCACCAAAAAGGAGAATTACAGACCAATATCCCTGATGAACATGGATGCAAAATTTCTCACCAAGATCCTAGCGGATCGAACAGTACATTAAAAGGATTATTCACCACGACCAAGTGGGATTTATTCCTGGGCTGCAAGGCTGGTTCAACATCCTCAAAATCAATCAATGTGACACACTACATAAATAAAAGAAAGGTCAAGAACCATGTGATACTCTCAATACAGAAAAAGCATCTGATATAGTACCGCATCCTTTCTTGATTAAAACTTCACAGTGTAGGGATAGACGAATATACCTCAATGTCATAAAAGCCATCTATGAAAAGCCCACAGGAAATATCATTCTCAATGGGGAAAAACAGAGCTTTTCTGCTATTGTCAGGAACACAACAGGGATGTCCACTCCCATCACTGCTGTTCAACATAATACTAGAAGTCCTAGTCTCAGCAATCAGACAATAAAAAGAAATAAAATGCCTCCAAATCAGCAAAGAAGTAGTCAAACACTCACTCTCTGCAGATGACATGATACTCTACGTGGAAAACCCAAAAGACTCCACCCCAAAACTGCTAGAACTCATACAGGAATTCAGTAAAGTGGCAGGATATAAAATCAATGCACAGAAAGCAGTGGCATTTCTATACACTAACAAAGAGACAGAAGAAAGAGAAATTAGGGAGTTGATCCCATTTACAACTGCATCCAAAACCATAAGATACCTAGGAATAAATCTAACCAAAGAGGCAAAGGATCTGTACTCAGAAAACTATAGAACACTCATGAAAGAAATTGAGGAAGACACAAAGAAATGGAAAAATGTTCCATGCTCATGGATTGGAAGAACAAATATTGTTAAAATGTCTATGCCTAGAGCAATCTACACATTCAATGCAATCCCTATCAAAATACCAACCACTTTTCTCACAGAGCTGGAACAAATAATCCTAAAATTTGTATAGAACCAGAAAAGACCCTGAATAGCCACAGGAATGTTGAAAAAGAAAACCAAAGCTGGGGGCATCACAGTCCCAGACTTCAAGCTCTATTACAAAGCTGCCATCATCAAGACAGTATGGTACTGGCACAAAAACAGACACATAGATCAATGGAACAGAACAGAGACCCCAGAAATGGACCCTCAACTCTATGGTCAACTAATCTTTGGCAAAGATATCCAATGGAAAAAAGAGTCTCTTCAACAGATGGTGTTGGGAAAACTGGACAGCCACATGCAGAAGAATGAAACTGGACCATTTCCTTGCACCATACACAAAAATAGACTCAAAATGGATGAAGGACCTAAATGTGAGACAGGAATCCATCAAAATCCTAGAGGAAAACATAGGCAGCAACCTCTGTGATCTTGGCCGCAGCAACTTCTTGCTGCACACATCTCCAAAGGGAAGGGAGACCACCACAAAAATGAACTATTGGGACTTCATCAAGGTAAAAAGCTTCTGCACAGCAAAGGAAATAGTGAACAAAACCAAAAGACAACTGACAGAATGGGAGAAGATATTTGCAAATGACATATCAGATAAAGGGTTAGTAACCAAAATCTATAAAGAACTTATCAAACTCAACAGCCAAAGAACAAATAATCCAATCAAGAAATGGACAGAAGACATGAACGGACATTTCTGCAAAGAAGAGATCCAAATGGTCAAGAAACACATGAAAAAATGCTCCACATCACTCAGGATCAGGGAAATACAAGTCAAAACCACAATGAGATACCATCTCACACCAGTCAGAATGGCTAAAATTAACAAGTCAGGAAATGACAGATGATGGCAAGGATGTGGAGAAAGCGGAACCCTCCTACACTGTTGGTCGGAATGCAAGCTGGTGTAGCCACTCTGGAAAACAGTGTGGAGGTTCCTCAAAAAGTTGGAAATAGAGCTACCCTATGACCCAGCAATTGCACTACTGGGTATTTACCTCAAAGATACAAATGTAGTGATCTGAAGGGGTATGTGCACCCCAGTGTTTATAGCAGCAATGTCCACAATAGCCAAACTATGGAAAGAGCCCAGATGTTCATCAACATATGAATGGATAAAGAGGAGGTATATATATATATATATATATATATACATATACAATGGAATATTACACAGCCATCAAAAAACCCAAAATGTTGTCATTTGCAACGATGTGGCTGGAGTTAGAGGGTATTATGCTAAGCAAAATAAGTCAATCAGAGAAAAACAATTATCATAGGATCTCACTGATATGTAGAATTTAAGAAACAAAGCAAAGGATCATAGGGGAAGAGAGGAAAAAATAAAACAAGATGGAATCATAGAGGGAGACAAACCATAGGAGACTTAATCATAGGAAAGAAACTGAGGGTTGCTGGAGGGGAGGGGGTAGAGGGATGGGTTAACTGGGTGATGGACATTAAGGAGGGCATATGATGTAATGAGCACTGGGTATTATATAAGACTGATGAATCACAGGCCTATACCTCTGAAACCAATAATACATTGTATGTTAATTGAACTTAAATGTTTTAAAAAATTAAAAAAAAGAGCAAGAGACATAGCTGACTTTCCTAATATATAAAAACAGATAAAGATTTAGATAAAATGAGGAGAAAAATATGTCCCAAATGAAAAAACATGACAAAATCACAGCAAGAGAGCTAAACAAAACAGAGATAAGTAACATGCCTGATAGTGAATTTAAAGCAATAGCCATAAAGATACTCACTGAACTTAAGAGGGGCAGATTTCAGTGAGACTTTCAACAAAGAAATAGAAAACATAAAAAATAACCAATCAGAGATGAAGAACTCAATAGCTAAAACTAAAAATACACTAGAGGGAATAAATAATAGACTAGAGGAAGCAAAAGAATGGACCAGCAACCTGGGACATAGAGCAATAGGAAAGCAATCAAGCTAAACAGGATAAAGAAAAAAGATTAATAAAGAATGAGGACAGACTAAGGGAATTCAGTGAAACCATCAAGAGTAACAACATTCACATTGTAGGGATCCCAGGAGGAGGAGGGAGAGAGAAATGGAGGCAGAAAATGTGAAGAAATAATAGCTGAAAATTTCCCTAATCTAGGGAAGGAAACAGAAATCCAGATCCAGGGGCACAGAGAGTACCCAACAAGCCAAGGAGGTCCACATGAAATATAACAATTGTAAATATTTATGCACCCAACGTGGAAGCACCCAGATATATAAAGCACCTATTAGCAAACATAAAAGAAGTAATTGATAATAATACAATAATTTTAGGGGACTTGAACATACCACTACATCAATGGATAGATCATCCAAACAGAAAATCAACAATGAAATAGTGGCATTGAATGACACATTGGACTAGAAAGATAAAACAAATATATTCATAACATTCCATCCTAAAATAGCAGAATACACATTTTTTTCAGGTGCACGCGGAACATTTTCCAGAATAGATCACATGTTAGGCCACAAAACATATCTTAACAAATTCAATAAAACTGAAGTCATACCATGCATTTCTTCCAACCACAATGTTATGAAACTAGAAATCAACCACAAGAAAAAATCTGGAAAGAACACAAATACATGGAGGTTAAATAATACACTACTAGACAATGAATGGGTCAACCAAGAAATCAAAGAGAAAATAAAGAAATACATAGAGACAAATGAAAATGAAAACACAACGGCTCAAAATCTTTGGGATACAGAAAAAGCAGTTCTAAGAAGGAAGTTTACAGCAACACAGGCCTACCTCAGGAACCAAGAAATATCTCCAATAAAAAACCTAACCTTACCCCTAAAGGAACTAGAAAAAGGAGAACAAATTAAACCCAAATCAGTAGAAGAAATAATAAAGGTGAGAGCAGAAATAAACAAAACAGAAACAAAATAGAACAGATCAATGAGACCAAGAGCTGGTTCTTTGAAAACATCAACAAAACTGATAAACTCCTAGCCAGACTCATCAAAAAAAAAAAGAGAGAGAGAGAGGAATCAAACAAAATCACGAAAGAGGAGAAATAATCACCAACAGAACAGAAATACAAACAACTGTAAGAGAATATTATGAAAAATTATATGCCAACAAACTGGACAACCTAGAAGAAATGGATAAATTCCTAGAAACATAACCTACCAAAACTGAAGAAGAAATAGAAAATTTGAACAGACTAATCATTAGCAATTCAATTGAATCAGTAATCAAAAAACTCCCCAAAACAACAGTCCGGGATCAGATGGCTTCACAGATGAATTCTACCAAACATTTAAAGAAGAGTTAATACCTATTTTTCTCAAACTATTCCAAAATATAGAAGGAAAACTTCTAAATCCATTCTATGAAGCTAGCATTACCCTGATACCAAAGATAAAAATACCACAGAAAAAGAGAACTACAGACCAGTATCTCTGATGAACAAAGATGCAGAAATCCTCAACAAAATACTAGCAAATCAAATCCAACAATATATTAAAAAAAAAATTCACCACAATCAAGTGGGATTTATTCCTAGGATGCAAGCGTGGTTCAGTATTTGCAAATCAACATAATACATCACATCAACAAGAGAAAGGATACAAACCTTATGTTCATTTCAATAGATGCAGAAAAAGCATTTGACAAAGTACAACATCCCTTCTTAAAAACTCTCAACAAAGTAAGTTTAGAGGGAACATATCTCAAAATATGAAAAATATGAAATATGAAAAAAACCCAAAGCTAAGATTACACTCACTGGTAAAAAACTGAAAGCTCTTCCTCTAAGATCAGGACTAAGATAAGAATGTCCTCTCCCACTTTTATTCATCATAGTACTGGAAGTCCTACCCACAGTAACCAGACAACAAAAAGAGATAAAAGGCATCTAAATCAGAAAAGGAGTAAAACTTTACTTGCAGATGACATGATACTATATATAGAAAACCCTAAAGACTCCACCAAAAACTACTAGAACTGATAAATGGACTCAGTGAAGTCAAAGGATAGAAAATCAACATACAGAAACCTATGCTTCTATACACTAATTCTATACATTAATAATGTATGCACTGGGACGCCTGGGTGGCTCAGTCAGTTAAGCATCTGCCTTTGGCTCAGGTCATGATGCCAGGGTCCTGGGATCGAGTCCCACATCAGGCTTCTTGCTCAGCGGGGAGCCTGCTTCTCCCTCTGCCTGCCGCTCCCCCTGCTTGTGCTCTGTCAAATAAATAAATTAAAAATCTTTAAAAAAAATAATGTATGCACTAATGCATACACTAATTCTATATATTAATTATGTATACACTAATAATGAAGCAGCAGAAAATTAAGAAAACAGTCCCATTTACAACTGCACCAGAAATATAAAATACCTAGGAATAAACTTATTCAAAGAGTTAAAAGACATGTACTCTGAAAACTACAGAACATTGATAAAAGAAATTGAAGACAACACAAAAAAATGGAAAGACATGCCAAGCTCATGGGTTGCAACAACAAATACTGGTAAAATATCTATATTACCCAAAGCAATCTACAGATTTAATACAAT
>NC_138369.1:77303865-77314244 GCF_054177405.1 Leptonychotes weddellii
TGCCTCAAAAATTTAAAAATAGAGCTACCCTATGACCCAGTAATTGCACTCCTGGGTATTTACCCCAAAGACACAGACGTAGTGAAAAGAAGGGCCATATGCACCCCAATGTTCATAGCAGCAATGTCCGCAATAGCCAAACCGTGGAAAGAGCCGAAATGCCCTTCAACGGATGAATGGATAAAGAAGATATGGTCCATATATACAATGGAATATTACTCAGCCATCAGAAAAGATGAATACCCAACTTTACATCAACATGGATGGGACTGGAGGAGATTATGCTAAGTGAAATAAGTCAAGCAGAGAAAGTCAATTATCATATGGTTTCACTTATTTGTGGAACATAAGGAATAGCATGGAGAACATTAGGAGAAGGAAGGGAAAAATGGGTGGGGAGGAACTGGAGGGAGAGATGAACCATGAGAGACTATGGACTCTGAGAAACAAACAGGGTTTTAGAGGGGAGGGGGAGGGGGGTTGGGTTAGTCTGGTGATGGGTATTAAGGAGGGCACGTACTGCATGGAGCACTGGGTGTTATACGAAAACAATGGATCATGGATCACCACATCAAAAACCAATGATGTACTGTATGGTGACTAACATAACATAATGAAATTAAAAAAAAATAATAAAGAGAAAGATCTGAGATACACAGAGGAGACAGCCAGGGGAAGATGGAAGCAAAGATTTGAGAGAAGTGTTTACAAGCCTAGGAATGTCAAGGATTACCGGCAACCACCAGAAGCTGAGAGAGAGAGGCAAGTTACAGATTCTCACTCAGATCCTCCAGAAGGAAGTAACCTTGAAGCCATCTTGATTTGGACTTCTGGCCTCCTGAACCATGAGAAAATACATTTCTGTTATTTAAAAAAATAAATAAATGAATAAAATGTGTTGACTCCGATGGTAATGAGGAAGAACATAATATGCATTCCTATTCAGATTGGGTTAAAATGTCTCAACAGGTCAAACAGTTCCTAACTTCCAACCTAGCTTTCTTGCCCAGAGAGTAAGTGTTACTGTCTTGGATAATAAATACACCATTCTCTAGACCTGGAAAGCTTCTTTTAGTGCTTTGCACACTATATATTCCAGACCATGGAGGATAAATTTCAATTCTGTCATTGGTGATGTCCCTTGAAAGTGGCAGGTACTCAACAGGAACTGATGAAGTTCTGTGTTCTGTATCATCCCAGTGATGGAGTCACTATTATACTACATGCCAGATAAGTTTTCAGACCCAACAGAGATGCAGGGCAAAAAATTCTGTCAAGTCGAAGGGGAGTTTTTACCTTCCAAATCATTATCTATCTATTTACTTATTTCTTAATTCCTCTTGTCTAAGGAAAAAGAGGTTCTTTAAAGTTATCAGGTCTGACTACTATATCAAAGAACCCTGATTTTCAAAAGACAGATACTCCCATGGGTAAAGGGAAGAGCGAGGTTTCTTGGCCCAGCCACTCTAGAAATCTGGAGCAAGAAGCAAAGGAGGAAAATGTTCTTATTCAAATTAATATAAACCAATCACATTTACCTCAGTATAGATGACCTTAACAACTAACCTGTAATTTGAACATCTGAATCCTTCACTAAGGTAAAGCAGAAATTAGAGCCAAAAAAAAAAAAAAGAAATTAGAGACAAACGTGAACATTGAAACAATAAGATAAAGGGGGTGCCTATAACCAGGAAATACACTGATGAAATGGAAATGAACTATCATGGAGTTGAGGACCAGAGGAACCTGAGGCAAACTGTCAATGCTGGCATATTTTTGTCTGTTGGAAAGACAATGACGGGTATGTTTGGAAGCAAAGTGAAGATAATATGGGCAACCAGAAGGATTACTCCTTGCCAGGCAGGTTCTAATACAGCTTAAGTAGAAATTTCCTTTGAAAAGCATAAACTCTGTCTGTAGTCCCATACTTGTAAAGGGAGATTCTCTTTTCATTAGATTTCTTTTTTTCCTCTCTTCATTAGAATTCTCAGGTCTCCCAATCTGAGGTATGTGGGAGGAAAAGTAGCTAGATAAGAGCAGTCCCCTATATGCTCTCCAATATGGTAGCAACTACTAGCCATATGTGGTCACTGAGTACTTGAAACATGTCTAGTGTCACTGAGGAACTGAATTCTATTTTAAATTTTATTTAACTTTAGATATAGATACTGATTCAGTTATTGAAAAGTGATATGAATATTTGGAGTAACTTGGTTATATGAAACTACTTTTTCAACTGTAATTTTAATGTAAATAAAGGTAATATCTGTAAAAATTTAGAGTCCAAATTGCTATGTACTGTGTGTAAAATGTACAGATTTCAAGACCTAATAGGAAAAACATGCATACTATCTCACTTATATTAATTACTGTTAAAATGATAAATTTTATATATATTAGGTTAAATATATTAAAATTAATTTCACCTGTTTCCTTTTACTAATTTAAGTGGCTACTAAGAAATTTAAAATTACATATAAGGCTCACATTTGAGGTTCACATTGTACTATTATGTGATAGCACTGCTCTAGATTCTAGAGAATCTAGATTATGTTTTTTTTGTGTTTGTTTAAAGAACATTATAGCCAGTATATATTTTGGTTTCTTTGTCAAAATCATACAAGGGAAAGGTTATACCATCTGAAGAACCCAAAGATAGTTCTTCTAATTACACTCTCCCAATAAATTAAAATTTGGCATTTGGTTTACAAATTTGTCTCAGATAATTTGTGTCAATCAACCAGTATCTGATCAATTATAAAATAAAATTGACACTGAAGTTCCAGACTCAAGAAACTGACCTGGGGAGTGAACCATGAAACAGAACACAGTGACTACTAAAAACCAGGTCCTGCGGCATCCTTTCTATTTCTGTATTACAAAAAGTCAAATATTTGAGAATAAATAGCACATTCTGTTAGTCTTCTTTTATATGACCCAAAAAGTAACCACATAAAAAGTAAAGTTACATATAATCCTAATATATATATATTCTAAAGAAGAAACTATTTTAAATAGCAACTGAACATGAACCAAATATATGGCAAATGGTAATAAATATATATCCTTTATATGTACAAGTAAACCTTTACCAGTTAAAGAAAGTTCCTTTGAAGATTGTAGCCTAAAAGAAAAAAACTCTTCACCCTAAGCCACTACTGACAAACTAAGGCTGTCATTATCATCATAGGCACCTTGGGATGTTATAAAAACCCCAGAAATTGTATTCAATGAGAGCAGCATCCATGCTCACACCATTCCTAGAGACAGGGATCAGCTATCACCTCCATTTTAAGAACTGGATAACTGATTAATCACAGAGAAGTTAAACAGCACATTCAATATTTGCTAAAAGCTGCTTATTTCTGCTTGGACCCTGAGCTGTCATTCTGGAAGCTGCTACCAGATGTGTAAGGTGCTTACTAATAGGGTAGTAAGCCGACCATGGAGGGTCTCTTTTAAAGTTTTACACTAGAAGCACACAATTTGATCAACTGTGCTTCTTTTCCCTATAAAAATAGAGCTTGATAAATATAGCAGCACAATTCATTAACAAATCTTTAATTACCTTTTTTATGAATTAAAATAAAGACAGTCTAGTATATTTACATAAATTAAAAATACCTACCTTTAAATTATCTTTTTCCACTAAATTCTACCGTTTTTTTTTATTTTTTAAAAATTTTATTTATTTATTTGACAGAGAGACAGAGAGAGAGAGCGTGAGTACAGGCAGGGGGAGTGGCAAGCAGAGGGAGAGGGAAAAGTAGGCTCCCCGCGAAGCAGGGGGGAGCCCAATTCGGGACTCGATCCCAGGACCCCAGGATCATGACCTGAGCTGAAGGCAGTCGCTTAACCAACTGAGCTACCCAGGAGCCCAAGTCTACCGTTTTAAACCTCCGTCTAACTTAAAACTGGGTTTATTCCAGACTCTAATTGGAATTCTCCCTGACTTAATTTGGATTGTAATTTCTCCAATAAGTCTCAGGTCTTCAGAATAGCATAAGAGCTCATCATGTAATTCTCCTGAGTTAATCTATTCTTTCTTCTCCCCCTGATTTTAGCTTAAGAAACCATTAATTTCATAGGGCATCTAGGGTCTCATTTGCTGGAGGCCTTCCTCCGTTCAGCGGATGCACTGTTCCTTGTATCTTTCCCACACCTTTACCCCTAGAGAACCTTGGGTTTTGCTCCTTCATCCCCATGCTTTACCTTTGCTGCACTGCCCACTCTGGGCTTCCATTTCCAAGCAGAAAGAACCATACATGCGGCCGTCTTGCTCTCTGCTCTGTGGTCTTGTTCCAATCAGGAAAACATTCCTATGGCAACCAACACACACCATCATCTCACTCCCCCTTCCCTGAAAGTTCCTTATTTGCATGGCAGACGTTTGGCAAGGACACTGAATTACTTTCACTTGCCTAGCAACTACTAGTCTGTTCCAGCCCTTTTAAAGGGACTTAGCTTTTTTCTCTTTATTAAAACATACTTGGGGGCTGGCTGGCTGCAGAAAGCACAGCTGCCAAGTCAGCCTCCCGGGGCACTGGCCTGGAGCACACATAGCTCTTAAGCAAATTGGAGCCCTCTCCTGCCCCAAAGTAAAAAAACAATGTCCAGAGGCTAAAGACAATGGGCCAACAGTGGACAGCTCTTAAGGAGCTGTCTTTAGGCCAATTCCAGGGAAAATTCCACTTTCAGAGAACCTCAAATCTTCCTCATCCTCAGCTATAAGAAGAGTCAAATTATTGGTATATTAGCCTTCATTCATAAAACCAGGTTTATCCATCCAGTATGTTGTGCTTTTAGGACCCTCCTATTGATTTATTTAGTAGGCTTTGCAACCAGATATTTTAACTTATATATTGTACTTTATTCATTTAGGTAATTTTGGTATCAGGAACCAACATGGTCCCAAATGACTGATACTGCTATTCACATTTCCCCCCTCAGTGAATCCTAAGAAACAGTCAAAATGCCTATAATATAATTTGGGCCCTTAAGTGAAATACTTTCTCTGAAAACCCACTGAAGTGGAGGAGCTTGAACAATGAATAAACCAAGTTTCTCCAGCCCTTGGGCTGTTCTGCTGGTAAGATCTCATGCTTGCCTGGTACCCTTTCAGAACAGAGCCCAATAGCAGACACTAGCTCCTAAAACCACCTGATGAGGTAATCAAGCCAGGTTCTGGAGAAAAACAAAAGCTATTGCCTTCCACAGGAAAGGAAGGCCACTGATGCAGAAGTGAAGAGTTGCCAATTTAAGCCAGCAATACCAAAAGTCAACACTGGTGGACACGGTCCATGTTTTATGAGATAACTTCCTTCTGCTAGCAGGAAACAAAAGACTCACTTTTTTATGCTTTTAATCTTTAATTTCCTCTAAAAAGAGGTTTCTTATTCACTTCCATGACTCCAGAAGGACAATTTTTGATCCCCAGATCCTATTTCGATGATGGCACACAGTAAGTGTTCAGAACCATTTACCGAAATCAACCATAGACACAGAAGTAACTAAAAATTTAAATTAAAATAACTATTTTAACCTATCATACCTGTGAACTATAATTTTTGTCATATTCAATGCTGACAAAGATGTGGAGAAAATGACATTCTTATACATTGTTGGTGGAAGTATAAATTGGTGCAGTAATTTTGGAGGACAATTTGGCACTTTTTAGTGACACTAAAAATGCACACACTTTCACTAGTAATTCCCCTGCTTTGACTGTATCCTAAAAATATATTTACTGAAAAAATGTAAAAAGATATGTTGAAAGATGTTTATTACAGCATAGTTTGCAACAAGATAAATCAGGTAACAACCAAAATGTTGATACACAGAAGTTAAATTATGGCATGCCAACACAATGAAGTGCTATATAGATATTAAAAGGAGGTAGATCTATATGTACTGATGTAAACATATATCCAAGATATATTGCTAAGGGAAGTATACCACATGACAAAACCCATGTTTCCATAAATAAGTACAGATGTGTATTATGTGTACATATGCATATATACATGTACTATGTGAGTGATTGTAGATGAAAGGAACATTAGATCATTACTAGAGGGATCTGTAGAAACTTCACAGTGGCTATCTTAAAGAATGATATTTAGGAATCAAAGAATAGGGAGAATGATTTATTTTCACCTAATAGCTTTTAAAAATGTTGACTAGTTTGGAAAAGTAAGTCTTGTTCATACTTTAGAAACATGTTCATAATTGGGGCACCTGGGTGACTCAGTAGGTTAAGCATCTGACTCTTCATTTTGGCTCAGATCATGATCTCAGTGTTGTGAGATTGAGCCCCATGTCAGCCTCCATGCTCACCACCATCTCTGCTTGAGATTCTTTCTCTCCCTCTTGCCCTACTCAAGCACGTACTCTCTCTTTCTCTCTCTCTCAATAAATAAAATCTTAAAAAAAAGCATGATAATTGCTTTCATATTAACTTTTCAAAAAAAAAATAAACTAGTAGGTTATTTTTACCTTTCAGTTCTATTTGGTAACTAACACAGGAGTCTCTAAAACCATCCACAGCTCCTGAAAGCAAGAAACTGAAGATGTGGAAGCAACAACTCACAAATTACATACAAAGCTTCAACATTTAATGTGTTGGACATGGTAAATGTATCAAAACTATACTAAAATTAAGAAATCATATTTGAGCTATGTAAATTAAGATTTAAAAATTGTGAAAACACATAATAACACAATAAAATCAGCCAGTGCTCTTCCTAATCATGGGAGTCTCTTTTTGTGGGGAGAGGGGTGAGTTTACAGGAAGCAGAGAAATAACTCCTACTATAAAATTAGAAATCATAAGCCTTAGAATCCCTGTACATATAAAAATTAAGAACCAACAAACGGGACCAAGAACTTTAAATGATGCTTAATCAAATAAAGAGATGGGGGAGAGTGGCACCTGGGTGGCTCACTTGGTTAAGCATCCAACTCTTGATTTCAGCTCAGATCATGATCTCAGGGTCCTAAGATTGAGTTGTGCATCAAACTCCATGCTGGGCATGGAGCCGGCTTAAGATTCTCTCTCTCCCTTTCCCTCTGCCCCTCTCCACCCCTAAATAAATAAATAAACAAACAAACAGACAAAAAGCTGTTAATGTGTTTTTTTTTGTTTTGTTTTTTCAGATTTTTTTTTTTATTCTTATGTTAATCCCCATTGTTAATGTGTTTTTTTAGGGGGATTACTTAAAAACCAGAGAAAGACAGCTGAAAAGAAATATCCCTTAGTCACTGTCAACTCAGTAACAAGAAGATGGGAACCATGATATAAAATTAATTTTTTTCAACTTCCAGTGGTTAGAAAGAACACTCTGTTTTAAAAAATAAAGCATTAAAGTTCATTTCCACATTATCCTCAGCCTCCTAAATATTCCTACTCTTTTCTTACAAATTCAAGAGAAAAAAAATTTCCCCTGGTACTCATTATAAAACCCCAGAATGCTCCTGATATTGCCATTTTAACTGTCTATTGTTCTCCTAACTCCAGGAAATCTCTGAAAGCCAGACATAATGACTGTTGTGACAGTTTTCAGTAACAAGAAGTGAAGTTTCCCGTCAAAAGAAGTGCTCTCACCATTTTCATCATATGTAAAACAAGATGCTTCTACAGGCACATTCATAGACAGAGCTTCTCTGAGACCCTGAAAATCTACTATCAAGGATGAAAGAATGAATCAAAATGACAGATAAATTTGTGGGAGTTTTTCCCTTTTAGCTATAGCAAACTCTGATTTATTTCCCAATTAGTACTGATTCTTTGGTCAGAGAACTGGCCTTTTACTCCAGAGCTGTTAAGGGCAGATTCCAGATATTAATCCAACAAAGGAGCAGAAAAAGATGGTGCTTGGTGCTTATTTGAAATACTCTAGATCCTAGACTAAATGGAGTGGATATGAAACATGCTACATTATAATGCTCTTCCAGGAACTATTTAAAGTCACCAAGATTCTAAATCTCCCATTAAAACTGAGAGACCCACATCTTCAGGAGAGATCTACTGGTCAGATGAGCAGAAAGAAGACCCTCCTGAAGGAAGGGTCTTGGACCAGGATTTAGAGGCCCTGAGTCCAAGTTCTATAGTCCTTAACCTGGAAAACAGAGACTCACCCTCATTCACCTCACTTCTCCCATGTAAACAAATGGGGACAGATGTCAGGTCAAGTGAGATAACATATGGAAACAATTTGAAAAAAAAAAAAAGAAATGGGATGCCAAAATGACCTTACAAAAAGACCAAGAGTTTGCCTCTGTGAAATTATCATACAAATATAATCCTGTGTGACTCAGTTTCCTTATCTTTTTTTTTTTTGAAAGATTTTATTTATTTATTTGACAGAGAGAGAGACAGCACAAGTAGGCAGAGGGAAAGGGAGAAGCAGGCTCTCCGCCGAGCAGGGAGCTGGACGTGGGGCTCGATCCTAGGACCCCAGGATCATGACCTGAGCCGAAGGCAGCCGCTTAACCGACTGAGCCACCCAGGCGCCCCTCACTTTCCTTATCTGTTAAATGGGAACAACAACACTCACTTCATGGATACTATGAGGGTTAAATGAGAAGCATGAAATGTTCTTAGAGGAGTGTCTGGCATACATACAGCAAATGCTTTAAACTATTAGCTATTGCCTTTAGTACAAAGCTACTTAGAACTATGAATCCCTAGTACTGGAGAGTCCCTAGATGTTACACATAATAGCATAAAGTGAAAAACATGAGATAAGAACATAAAGCAGGGATTGGCTATGCCCACAGAATCTCCCTTTTTGTAACTAGTGGCCAATTAAAAACAAAGCAATAACCACAAAAGGATGTTTGGGATAAAACTTTGACCAAGCACACAGCAACTCAGTACAGCAAGAGGCAAAAGACTGCATCAATCTCTCTACTAAAGGTTAGGTGGCTTATACACTAAATAGGACATGTACAGGGACAGGGACTTTTCTCTGTGCCTGGCTGGTTACGTAGTAGGTTTCTCCCAAATATTTGAAACATGGATAGATGGATGGATAGGATGATCAAACGTTGTGCATTCAATACAATCCTCTTGCAGTGCTCCAATCACAACACAGTCTGCTCAATATTAAGGCAGGCTATGTGAAAGACAAAGGAAAACCCCAAAGATATACGTACTCTTATACCTTCATTATTTACTCAATGTTCACTATAGGTCAAGCACAGAGCAGAAATTTTATAAATAAAGGTTTGTTCATGCATTTATAGAAATCTAGCCAAGTTTTAAGGAGAAAAAGTTGGCCTTTTTGTTGACTGGACTCTAGTCAAAGTGGAGATAACTAATTACCTACCTTCCTAATTGGCTTTTTTTTTTTTAAGATTTTATTTATTTATTTGACAGAGAGAGAGAGAGCGAGAGAGGGAACACAAGCAGGGGGAGTGGGAGAGGGAGAAGCAGGCCTCCCGTGGAGCAGGGAGCCCGATGTGGGGCTCAATCCCAGGACCCTGGGATCATGACCTGAGCCGAAGGCAGACACTTAACGACTAAGCCACCCAGGCGCCCCCCTAATTGGCTTCTTATAGGCAACTCTTTCTGCATCCAAACCTTAGTGATGCCATTTAAGTGTCAAGACATTTTTATCTTAAGAAACCAAGGGAAAATTGAAAGTCTTGCTCAATCTACACATTCAATGCAATCCCTATCAAAATACCATCCACTTTTTTCACAGTGCTGGAAAAAATAATCCTAAACTTTGTATGGAACCAGAAGAGACCCCGAATAACCAAAAGAATGTTGAAAAAGAAAACCAAAGCTGGAGGCATCACAATCCTGGACTTCAAGTTCTTTTTTTAAAGATTTTATTTATTTGACAGAGAGAGACACAGCTAGAGAAGGAACACAAGCAGGGGGAATGGGAAAGGGAGAAGCAGGCTTCCTGCTGAGCAGGAGCCCAATGCGGGGCTTGATCCCAGGCCCTGGGATCATGACCTGAGCTGAAGGCAGACGCTTAACGACTGAACCACCCAGGCACCCCTGGACTTCAAGTTCTATTACAAAGCTGTAATCATCAAGATGATATGGTAATGGCACAAAAACAGATACACAGATCAATGGAACAGAATAGAGACCCCAGAAATGGACCCTCAACTTTACTGTCAACTAATCTTTGACAAAGCAGGAAAGAATATCCAATGGAAAAAAGACAGTCTCTTCAACAAATGGTATTGGGAAAATTGGACAGCCACATGCAAAAGGATGAAACTGGACCATTTCTTTACACCATACACAAAAACAGACTCAAAATGGATGAAAGACCTAAATGTGAGACAGGAATCCATCAAAATCCTAAAGAAGAACACAGGCAATAACCTCTTCGACCTCGGCCACATTAACTTCTTAC
>NC_138369.1:77314344-77321113 GCF_054177405.1 Leptonychotes weddellii
GTCAAGAAACCAGCAGAAGACACGAACAGACATTTCTCCAAAGAAGACATCCAAATGGCCAAGAGACACATGAAAAAATGCTCCACATCACTCAGCATTAGGGAAATACAAATCAAAACCACAATGAGATACCATCTCACACCAGTCGGAATGGCTAAAATTAACAAGTCAGGGAATGACAGATGGCGAGGATGCAGAGAAAGGGGAACCCTCTTACACTATTGGTGGGAATGCAAGCTGGTACAGCCACTCTGGAAAACAGTGTGGAGGTGCCTCAAAAAGTTGAAAATAGAGCTAACCCTACAACCTAGCAATTACACTACTGGGTATTTACCTCAAAGATACAAATGTAGTGATCCAAAGGGGTACCTGCACCCCAATGTTTATAGCAGCCATGTCTACAATAGCCAAACTACGGAAAGAGCCCAGATGTCCATCGACAGATAAATGGATAAAGATGTGGTATATATATACAATGGAATATTACTCAGCCATCAGAAAGGATGAAATCTTACCATTTACATTGACGTGGATGGAACTGGAGGGTATTATGCTAAGCAAAACCAGTCAGTCAGAGAAAAACAATTATCATATGGTTTTACTCATATGAGGAATATAAGAAACAAAACAGGATCATAAGGGAAGGGAGGGAAAACTGAATGAGAAAAAATCAGAGAGGGAGAAAAACCATGAGAGACTCTTAACTATGGAAAGAAACTGAGGGTTGCCTGAGGCGAAGTGGGTGGGGAGATGGGGTAACTGGGTGATGGGAATTAAGGAGGACACGGATGTGATGAGCACTGGGTGTTATATGCAACTGATGAATTACCAAACTCTAGATCTGAAACTAATGATATACTATATGTTGGCTAATTGAAATTAAAAAAAAAAAAAGAAAAAGAAAAAAAAAAAAAGTCTTGCTCAAATAATGTAACTATACCAGATAGTATCCAAGGAATTTAAGGGCATGTAATTAATTACAATAATACCTTACAACAAGGGGCGCCTGGGTGGCTCAGTTGGTTAAGCGACTGCCTTCAGCTCAGGTCATGATCCTGGAGTCCCGGGATCGAGTCCCGCATCGGGCTCCCTGCTCAGCGGGGAGTCTGCTTCTCCCTCTGACCCTCCCCCCTCTCATGTGCTCTCTCTCTCTCTCTCTCTCATTCTCTCTCAAATAAATAAATAAAATCTTTAAAAAAAAAAATAATAATACCTTACAACAAATTCATACTGACAGAAGGAAGATATGGGTAACAATATTGAATGATGAATGAATCTTAAAGAAGTAAAGTTTTATTACAGTAATTCAAATTAAGTGCTAATAGAATATTACCAAGTGGATATCCTCAAAGGACTACTTTAATGACTAGAATCCCACATAATCAGTACATAGGATGCAAACAAATGAAAGGCATTTGAGAACCGTCCTTTCTCTCAAGCAGGTTGATGTTTCTTAGAAAACTTATTTACACTATTCATTTGTTCTGTGGGTCCTTTCTACATAGATAAAACAAAGTAAACTTGGTATTTACTCTGAAGAAATTATTAAGGACCATGAATTAATGGGGCTACAAATGTACGGCATTGCCAAAGAGAGATCTAGGGCTCGGTCAGATGGCTGCAGCCAACTACATGTGAATTTATTTTTAAATGAGTGTTTACTCCACTGTTCATGCACATTATCACGAGAGGTTCATCTTTACATACAAAGCAGAAAATAAGTGGTGAATGAAATCAGTGTACTGAATGGAACAGGAGAGTGGATGGAGAAGAGTACATCCTATTGCCCCCTTCCTCTTCTATTTTTTCTTTCTCCTCTTATCCAGTATTCTGGGATACACTCTAAGAGCTTTTTTCAAACTGAGGAGTCTGAAGAAGATGCATCTGACAACCTAGACTCCAGGAAAGTACACATGCAAACACTTTCTAGTCTGTGTAGGATCATCAGAGCTTGGTAGATGGAGCTAACACATTTCCAAAGCACTCCAGAAGCTGCAAAG
Organism: Leptonychotes weddellii; assembly: GCF_054177405.1. Classification (NCBI taxonomy): domain Eukaryota; kingdom Metazoa; phylum Chordata; class Mammalia; order Carnivora; family Phocidae; genus Leptonychotes; species Leptonychotes weddellii. The sequence goes on from NC_138369.1 coordinate 77,316,345, forward strand.
AATGATCAATGTTACTCATCTGATGCAACCACCTGTGAGACAAGGAAGGCAGGCATCTTTATATTGACGTAGTCAAGGCCACACTGTCAGAAAATGATAGGGCCTAGCATTCAGTCCAGTCCTCCCACTTGGTCTGCAGTGATATACCCCATGCCCCACTGCCTCAGAAAATAACAAAGCTTATTTACACACCCCCATGGTAAACTGACAAACCCTGGCATCCGATCTATCATATCTGTGGGAAGCAGAGACTTGAGTGGAAAGAGGTGATTCATAGCCCTTGGCCTCACTGTGATTTCACAAAGGACTTACTGGTTCTGGAACAGCTACTTTTCAGATGTAAAGTACAGTTGAATCTGCATCTGCTCCTCTACTAGTAAAAAACAGGGTTTGGGGGCAATGTCTAAAGCAAATTACTTATTGTTCCGAATTTTTCTTAGTATATTTGAGATGTACAATGGAGGCAGGAGTGGCTAGTCTTATAAGGGTAAATGAGAGGCAACTGGAAAATTATTTTGCAAACACAGAACTTAATATAAATGCTTGATTAAATTATCTCCCAAACTTTGGGTGTTCTCTTTCACTTCTTTTTTGAAAGAATGATTCCATGTAAAGGCTCATGGCATTCTACAAATATAAGCAATATATTAACATGGGGGACATTATTTTTTCATGAGAGATGTAGGAAAAATCTGATATAATATCAGTTTAGGTTTGGGAAATCTCAGGATTAAAAAGTCTTAAGATAGTCTCAGGATATTGAGTGACTCCCTCACCCGGATGGGCATCAGAATCCCAAAGAACAGCTTACACTCAGCTGGGTGTTAGAACTACTAATCAATCAACCTCCAGAGACAAGACAACCTGGTGAGAGTATCCAGTAGTCTGTTAAATTCATGCTTCTTCCTCCCCCAGAAAAGCTTAAAAATAAATCCTAAGGAAGGGTAGTTTTTAAAATAGCTACCCTCTCCTGGCCACCTGGGGAGCTTCTGTGGGTTGGAGAATTGCAAACTTTACAGTTACTGATTACTCTAACAGCAGCTGTAACTGTTCAAGAGGAAAAGTAGCCAGCAACACCGATTTCAAGGACTACATTTTGAGAACTGCAAAAATTTGTCAAACTCCTCATGCCTGTGATTTTTTTCCAAACCTAGTACATCAATCCAATTCCACAAATCTTCATTTAACATTTATTATGTACAAGGCATTGGTGCCTTACTCATTGGATTCAGAGTAAAACGTGACAGCTCAGCCACAAGCAAACAAATAGATCTAGATAAACACACACACCACAGCAAATGCAGTACAAATGAACCTGTTGCAAATCGTTAGGAAGGACCTGTGAGGTCAGCAGTGATTACCATGGCAACTATAGCCAATGGCATTCTGTCTAGCTCCTAGTGCAATGATTTGAGATCTGAGTTGGCTTTTGAAGCAGGCCTAGATAGACATGCTGTTTTCCATTGGGAAGTTCTGCTTTTGTCTCTGGCAGAAAGGAATGCATTCTTTATTAAAGGTTGTTCACTGTCCCGATACAAAACAGAGAACAAAGGTTCAGAACTCTTATTCACTAATTTACTGGGTTTTGATAATCATCAGAAACTGTTTATCTCTAGCCTATTAAAAACCATTTGGTCACTCAAATGGGATGGCTCCCTGGATCAAGTTTCAACCTTACTTGTTCCATTTGGGACCAACACTCATTTGATGCCGTGATCTATTCTTACAGTAAACTATCAGCCTGTGAAAAGGTCTGAACATAATCCCCAGCATATCCAGCCAAAATGACTATTTGAATTAAATGCAAATAAATCAAAGTACAAATATATTTTCCTTTGAATGCATTAGTATCTTATAGTTGAAACTAAGAGTGTTTAGCAAAATATGTTTTGGGTCATGCCGAACTAAAGTCAGTTTACAATTTGACTAAATTTGATAATATGGTATTCATCCTGAAGGGAGAGTGTCTTAGAAAGCATCTTACAGATAACTTAGTACATCCTCATAATAGCCAAGATACTAAAAAACAAACAAACAAAAAACAAAAATAATAAAAGTACATGGAGAATGACCCCATTTCATTTGTGTAAATAAATGTGTGTATGTACGAAAAAGATTAACTACCTAGCAATAAATTTAATGAAAGAAGTGGAAGACCTATCCTATGAAAACTCTAAGACATTGACAAAAGAAATGAAAGATGACAGAAAAAAATGGAAACATCTAGCATGTTTATGGATAAGAATATCATTAAAATGTCCATAGTACCCAGAGCAAGCTACAGATTCAACAGCCTTTTTCAAAGAAATAGAATAATCCTAAAATTTGTATGTGGTTCCTTACAAATACGTTGAATAGCCAAATCTACCTTAAGAAGAACAAAGCTGGAGGTATCACAATCTCAGATTTGAAGATATACTACAAAGCTATAGTAATCAAAACATTATGTTAACTGGCACAAAAATAGACACATAAATCAACGGAAGCTGGTGAAGAGCTAGGTCAGTTAATTAATATGATCAAGTAGAGAGCTAATCCAAGATGGTGAAGGAGTAGGAGACCTCAGTTTCATCTGGTCCCAGGAATTCAGCTAGACAGCTATCAAATCATTCTGAACACCTGCAAACTCAACTGGAGATCTAAGAAAAGAACAGCTGCAACTCGACAAATAGAAAAGTGACCACTTTCTGCAAGTTAGGAGGTATGGAGAAGTGAATCCGAGGCAATATATGGAAAGACAGACCACGGTGGGAGGGAGCCTCTGCAAGGCGGCTACCGGAAAGTGATATAGCAGTGGAGCACAAAATCAGAACTTTTAGAAGTCTGCTCCCATGAGGGACATCCCTGCCTGAAAGATGTTCAAGTGACAAAGTGGGGTGGAATCCTAGGTGGGACAGTCTGGTCTCAGGATCCTCAGGGTCCCAGAAAGACCAGGGGTGCCTGAGCACTGCAGAGTTCCCAGGCATTGGAGCAGGGAAGGCAGCTGCAATCAGCAAGCCCAGGAGTGGGCTTTCAGCTCGGTGTTGCTGTACACCATGAACCACACCATGGTTGGGTAACCTCCATCTGAGCAGGGGCCTGGCAAGTGGCAGAACTGCAGAGAAAACCTCCCACCCCACCTGAGCAGGTATGTGCCTCAGAAGGATGCAGGGTTCGGAGACTCCAAAAGGGGTTGTGTACTGAGTTAGAAACACTCAGTCACAGGCTGGGTGAGCACAGAGTACCTATGGAGACCAGGGAGACAGGAGTGATTGATTTTCTCTGAGGGTGCACTGAGGAGTGGAGTCCTGAGCTTTTGCTCTGAAGGTGGAGACTGGCAGGCTGCCATTTTCATCATCATCCCCTAAAGCTGCATGGAAAGCCTTCAGGGAACAAAACCCACATAGAGCAATCCGGAGCACCTTACTTAGCCTGGAGAGGCATAAACTACCAAAACTGAAACAGGAAGAAATAGAAAACCTGAACAGACCCATAACCAGCAAGGAAATTGAAGTAGTAGTAAAAAATCTCCCAACCGCTCAGGGCCAGACGGTTGCCCAGGGGAATTCTACCAAACATTTAAAGAACTACTACCCATTCTTCTGAAACTGTTCCAAAAAAATATAAATGGAAGGGGAACTTCCAAACTTGTTCTATGAGGCCAGCATTACCTTGATCCCAAAACTGGACAAAGACACCACCAAAGGAAGAATTACAGACCAATATCCCTGATGAACATGGATGCAAAATTTCTCACCAAAATACTAGCCAATAGGATCCAACAATACATTAAAAGGATTATTCACTGCGACCAAGTGGGATTTATTCCTGGGCTGCAAGGATGATTCAACATCCTCAAAATCAATCAATGTGATACACTACATAAATAAAAGAAAGGACAAGAACCATATGATCCTCTCAATTGATGCAGAAAAAGCATTTGACAAAGTACAGCATCTTTTCTTGATTAAAACTCTTCACAGCGTAGAGATAGAGGGACCAAACCTCAATATCATAAAAGCTATATTCAAAAGACCACAGTGAATATCATTCTCAATGGGGAAAAACTGAGAGCTTTTTCCCTAAGGTCAGGAACATGGCAGGGATGTCCACTGCTGTTCAACAGAGTACTAGAAGTCCTAGCCTCAGCATTAAGTCAAGATAAATAAAATGCCTCTGAATCGGCAAAGAAGTCAAACTCTCACTCTCCACAGATGACATGATACTCCATGTGGAAAACCCAAAAGACTCCACCCCAAAATTGCTAGAACTCATACAGGAATTCAGCAAAGTGGCAGGATATAAAATCAATGCACAGAAATCAGTGGCATTTCTATACATTAATGAGACAGAAGGGGGAGAAATTAAAAAGTTGATCCCATTTACAACTACACCCAAAACCAAAGGAAACCTAGGAATCAACCTAACCAAAGAGGCAAAGGATCTGTACTCAGAAAACTACAGAATACTCATGAAAGAAATTGAGGAAGACACAAAGAAATGGAAAAACATTCTATGCTCATGGATTGGGAGAACAAATATTGTTAAAATGTCTATGCCTAGAGCAATCTACACATTTAATGCAATCCCTATCAAAATACCATCCACTTTTTTCAGAGTGCTGGAACAAATAATCCTAAACTTTGTATGGTACCAGAAAAGACCCCGAATAACCAAAGGAATGTTGAAAAAGAAAACCAAAGCTGGTGGCATCACAATCCTGGACTTCACGTTCTATTACAAAGCTGTAATCATCAAGATGATATGGTAATGGCACAAAAACAGATACA
>NC_138369.1:77321613-77338599 GCF_054177405.1 Leptonychotes weddellii
GATGAAATACTACTCAGCCAAAAACAAAAAATGAAATCTTGCCATTTGCCATGATGTGGATGGAACTAGAGGGTATTATGCTAAGTGAAATAAGTCAATCAGAGAAAGACAATTATCATATGATCTCACTCATATTTGACTTTAAGAATCATAACAGAAGATCATAGGCGAAGAAAGGAAAAAATAAAACAAGATGAAATCAGAGAGGGAGACAAACCATAAGAGACTCTTAATCAAAGGAAACAAACTGAGGGTTGCTGGAGGGGAGGATACAGGGATGGGGTAACTGGGTGATTGACATTAAGGAGGTCACGTGATGTAATGAGCACTGGGTATTATATAAGACTGATGAATCACTGACCTCTACTTCTGAAACTAAAATTTAAAAAAAGTTAAAGAAAATAAGTAACAAAGGAGGGGTGGAGTAGGAGGAAAAAAAAAAGCTAACGCAGAGTTTAGGATTTACTCCTTTTTTGTTTTTTAGAAGTATTGTCTACTTCTAAATCTATTTTGAGTCAATATGCACAAATTGTACATACATATGTATATACACATTCATATATATTTATATATTATTCAAAGACATAATTAATTTTATTAATAAACAATTTAAGGTACTAGCTAGATTCCATGTGATTCAATTTCAATTCTACAAGGATCTAGCACAGATATACTGTCACAATTAATGGCATGTCAAATTGCTGGAAGAAAGGTATTGATGTTCAATAATAAAGCAATCTGATTCTCAGAAGGCCAGATAGTTTAAACATCTTTCAAAAAATGTCATTTATCTAAGATGACATTCAAAATGTTCTCATATTTCAAACAGAAATGGTGGAACTATCAAAGTAAGTATATTTATCTTTGTGGCTGTGTTTTATGGAGCAAGAAAAATCCAGAATAAAGGTGAATATTCAAGTCTATCATTCAAATCTTTGGCTACGTGCTGCTAAATATTCAGAAACATTTGATTTGCTTCTATATGGTGATACAATAGTGTGATATTAATAATTTCCGTCCAGATGTTGTGGTATCATTTGATACAATCTTATTGTAGCAAGCTGACTTCTAAGATAGTCCCCAGTGACTCCTGATTCCTGGGATGTCTATGTGTAGTTCTCTCCAACTGTGGGCTGCAGTTAGTCATTCTATTTTAACCAATATAGTATGACAAAGATAATGAGGTATCACTCCTGTGATTAGGTTACAAAGGATTGTGACTTCTGTTTTTCTAGCATACTCTCCCTTTGCTTCTGGCTTTGATGAAGCAATTGGCCATGTTGAAGAAGCCCATGTGGCAAGGAACTGTTCATGAGCCACTGGCCAGTGTGGAACTAAGCCTCTCAACCCAAGGACCCTCAAGTAACTGAACTAACCAACAGCCACATGTGTGAATATGAAAGCAGATTATTCTCCAGAACCTTCAGATGACTGTAGTCTTGTGAAAGACTCTGACATAGAATTCCTAGCTTAGCTGGGCCTATATTCATGATCCACAAAGACTGGGAGATAATATGTTTGTTTTCGTTGTTTTATTGTGATAAAATATATGTAATGTTTATTGTTTTAATCATCCACAAGTGTGCAATTGAGTAGCATTATATACACTCACAATGTTGTGCAACCATCACCATTATTTATACCCCAAACTTTTTTCATTGTCCTTCAAAAGAGTTTATGCTTATTAAACACAAATATCCAGGGAAAAAAATAATATGATCAAGTAATTCATGACAAAGGAGGCAAGAATATACAATAGGGAAAGGACAGTCTTTTCAAGAAATGGTGTTGGAAAAAATGGACAGCTATAAGCAAAATAATGAAACTGGACCACTTTCTTACACAACACAAAAATAAACTCAAAATGAATTAAAGACCTAAACGTGAGACCTGAAACTATAAAACTTCTAAAAGAAAACATAGGCAGTAATCTCTTGAACATCAGCCTTAGCAGCATATTTGTGGATAGGTCTCCTCAGGAAAGGGAAACAAAAGCAAAAATAAGCTATTGTGACAATACTAAAATAATAAGCCTTTGCAGAGTGAAGGAAACCATCAATAAAACAAAAAGGCAACCTACTGAATAGGAGAAGATATTTGCAAATGATATATCCAATAAGGACTTAATATCCAAAATATATAAAGAACTTATACAACTCAATGTCAAATGACCAAACAATCCAATTAAAAAATGGGCAAAGGACCTGAATAGACATTTTTCCAAAGAAGACATGCTATTGGCCAACAGACACATGAAAAGAAACTCAGCATCACTAATTATCAGGGAATGCAAATCAAAACCACAATGAGATATCACCTCACACTAGTCAGAATGGCTAATATTGAAAAGACAAGAAATAACAACAGTTGGCAAGCATGTGGAGAAAAGGGAACCCTTATGCACCATTGGTGGAAATGTAAATTGGTGCAGCCACTAGGGAAAACAGTATGGAGATTCCTAAAAAAACTAAAAATATAAATATTATATGACCCAGTAATTCCATCATTGGGTACTTATCGAAAGAAAATAAAAACACTAATTCAGAAAGATATATACAACCTTATGCTTACTGCACTATTATTTACAATAGCCAAGCTATGGAAGCAACCCAAGTGTCAACCCATGAATAAATGAATGGATAAAGATGATGTGGTGTATACATACAGTGGAATATTACTTGGCCATAAAAAAGAATGAAATCCTGTCATTCATGACAACACAGATGGACCTAAAGGGTATAATGCTAGGTGAAACAGTCAGACAGAGAAAGACAAATACCATTTGATTCCACTTACATGCGGAATAAAAAAACAAACGAATGAATAAACGGACTCTTAAATACAGACAACTGGTGGTTGCCAGAGAGGAGGGGATTAGGGGGATGGACAAAAAAGATGAAGAGGATTAAGAGGCACAAATTTCTAGTTTTAAAATAAATAAGTTACAGAGATGAAAAGTACAGCACTGGGAATATAGTCAATAAGATGGTAATAACATATGATGACAGATGATGACTTTAATTATTATGGGGAGCACTGAGTAATGTACAGAACTGTTGAATCAATATGTTGTACACCTGAAACTTATAACACTGCACATCAATTATTAAAAATTAAAAATTATAAAAATATGTGTATATATACATATACATATATACAGATGCATACACGGACACACACATGCATAAAATACTATAAGAATGTATACTGAAGTTTTAACAGCTACCTGCAAACAGTAGGATTACGGGTATTTTCTTGTTTTGGTCTGACATTTTCTAATTTTTTTTCTCTTCAGGGGGTTGATTAATCATTGTCCCACTTTTAATCTCCATTTCTCCCCTTCATCCTTCATATAATCTTCATATAACCATTCTGACAAATTTAACAGGTTATCTCTTTTGCATGTGCTCTTACAAAATGATTATCACTTTGTGGGCATGTATTTTCAACTGGGGAAATGTTCTGTACTGTATCTCATTTTTCTTACCTTTTTCATTTGGTACTATGCCCTTAAAATCCATCCATGTTGGTAACTGTGCATCTAATCAATTGCCTCTAACAGCTAATTCCTTTATGTTCACTCACTAACTTTGACATAACCACTTTCCTAGTGAAGGACACCCAGATTACCTCCAACTCCCTCTTACAGGACCACAATAATTTGCACGAAGATCCTCTTATATCCTATGGTGTGTTTTACGCACACACACACACGCACACAAACACACTAAAATGTGTGTATACACAAAACAAAGGTATTTTCATACATCTCCAAGAGTGTAACTGTTGGGTCATGGAGGTTTGAGTAGCCATAGTTTGAACAAGTGGTGCCAAATGGCTCTCCAAAATGGTAGCATCAGTCTACATTAGCAATGCATGAATGTCCCCACAGCCCCAGAAACACCTGGCATAATTGAGCTCTCTAAATGCTATACACATCATTATTGACTTAATTTTCATTTTTCTCCTTACTAGTGATTTGGAGTATCTTTTCCAATGCTTGATGGCGTTTTGAGTTTCTTTTTCTTAAACTGCCTTTTCAAATCCTTTGCCCAAATTTTCTACAAACAACATGTATTGCTTTAAAAATAATCTCTCACCCCCAGTGAAATCAGTTGAGCAAAACAGACAAGAGAGGCAGAAAGAAAAACCCACACATGAGAACAGATGGCAGTTAATCCATCTTCTGAAAATGGCAGTGACTGGAGTCAACAGTGAATTTGAGTATTACACAGTGACAATAGCAGGGACAGCAATAGCTAATAATGCTATGTGAAAAAATCTGCTATGGTCCCTGGCTCATAGCTGTTCATTAAATACAACTTCCCTCCCCTATTTTCATAGATCATCACAACAAATCTGTAAGAAAGGAAAACAGTATGTGTATTACTTTTATGCTCCTTTAATAGATAACAAATCTGCCTGAAGGGATGCCCTGACTTGTTTGATTAAGTGAGAAAGGCATGACCAAGGCAGGTGCTTCCACCTCCTCCCTTCGTTTCTACTAGGAGTGTAAGCTTGGAAGCAGACATTCTCAATTTATCTCCCAGCTCCTCAACTTTGTTAACTGTGTGACATTAGGAACGTAAAGCTACCTCTCTGAACCTCAGTTTCCCTACCATAAATGGACTAATAATGATGGCATTTTCCTCACTGGGTTGTATTGATTCTCTTTAAGTTCTCTTTAAGATTCTCCTTAAGTCATGCAGAATAGTGACTAGTGCCTATTAAGTAAGTGTTCAGTGAATTGTCAGCTACTGTTGTTATTCAGCTCATTCTTGGGGGTATGGAGATTGTACTAAATTAATACTACACAGTTTTTCATGAACACCCTCCAATTAAATGGCTTTTACAATTCATTTTGAAAGGTTGAAGGTCACATAAATAGCATATTAACACTCTGTATCTTAAATATTGTATTTCATTCTCAATATTTTTAATACATATTCCCAGTTTGGTTTTAAAAAAAAGATGTGTCTATGTGTGTGTTTACACATACACAATACATATATACATACATACATATATACATATACACACACATACACATATACATACTACACACAAATACGTATATACATACACACACACATTTAAATATATCTTGAGGAGTTAAACATTCTTTCCTGAAATTTTCTTCATTGCTTTTTCCCAGGTCTTTGCATCTCCAGTAATATATCTGAGAATTTCACTGACTGGATACAACTGTTGGAAAATGGGTGTCCATATAAAGTAGGCTAGCACTTTTGTCTTCCTTATACCAATATTCTTATTCATATTTCTATCCATGGAAGCAAGAGAGGATACCAACTAAAGAAATAAAATAACTGGTAGTAACCATGGCCTGTATACAAGTATTCCTCCCTCATTTTTCTCAGCTTTAAAAAAATAAAATGGATGCAGCAGGCAGAGGAATCAAATCAAATCAAGCAGGTGTGACAAATGCTGGGGTTAAGGGGAGGAGCAGCAACAAAATGGGGGCTGTCTGGAATCTTAAGTGGTCAGAAATTACTGAACTACAAAAATCAATGCATGGTGTAAACAGCTAGAAACCCTAGTGTTTAAGTCCTGGCTCTGTTATAACTAGCCAGAATTTCCTGGCTACTCATGCTGCTTCTGTAGGCTTCATTCCTTACTGTAAGATGGTCCACTCTCCCCACATTTCATTCCAACCCTAAATTCTAGGACCTCATAGTTTATTACTAACATCAAGATTTAAAAAATTTCCTACATGTTTCTATGGATACTACCTATCCCAGCAATTATATTAGTGATGCAATGTTTATCTCTCTGTGTTTCAAACACAGCAGAATCCAGCTGCTATATCTAATTAGAAGACGGGGTTTTAATCTGTGCTCCAAGGACATCATTTTTTAAAAGATTTATTTGAGAGAGTGAGCAAGCACAGGAGCAGGGGGAGGGGCAGAGGGAAAGGGAAAGAATCTCAAGCAGACTCCCCGCTGAGCACAGAGCCCACTGTGGGGCTTGATCTCACAACCCTGAGATCATGACCTGAGCCGAAACCAAAAGTCAGATGCTTAACCAACTGAGCCACCCAGACGCCCAGACTATGCTTTTGCCAGACATGGCTCCCCTGCAAATATGGGCTCAAAGATGTGGAGCTATTTCTTTTCTCCATGTGGATTTTCTTTTTTTCTTCCAAAGTGGACCTGAAAAGGGTAAAACACCCAGAGACCCCAAGAATTAACCATCACAAATATTCTGTAAGCAGGATTTACTGAGAAGTATCCAGTATACTCAGCCATATCCTGAAGTCAATAAATGAGACCCTGAGAACTGCCCTGAGATCGGAAACAATTGAATATATATACTTCACCAAACAATACAGAGCCACTTCAACAGATAATTCCTAGGGATATCAGTCAAGGAAAATAAACAAGAGAAAATAAACACTCAGTTATCAGTTACTTAGACCCACTTGACTCTGTTCAAAGGCAGGGATAGGGTGAGATTAAGTGAGAAAATGTCATCTTGAATGTTTGTGTGACTTAAAAAAATTAACATCTGTTTTGTGAGGTTAGGGGGGACTTTACTCATTATGTTTTTAATATTATCTAAAATTTTATAAGAGAAAATAAATATGTATAACAGAGTCATCATCAATATGCCCCTTCATGTTACAAATGACCATCAAATATTCTAAAAATAAGGGAAGGGGTGAATCTTCTGAGAATTGACCTGTAAAGTCAGTTCTGCTATAATACTTGTTTTGAAAACAAACTGGTTTCAATTCGAGTGATATAATAGGGAACAATTTGAGCATAATGAATATTTTGTGTTTTTATAAGCAATTTCATCCTCAAGAACGACAAGGTAACTGTGGAAAGCCACCTGCAGCCTAACCAAAGTGTATGCACATACTTGGACAAACTTAACACCTATCAGCTAACTAGTTTATATGTTATTAACTACCTGCCCACATCTGCTGTTGCAATATTCAGATTTTAAATAGCCCTCCATACACCATTTCACAATATCTCACAAGCTGCAACCTCTTCAATGCCCACTTCCACAACCAAATTTAAAAACAAAAGCAAGTGATTTTATATTTTTCCAGAGTCATTTTGTTCCTGGGGGTACTTACAACCACCGTTTTTTCCCCCTTATCACCACTCCTCTTGTGACCCAGATCCTTGTTACACTATAGCTGTCAGTAGCAGATGCCAGAATTTTTTAGTCTTTTTGTCCCTCCGCCCCAGTGGAAAAAGAGCTGTTTTCTTTAGGAAAGAAAACACACACACACACACACACACACACACAACCACGTTGCTATTAATGTGGACAAAGTATATAAACTCTCATGGCAGACACAGTCTCAAAGCCCTCAGGGCTTGTCCTTGTTTTCCAACAGAGTGAATATGTCAATACAGACCTGCCAACTATCTCCCACAAGAACTAAATGATGCCCTAATCTCCTCCTTTATGGAGAACTACTAGGGAAAATGAGAGGCAGTCAGGGTAGCAAAAGCAGTTTGAACTCTATTTATTGATGGCAGCCCGGGGCATGGCTGAAACCTAGTATAAGTCTATGGCTACGAAAGAGACATATTTTCTTAGACTTAATGTGAGCTACGGAGGAAAAACCAGATTGTGTGTGCATGACTAATGTGTGTGTGCATGTGTTCACTATACTCGGGAGTATATATATATGTGTGTGTATATATATATATATATCCCTTGCCCTGCTTTAGGGGAGTTTACCAAATCCATATTATATAGTATGATAAAAATACATGCAAAATAATAAAAATGAAGCAAGGGAGCATGTACGTGTATATGTATTCATATGTGTATGAGTACACACAAACATGTATGTGTAAGTCATAATTCAAACCCTAAGTCTTTAATAATCTTGGCTACATAAAAACTGAGAAAAGAGGGTGATGAAAACCCTCAGTTCAAAATGGAACCCAGGAGAAAGAGATTTGGTTGAAGGATAATCAGACACTGAAGCCAGAGTCCTGGGTTCAAATATTCGTTCTGACATTTATTTCCTGGGCAATTTAAACCTTTTGAATTTCAATTCCTCATACATAGAGTAGAATACTCCCTACCCAAAAGCATTATTTGCATAGGAAATGATAAATTCTGCCCTGAATCTATGGATTTATACTGTGTTCAGAAATTCAGATTGGTTGAGCATCCCAGAGTTCAGATACAGTCTCAGTTGTCTGGGACCCTATGAATCTGAAGGACAGGATATGAGCACACACCCATGATCCCCAGAGCCAAGGGGCAGTGGGTCAGAGCCAAGCTGGCTCAAAGGAATGACAGAATTGAGAAACTTCAGGATTGTAGCCTCATCTCAAATTACGTTGGTAAAGCCTTAGGACAGCGGTTCTCAAAACGTCCCTAGACCAGCAGCATGTGCATCACCTTTTGGGGCCTTACTTCCTACTTACTGAATCAGAAACTCTAGGGGGAGGGGCACAACAAGTGGATTTTAACAAACCCTCCAGAAGATTCTCATCTCCAGAAGATGTACACTCAAATTTAAGAACCATAGCCTTATGAGACAGAGTTTTGCTTCAGTAGCTTTAGGAGTTTGTATTTGTTTCAAATCAGGATTTTGAAAAGGTCTGATTTAGTAGAAGAATCCCAGTATCCCTCAGGCTCTGTTCTTTAACTTAGCAATGAATTCACATTACCCTCTGGCCATGTGAGAGCAGGATGCTAGTCACCCAGCAATGCTGGCCACTTCCTCAGACCATTAGAGGTATGGCCCAATCCTAATTGAATCAGAAATATCACAAACATGCCGATCAAATGGTACTGGAGGATTTGTGGACAGAAAGCAATGGAGGATGTAATCCTCTTAGAAAGAAAAGAGTGTAGAAAAAGAACATACTGGAGAGAGTAAATAGAGTCCACAGTGGAAAGACTGCTGTGGAAATACTTGTTTTCACAAGCCCATCACCGACTACTTATTTCTTTTTTAAAAAAACATTTTTTAAATTCCAGTTAGTTAACATGGAGTGTAATATTAGTTTCAGGTGTACAATATAGTGGTTCAACACTTCCACGCTCATCACAACAAGAGTACTGCTTAATCCCTATCCCTCCACCCACCTCCCCTCTGGTAACCATCAGTTTGTTCTCTATAGCTAAGTCTGTTTCTTGATTTGCCTCACTCTCTTTTCTTCCCGACTACTTATTTCTACTTGTCATCCTGTCTGCTCAATGTGTGAAGCTGTGGTTGCATGCTCAAACAGGGCAAACTGCTATACGTGGGGACTACCTTCCATTTCTCCCCTCTCCACACTCAAATCAACTCCAGAGTCACAGAGTTTGATTTTATGAAGCTTTAAAAACATGTAGGCCCCTTGATTTTGTTCCTTTTTCATTTCTCTGCTTGCTCACCTTACTGCATTTTCACCAAACCTCTAAGGGATGGGGAGGTGGGGGAGAAAAAAAAGAAGACAAAACAGTCAGGTTTGGTAAAAAAAAGAGTTGCATTTACAGTGGAAACTAAAATATAGGATTTGTGACTAATTAGTGGATTTCAGTTATCCTGTAGAGTTCTATAAGGGTTCCTGTCTCCACTTACCCATCTTAAAAAGAAAATCTGTAATAGCTACAAAGTGCAATTCCCAAGCATTCTATGATATACTAATATTGCACCAAAACTAAGACCAGTCCAATTTGTAGGCAGGAGGCTGCACCTCGTGCAAGGGGTTAAGATGATGCTACAAATCATAATAATTGATTTAAAATGAAATTACTAAGGGCACGTGATGAGCACTGGGTGTTACATGCAACTACTCAATCATTGAACACTACATCAAAAACAGCAACAAAAAAAGAAATTACTAAACAGAATAAACACACACTGAACAACATCTATGGCACAGACTTGCTTGATCATTATTTATGCATAATGCAATGGCAGGCAGCTCTCTAATTTTTCCCATCATAACCTTTTTGAATTTTAGAAATTAAAGAATTCTTACAATTACAAAGGAATACTAATGTTACACAGAAAACTAGGCAAATGGATGTACATGTGTCTAATAACTGCATAAAGTTTCCAAGGAACATTTTTAGTTATAATATTTGTCTTACTCCCTTTAGAAAGAGAGTCAGCTTATCACTCTAAACTCTTCCCAGAGATATGTGGTACCTCATTTTGATGGAGATATTCCATAAAAGGAATCACAAGTCATGGAATGTTGTAATTAGAATAAACATTGGGAATCATCCAATTCAACTCTCCCTCATTTTATTGGCAAGGAAATGGAGACCTGGGGGATTCAGTATCTGCCCAAGATCACATGGCTAGTCATCTCCAGACTCTCCAGTCCTCTGTTCTTTCCACCGTAGCATTCTGCCTCTGAGCTTCAAGCAGAGCAAACCAGGGATGACATCTCTGAGGTCACCCATATGACCAAGTGCACCCAAGATATAGAAAGGTCACCTTCAGGGACGAAGTCTCCATAGGGTATCTATCAGCCCTTACAATGTTCAAGCAAAATCCAAAGATGTGGGGCCATTTTAGACCACTTTCTCTAAACCTGGATTTCACTCTACTTAAAAAGAAGGCATTCACTCTACCCACATCACTTTCCCTAGTACATTGTAGCTTACAGGTTTTGGCTGTTCACTGACAGGGTTTAGGTAGTAGACTTTCAAGCCCTAAAGGTCTCAAAAACATAGGATGTGTCACATGCTTCCTTCTAGGTATCCCGGCATATCAGGAGCAACCACTCTTTTCCAGTTGCTATGAGTTGATGTCTAGGTTTTGCTGGCAGTTAAATCTCTTTCATCATTTGACTCCACCAGAAAGCCAGGGAATAGAGGCTCCATATAAGAATTTTCCCACTATACACTTTTCCTTATGGCTGTGCAGCTGAAATCTAATCAGCATATGCATTCATATCATGTATACCTCCTCCTGGTGGTAACCCACAGATGTGCCTCTAGCACTCTTAGGACAAGTCGTTTTGTCTTTCAAGGACTTATGCTCGCCCTGTAAGAAAGCTGGAAATAGAGGGGTGCCTGGGTGGTGCAGTCTGTTAAGCGTCCGATTCTTGCTTTTGGCTCAGGTTGTAGTCTCATGGTCGTGGGATCAAGCCCTGCATCGTGCTCTGTGCTCAACGTGGAGTCTGCTTGAGAATCTCTCTTCCTCTCCCTCTGCCCCTCCCACCCATGCTCCCTCCCTCACTCTCTCTCTTTTTGAAATAAATAAATCTTAAAAAAAAAAAAAAAAAAACTGGAAGTAGGAAGCTCTCCAATAATTAGAGAAAAAAAAAATAAGATTCCTAGGGTTGCAAAAAGAGTCAGATATAGGTTTAAGATTTTCAGACTCAAAAAAAGATGAGACAGAAGTATTTGGAGGACATTTAATCCCTTAGTGACTGCTTTCCAGGCCCAAATGGCATGGAATTCAGTTAATTTGTAAATACTCCATATGGAAGACTCCAATAGTCTATTTTTCCAAGTACTTTCCTATTCAAAACCTTTCAGTGTCTCCATGCTTATAGAATAAAAAATAAGGTTCTTAGACTGTAGGGCAAGTTTTTTTTTTTTTAACAATCTGTTCAACATTATTTAAGTAAGATTAATTACTCACTCTCTTGAAATCCATGCTGTATTAGTTATCTATTACTGTGAAACAAGTTAGCCAAAAATTTAGTGGCTTAAAACAGCAATAAACATCTCACACAGTCTGTGGATAAGGAAGCTGAGAGCAGCTTAATGGATGATTCTAGCTCAGGGCCTCCCATGGGGTTGCAGTCATGTTGTTGTCCCGGGGTGCAGTCATTCGAGGCTTGTCTGGGACTGGATGATCTGCTGCCAAGATGGCCTTCACGTAGTCTTGCCACTTGGGCCTCCCCAAAGAGATGCTTGTCTCTTAGGACATGGCAGCTGTTTCCCCTCACAATGAGAGATTTCAGGAAAGCCAGCTGCAAGCTACAATGTCTGTTTTAACCTAGCTTCACAATTTAGCATCATTTTTGCAGTATCCTATTGTTTACACAGGCCAGCCCTATCCAATTTGGAAGAGGACTACACAAAGGTGTCAATACCAGTACTTGGGAATCATAGAAGACTACAGGAGTCTGACTACTTACATACTATACTAGCCCACCTCACTGTCTTAGCATATGCAGTTTTCTCCACATGGTTTGCCCCCTTCCCTCTGTTCATCTTAATGTGGTTTAGTAAAAAAGCACACAATCTAGAGTTGGTCAAACTGGTTCAATTTCAAAGATGAGAATCTGATTTTGAGCAAGTTTCTCTGGTCTTACCTCCCATATCTGCAACACAAATACTACAATCCCTGTTACAAAAAGTAACTGTGAGTACTAAATGAAATCCAGTATAGAAAAGTACTTTGTAGACCGCAAATATGTAAAATTATTTATCAACCACCACCCTTTTTCAAGGCCTGTACACCACTGTTTTCTAAAAGCTTCATTTTTTTTAAAGCCTTTTTTTTTTTTAAGATTTATTTATTTATTTGAGAGAGCGAGAATGAGAGAGAGAGAGTACATGAGAGGGGGGACGGTCAGAGGGAGAAGTAGGCTCCTCGCTGAGCAGGGAGCCCGATGCGGGACTCGATCCCAGAACTCCGGGATCATGACCTGAACTGAAGGCAGTCGCTTAATCAACTGAGCCACCCAGGCGCCCTAAAACCTTCACTTCTCAATTGAAGTTCCAGCCTCCTCCTTGGGGTTCTGACAATAATATGCATATTCCTACAACAGTCTTCTCACATTGTGTATTTACTGTATTTATTTAAATGAAATTCACCCATACTGGGTTATAAATTCCTCAAAGTCAGAATGTCCAATGACACCATCTATAGAATAGTTTGTAAATATTTGATTAACTGAACTGCCATAACTTTAGAAGGTCCTTTACCCTTCAACCACCATCCAAAGAGAAAGGGAGGCCTTTCTATATACACTGTCCATGGCATACCCAAGATATAACAAGAGAAAATTTGATATTGGTTCTAGATGTCCAGAGCATCTTGAGGCATGGTAAAGAAAATAATTTGGCACCTTTTGATACATCTTTGTGTATCAAAAGCTGAGGTCCTAGGGTAAGTGATGGCTTTTAAAGAATGCATGTCTAGCCAACTTATCTCTCTACTTGCATAGGAAAGTCAAGGGAGGTTTGGGGTAAGAGTGTTACAGGCCAAATTCTAAAGATGTACCCCTACCCCAGTTTTCTGTTCCTTGGCTACTCAATCCACAACTAAATCTAAGTAGTGTTGCAGAGACTTTGCAGATGGAATTAAAGTTACTCGTCAGCTGACCCTAAGACAGGGAGATTATCTGGAATTAAAGTTACTCATCAGCTGACCCCAAAACAGGGAGATTATCTGGGTGGGCCAGATAATGATCACCTGAGCCCTGAAAAACAGAGAAGTCAGAGAAATGAATGGAAAAAGTCAGGAAAGATGACACAGAAGGGGAGTTTGGAGAGATTCAAAATGTGAGGACTCAAACCATTATTGCTGGCTTTGAAGATTAAGGAAGGAAGCCACAAGCTAAGGAATGTGGGTGGTCTCTAGAAGCTGAGAACAACTTCCCACTGACAGCCAACAAGTAAATGGGGCTCTCAGTCCTACAAAGGCAAGAAAGTATTATGTCAACAATCTGGTAAGCCTGAAGCAGACCTTGATTTCAGCCTTGTGAAACTTGAGCCTGACAAGTCAACCAAGTCAACCTGGACTTGGTTTTGAGCTCCTAAATGTCTAGTGATTTGTTAGGGCAGGAATAGAAAAATAATGCACAAAGACTAAGAGTTAAATGCTATTCTGGTTTTCTGAGAAGGAAATAGAGGACTTCTCTACCCATCTGCACTCTGAGCTAAGTCCAGGTGGATGGAGGATGAATCAATGAAAACCCCAGGTAATTCATCAGCTCTGACAGCAGCTCAGCACCCAGCAAGATCCTGAGGGATCCAAGAGCCATGGCAGCACAGGGCTAGCATGGAAATTTATGGGGGTTCTTACAGGTTCTGGGCTCTCTAGCAAGATGCTAGAGAATACCAAAAATTTCCCCCAAAGTACTAGATATGAAGCAGGTAGACCAGGCTCCAGGAAACCAAAGGTAGCTGCAGAATCTGGAGTCCAGGAGGCAGAAGGGGAATGAAAATTTTTAGTTGTGCACTCAGAGCCAAACCACTGGGAACTCTATATTTGAACTGAAGTGTCACAGATATCAGAACACCTAGTCCCCGAACCTCACTCTAAGGGAGAAGAAAAATATAAGATACAAGGAAAGATTATT
Source organism: Leptonychotes weddellii (assembly GCF_054177405.1). Classification (NCBI taxonomy): domain Eukaryota; kingdom Metazoa; phylum Chordata; class Mammalia; order Carnivora; family Phocidae; genus Leptonychotes; species Leptonychotes weddellii. The sequence continues at coordinate 77,335,878 of NC_138369.1, forward strand.
TACTCAAACTAGAGATCGATGGGAAAAGTCTGGAATTCTCTGAAGTTATCATAAATTGGCAAGATTTATTTTTATGCCAATGGAGAAAATGGAGGCTCATGATGTGAAAAAAATTCAGTTATAGACTGTGACTATCAGTTATAACTGCCAGAGATATATAACATTTATTGAGCAGTTATTATCTTCCAGGAACTATACTTTCCATACATCCTACAATTTAATATCAATAATAACCCTCTAAGTCTTGCATTGTAATTATCTCCATTTTATCGGTTAAAAATAAAAAATCAAGGCTAAGAGATGTTAAGAATATAGCCCAGAATGTTACAGCTAGTAAATGGTAGATTCCAGATTCAAATATCTACCCACCTACAGCTACCTCTTTGGATTCTGTGCAGTGAGTGTGCAGGAGGGATGATACTATTTATAAAAGCATTTTTATGAATCCTTCTGTGATTATACTATTTATAGGATCACTTTTATGAATTCTTTAGTATCACAATAATAGCAACAGCAAATGAGAACACAAACTGAAGGCATATTGCGTGCCAAGCAGCTCTAAGTATTTTTTATGGATCATCTAGAAATTATAACTTTCTCAGTCTTACAGATGAAAAAGTGAGGACCTGACTTGTTCAAGGGCATAGAGTAAGAGGCAGGGCCAAGATATGACCCCAAGCACTTGGATTCCAGTGTTCATGTTCTTACCTGTGAAGCTTCACAACCTCCCTACCCTGGAACCACCCTTAGGACTTAAAAGTTAAAAAGAAATGTTGTACTGGTTACTTCAGCCCAGAACACAGATTCTGACAACAGCACGGAGGGGTGCTTATGAAAGAATATTACACTCAATGTTATACTCAGTGACTATGCTCATTAAGGTTTAGCTGTCCCTGAAGTGATCTAAACTTTCTTAACTCTCATTTCTATGATTTTTAAGATATGCCATCAATTCAATAACTGCTATTCAGAAAACACATCTGTTGTAATCTATTCAAATTTTAGAAATAATAAATGTATCTTAATGTGAGGATGTGTGCTATTTATATTTACAGCTTGTATCATTTGCTGAAAAAAGAATAAATTCAAGCTCATTTATCCAATACTTTCTGAAAGCCAAGACTGTGTCAGATGCTAGGGAATTAGAGATAAGTGACATGACCCCTGGTCTCATTGGGCTTATAAGCCTAATATATGGACACTTTAACTAAGGGAATTATAATAGGCATTCTAACAAGGAAAATCAAATGGCGCTAAGTGAGCAAACAGAAGGAGCAAGTAGCTGGAAGGGGAAGGGCTACGAAAAAGAAAACTTTCTAAAGAAGCCATGATACCAGAGGTTAATTTGCAAGGATCTGAGAGCAACTAGCAGGCCAAAGATATAGAAGGGATAGACCATGACTTATTTTTAAGAGACTGTAAGCACAGTGAAAAACTGTTAGTGAAAAACTCCTTTTACTAATCTCCACTGAACCAATTCCTGAATTAATAAATACTCTCAATTCCCTCTGAAAGACATGCTCAGTGACACTTGTGCCAAGCCAAATATTCTCGGCCTCGTGGCTTCTCTCCAGCGGGCCAGGGCACTTAATACTTCCCCCAGTTAAGGGATATGTTGCCAAGATCCGCTCATGTTTCTTTCTAACCTATGTATGGCAGTTGTGTTTGGTTTAACAATCATGTAATTTAATTAAATATTATAAAGCCAATGAAATATGAATATGTACCAAAAGAGTTATTTTTTCCATGAAAACTAGGTTGAATCTTTTGGAAGAAGTAAAAAAGACTAGCCTCCAAAAAAAAAAAATACTGGAAATCAAGCATGAGATAGCCACAAATGACAGGAAAATATATCATAACAACCTAGAAGATTCTGCTCTTGAATTCACTCTATGTGAAAGAAACCCAAACCGGAATCGTAAGTAACATATTATGGGTATGGTTACACAAGAAGGACCTTGACAAGTGGAACCACATTCAAGGCAAAGGCCTTGGCCCTGCATCAAGAGATTAGCAAACATTGTGCAGTTGTATGTTTTAAGTTAAAATAAAAATTTTAACTTGTATCATTTTTTGTCCCCCCCCATTTTAACCAATATTTTTGATTAAAAAACCATGCCTCAGATCAGAAGCCTTCTACCATAATTAAAGAGGACTAAACCAAGACTGTAAGTAAGTGGACAGGTATCTACAGATGAGGCTGGAGAGGTTGGGACTGCAAATCCAATGAGCTCTGCATACATGGTAGAGTATGTAGGTTCATGTGAAGACTATAAAGGAGCCATCAAACTGATGTGATAAGATTCCTGTTTGAGAAAGATCATGTTGAAAACATGGAGAATGCTGTGGAGAAAGTCAAGACTAGAGGTTGTTGGAGTAAACCAGTGAAGAAATGATGTTATCTAAGGCTATGATAGTGAGGGGAACATAATTTGCAGTCAGTGCTTAAAGTAGACAGTACTTGATGAGCTGGTAAGACAGTGGTAGAGTAGTATGACACTGAAAACTCTCAATGCACTCTTCTGGAGGACAATCTGGTAGTATGTTTCAAAAATCCTTAAAACTATGGTATCTTTTATTTGCAAATGACATATCAGATAAAGGGCTAGTATCCAAAATCTATAAAGAACTCATCAAACTCAACACCCAAAGAACAAAGAATCCAATCAAGAAATGGGCAGAAGACATGAACAGACATTTCTCCAAAGAAGACATCCAAATG
>NC_138369.1:77339099-77373342 GCF_054177405.1 Leptonychotes weddellii
ATTTTGTGGGTGCTCAGTGTGGTCTGGTAGATATCCAGCTCAATTCCAGGGACCAGTTGAAATAGGGTCCCCTACTCCTCCACCATCTTTTCTTCTCCTCTCTCAAATAAAATTTTCTCAGACGCATTTCGCTGAGCCTGCAGTCCGTAGCCTCCTGCTGGCGAAGCAGCAGCCGCAGCTGTCCCTTTTTTTTTTTTTTTTTTTTAACTTTCAAGTCTATCTTGTCTGATATAACTACCTCTGCCTTTTTTTTTTTTTTAATTTTTGGTGCCATTTGCTTGAAATGTCATTTTCCATCCCTTCACTTTTAGTCTGTGTGTGTCTTTAAAAAGCTAAAGTGAGTTTCTTGTGGGCAACATATTGTTGGATTTTTTTTTTTTAAAGATTTTATTTATTTGAGAGAGAGCATGAGTGGGAAGGAGAAAGAATCTCAAGCAGACTCCACGCCAAGCATGGAGCCTGATACAGGGCTTGATCTCACGACACTGATATGACCTGAGCCAAAATCAAGAGTTGGATGCTTAACTGACTAAGCCACCCAGGCGCCCCATAATGTTGGATTTTTAAAAATCCATTCAGCCATTGTATGACTTTTGTTTGGATAATTTAATCCACTTACATTTAAAGTAATAGGCAAGGACGTATATTGCCATTTTGTTAATGTTTTATAGATCCATTGTTGCTTGTTTCTCATCCAGCTGTCTTTTTTCTGTGTTTTGATGTATTTTTGTATACATATGCTTCAACTTCGTCAAGTTCATTGTGTAATTACTCCAAGACTTTCCCTTGTGGTTACCATGAGGATTACATAAAATATCTTAAACTTATAACACCCTATTTTAAAGTTTTAACAATTTAACTTCAATAGAATTCATATGCTTTACACTTTTACTTCTTTCCTCCCTCGCATTTTAGGTTATTGCGGTTAAAATTTACATGGTTTTTATATTGCTTAATACAGATTATTGTACTTACGGTCATTATTTGCTACATTTGTGTGTTTGTTTTTGTTTTGTTTTTTTGCTATGTTCATTTTTCTTTTTTTTAAGTTTCAAACTAGAGTTGTGAATTATGCCACACAACTTCTAATAGTTGTCACTAGCCCTTCTGATCAGATGAGGCTGGAAGCTGCCCTCCACAGAGGGTAGAGCTTTGACTTAGCACCTTGCCTGAGTGTCGGCAAATTCTGCTCTAGGGCCTACAAAACTCTTCATCTGAGGATCCCTGATCAGAGTGCACCCCAGATTTGGTTCTATACATGAGTAAAGCTGATGGTTGGGATTACCCCTTGGGCACTGAAGGTAATGAACTCTGTCTGCCAAGATCTGTGTATTGATTTTTGCAAGCTACTCACCCATTTTGTCTGTCATGGTCAGATTCCCAGTGTCTGCACCCTGCAGATTCCCCTGCAGTCCTTATCATGTGAGAACAGGGTATGAGCTCTCACAAGTGACCCACAATGCTTGGGTTCTCTTTTCCTACTGGAGGAACTGGTGGCTCAAGGGAGACCTTTCCTGGTGGTGCTGTACTGTTCTGGAGAAGGGGCAATGTGGTCAACATGTAACCACTTCTCTTACCTTTCTAATGTAGTCTGTTTTGGTCTCCGTGTGCTTCAGCCTCACCTCTGTGTTCTAGGATTCTCTCAGTGGTATCTCTTTCTTGAATAGATACTAGTTCTTCCTGTGAGGGGGAGTATAGTTAGGAACAACTTACATTATCATCTTGGTGATGTCACTCTCCTACCTACTGTTTTTAGCTAGCAAGGTTAGCTTCTCCCCCTGGAGATTACTGCCTGGCCTATGAGCCCAGAGGAGGCCTCTCTTTTTGATGCAGGAGTCATCACAGTGACTCAGTGACTTACTGGTCACTCACATGTAATAACTGCAATGAGCACTGCTAAGAGTTGAGAGTAACTTCTCCCTGCCAGAGTCTGAAGTAGCTTTGACAGCAGATGTGTCAGATTGAAACGCAAGCAGCTACTCAGCTTCTACCTGGTGTCATCATGTTGTACTCTGGAGTCAGGCATGCATGCAGAATGTCCCAGCACATCCAGGCACTTCTTGACAGAAGGAGAAGCTGGCCAGGGAATTTGGGAGACAAAAAATTATGTACTATAAAATGTTTTCTTTGGGGAGCTATGCTTTATCTGGCAGCATCATGATCTGAAACAATTCCTAGCCTTTTTATGTTGGTGGTGGTGACTGACCCATGGGATCCTGCTCTGTGGATCAGCTGCTGTTAAAATATGTGATCTTTTAGAAGTGACTCAGGAGGGAAAGTGTCAAGTAAAAGTTAATCATTTCATCCTGGTCAAAACAAAAAAAAATAAAATTTGCATTGTTAAATTGAAAAATGAGTCTATAACTTCTGTTTTGTCAGAAATTACAATTATGACAAGATATTTCCCTGCATCTGCATAGAGACAGGTTTGTCACTATTAGCACCAGCCTCTGGATGGCATTTGTAAGGCAGAAAGTGAGGAGAAGTTAGTGACATATGTGAGCACATATGAATATCATTGGGCATTTTACCTAAATTATTCTCACTTGATTGTGCAATTAAGGAAGTTCAGAGAGTAAGGAAACTATTCAAGGTCACTGAGCAGGTACATGGTGGCCACAGTTCAAATCCATGTATAATTGGTTACAAAATTTATACAACATTGCCTCCAGGCATGTTTTGGTATTTTTTTTATTTGAGAGAACAGATGCGGTTTCTGTGATGGATTAGGCTCACGCAGGTGTTTTCCCTTGATAGAGACACCATCCTTTTATGCCTACCCCAGATTCCAGCCTTGTATCCCTCAATATGTCTCCAAGTTACAACACACACACACACACACACACACAGAAAAAAAAAACAAAAAGGGGCTTACTCCACAGTGCAACAGCCAGCCAGCCCTACTGCATTCTTTGCTTTGTATTCTTTCTTGAATGCCTGTTAGGTTATTTGTCAGTGATGTTTTTGTACTTTTAAAATTGAATCGGAGGGGTAGACGAACCATGAGAGACTATGGACTCTGAGAAACAAATTGAGGTTTCTAGAGGGGATGGGTTAGCCTGGTGATGGGTATTAAAGAGGGCACATACTGAATGGAGCACTGGGTGTTATACAAACAATGAATCATGGAACACTACATCAAAAACTAATGATGTAATGTATGGTGATTAACATAACCTAATTAAATAAAAAAATAATAAAATTTCTGACCTTATTACAAGGACAGATTATATAAGGTTCTGAACAGCGAAGATATCAGCTGTATAAATGTAGGGATTTGTTCCTTATTTTTCCTAGCAATTTAAAATTGACTAAATGCCAAGAATGAGCCAAATGTCAAGCCATCACAAAAAACAGGAACATATAAAGGTTGTCTTGGGAGCAGGTTTCCTTGGTACCAACCTGAAGTAGCTTTCTACATTACACCAAGCTTGGGGAAAAGAGCCTTGAATTTACATGGAATGTTCTGTTGTCTCTAAGAGAACTTATAATCACTTGCTTGAACAAACAAAATTTTACAATAAGAGGGCTTGAGTCATGCATGGATAGCCTTTTATTATGGGAAGCTGTGTTGTAAAGATGTAAATGTTAGTACTTAATAGTTTTGGGTGGTAGTTGGAATTGGAGTGTATATCTATGTCATGGTCATATTCCCTGGGATATAAGTACCCAGCCAGAAGACTAGGTTATTTTTAGCATAGATTATCACTCACAAAACACATAAAATGAAGAACTAGAACCAGGAATTGGGAGATATGGAAAAGTGGAACAGTAGGTAAGAAGATCAGTTAAAACCAATGATCATATCATAGGTCATCATTCATGGGACAGGTGTGATCCATTCTCCAGTTCAGAGTTTATCATTTGTTTAAGAACCCACAAAGAGTGATTTCCTGAAGAAACCTCTATTATTCTTTCTTCCTTCAAAAGAATTCTGAGGAGAAAAGAGTAAAAGGGAAGAGAGACTAAATGTAAGACAAAATTTAGGGAGATCTTTATATTTGGTACAGATAGTCCAAATCAGTTTTTGTTTCTTAGTTGTGTGCCACCTTTTTGTAGATAAATGAATTCTGGCAAAGCCTCAGGAGCCATTGTACTAACCTCTGTTGATTTTCTACTAACTTTTTAGAAACTCATGCTCTTAAACTGCTTAGAGGTTTTGGATTTCCCATCCGTGTAATAAAGGAGGCAATGTAGATGATCTGTAATGTTTGATTTGTGATCATAGCAGGTAAGTTTAAATGAGTTTAGTTATCATTTAATGTGCTCAACACACAGTGACTAGGGGAAAATAAGCAAAGGACAAGTAGCAAGTAGCTCATTAGAGCTCTGTCTGGTCTCTGCTGAGCATGCACAGCCTTCCAGATCACCAGAGATAAAGGGGGAATCTTAGCTAGACTCTCTCTGATTGTTTCCTTCCCTGGATCTCCCTATTACATTTCTGGTCTGCCATTTTGATACTTTTCCAACCAGTATCAGGCTACCCCTGATGCTATCCTTTCCTGATTGTTTGCCACTGAGATTACTGTTGTTTCTAACAGTACCCAGGCAGGAATTTTTCCATGCTGTGCTCCAAATAGTCAGCCCCCTGCAGCAGAGTAGCAGAACTGCCAGTTCCCACACAGTTCTTCATCTGCTGAGGCTGAGGGAAAATTTCCAGGTAATGGAGCCCAGATAGGAGGGCAAGGGATTGGAGGAGTTCCTGGCTAAAATGTAACGGACTCACTGTTCTTACTGTGATTCAGTAGGTTTTCTTGAATAAATCCTCAGTTTTGTTGTATGCCTTCAATCAGTTTCCAGATTGGTTGAATGATTGGGGGTTTTTGTTGTTGTTTTTTTTAACTGAAATGTGATTGACATGTAACATTGTATTAGTTTCAGGTGTACAACATAATGATTTGATATATGTATATACTGTGAAATGGCTACCATAACTTTAGTTAACATCTATAAGGATACATAGTTATAATTTTTTTCTTGTAATGAGAAGTTTTAAGATTTACTCTCTTAGCTGCTTTCAAATATACAGTACAGTATTGTTAACTATAGTCACAATGCTACATGTTACATCCTCAGGACTTATTTATCTTATAACTGGAAGTGTGTACCTTTTCACCACCTTGATTTATTTCACCTGTCCTCCCACTCCCTCCCACTCCCACCTCTGGTAATCACAAATCTGTTCTCTGTATCTTTGAGCATTTTTTGTTTTTTGTTTTGTTTTGTTTAAGATTTCGCACATGAGAGATCATACAGTATTTTTCTTTCTCTGACTTATTTCACTTAGCAGAATGCCCTTGAGGTCCATCCATGTTGTTGCAAATGGCAAGCTTTCCCTTTTTTAGGGTTCAATAATATTCCATTATAAATATACACTACATCTTTATTCATTCTTCTATTGATGGACACTTAGGGTTTTTTATATCTTGACTATTATATTTATTTTACTTTTTTTTTAAGTAATCTCTACACCCAACATGGGGCTCACATTCATGACCCCAAGATCAAGAGTCACATGCTCTACTGAGTCAGCCAGCTATCCCCATCAGCTAGTATAAATAGTGCTGCAATGAACAAATGAACATGGGGTTGCATATATCTTTTCAGATTAGTTTTTTTATTTTCTTGAGATAAATACTCAGAAGTGGAATTGCTGGGTTATATGGTAGTTCTACTTTGTTTTCTGAACAATTTCCATACTGTTTTCCATAATGGCTGCACAAATTTCCATTTCCACCAACAGTGCACAAAGGTTCCCTTTTCTCCACATCTTCTTCAGAACTTATTTTTTGTCTTTTGATAATAACCTTTCTAACAGGCGTGAGATAATAGCTCATTGTGATTTGCATTTCCCTGATGATTAGTGATGTTGAACATCTTCCCATGTACCTGTTGGCCACTTATATGTCACTTTTAGAAAAATGTCTATTCAGATCCTCTGCCCATTTAATTAGATTTTTTTTGCTCTTGTGCTAGGAGTTCTTTATATATTTTAGATATTAAGCCCTTATCAGATATATGGTTTGCAAATATTTTTTCCCATTTTAGAGGTCTTTTTGTTTTGTTGATGGCTTCCTTTGCTGTGCAGAAGTTTTTTTGTTAGATGTGGTCCCCCTTTTTTTTCCTAAAGATTTGTTTATTTATTTTAGAGAGAGTACAAGTGGGAGAGGGAGAGAGAATATCAAGCAGATTCTGTGCTGAGTGCAGAGCCCAACACGGGGCTCAATGTCACAACGCTTAACTGACTGTGCCACCCAGGTGCCCCATCCCACTTGGTTTTTTTTTTTTATGCTTCTGTTGCCTTTGCTTTTGGTGTCAAATCAAAAAAAAAAAAAAATTGCCAAGACTGATGTCTGTAGAGCTTTACTCTCTATGTTGTCTTCTAAAAGTTTTGTGATTTTAGATCTTACATTTAAGTCTCTAATCCATTTTGCATTTTGAATTGATTTTTATGTATGTTACAAGATGGTGGTCCATTTTCTTTCTTTTGCATGTGGCTGTCCAGTTTTCCCAATACCACTGATTAAAGAGACTGTTCTTTCCCCATCGTATATTCTTGGTTCCTTTGTCATGAATTAACTGACCATATAGACATGGGTTTTTTTGGAGGGGGGGTGGGGGCTATCTATTCTACTCCATTGTTCCATGTGTGAGTGATGCGTGTGTGTGTGTTTATGCCAATACATACTGTTCTGATTATTATAGGTTTATAATACAGTTTGAAGTCAGGAGTGTGATGCCTCCAGCTTTGTTCTTCTTTCTCAAGATTGCTTTGGGGATTTTTGTGCTTCCATACAAATTCTAATATATGTGTTCTATTTCTGTGACAAATGCTGTTAGAATTTTGATAGGGATTACATTGAATCTATATATTACTTTGGGTAGTATGGACATTTTAACAATATTAATTGTTCCAGTCCATGAGCTTGAACTATCTTTCCATTTTTTGTGTTTTCAGTGTCTTATAGATTTCAGTGTACACATCTTTCACCTCCTTGGTTAGATTTATTCCTAGGTATTTTCTTCTTTTTGATGCAGTTGTAAATAGGACTGTTTTCTAATTTCAATTTTTGAGCTTTTGTTTGTTGGGAGATTTCTGATTAGTGATTCAATCTCCTTATTAGGAATTGGTCATTCATATTTTCTACTACTTCATGATTCAGTATTGGTACATTGTATGTTTCTAAGAATTTATCTGTTTCTTCTACGTTGTCTAATTTGTTGGTTTATAATTGTTCGTAATAGTCTCTTATCCTTTGTATTTCTCTGGTGTCCATTGTAACATGTCCACTTTCATTTCTGATTTTATTTATTTGAGTCTTCTTTTTATCTTGGTGAGTCTAGCTAAAGATTCATCTAATTTGTTTATGTTCTCAAAAAAAACCCAGCTCTTAATTTCATTGATCTTTTCTATTGTATTTTTAGTCTTTGTTTCATTTATTTACACTCTGATCTTTATTTCAATGAATTTCATTGTTTTCAACAACTTTTCCAGGTTTGTTACCACTTTTTGGGGAAAAGATTTGCTGAGCTCCTTACTCAGCCATTCCAGAAATTCATTCTCTTCATGTATTGATAAAATATTCTTCAAAACCTATTTTACAATTTTATGGCTTCAAATTCATGCATGTATACTCCACTTAAACACATCTGAGTCTCTTCATTGTCTCCTGTGATCCCTGCAGGTGCAGTTCACCATGACTTGACCTTAAACTATACTAATTTGATGCAAGCAATCAGCTGTGTATATTACCTCATGATCTATTGGTAACTGGAAAGAGCATATCAATAGGCATTATACTGCAAATGGTAGAATATCTGTGAATTGTGTAATTCAGAGGCTAGGTTGATTAGAAAGAATATTATTAGCTGGGCAGTTTTGTACTTAAATAACTGGCAAATTTACAAGTTTTTTGCTTTTGAGAGGAAAGTCTGAACAGGATACAGTTAAGGGGTAGTAGAGAGTCTTTTTAAAACATCCTCACAAAGTAGAATTAAGTACAAAATTGATTGCTGTGATCTCAATTTATTCCTATCATTTATCCCCTTCCATTTTCTACACATAAGAAGTCTTGAGACATAATCACATTTGAGTGATGGAAAAACATATCACAGTCCAGAAGACAGAAAATTCAAATAGAATCTGGTACTGAGAATGGGATATCAACTTGTCAGAGTTTATTAGTTTATCTTTTACAACCATTTTATGTTGTGCTATTAAAATTTTAAAAATATTTGTATATGCCTCTCCCTCCCTGCCAAAAAAAATATTTTGCTTGTACCATTTTGAGTTCTACCTCAGTAGTAAAATTGGCTGTGCCTGCCATAGTAGATTAGGGGAAAGGCACTGACTATTAGGGGTTCACTCAAAGGATTCAGCATACCCAGTCACAGTGGGGCTGCTCAAATAAAGTTTAAAATTTTATCATCTAAAGGGGAAGAGTTGATATACAAGAGAATGTAAGGCCAGATAGTCTAAGCTGTTGAAGGAAGCAGGCCACAGACCTCTTTAATGGTCAGGATAGTTCCAAAGCTATGGTACCAGCCATTGTGGTTGAAACAGGGTCACAATCAGTGACTGGGATACTGGGAGCAGAGCCCATCCCCTCAACAGCCGAGAGTCAGAGGTAGAAGATGAGGACCTGAATTACAGGGTTGAACTGGAACCCACTTAGGAATCTAAAGCTAAAGCTCATTCATGGGGACTGAACAAATCTGGCAGTTTTGGTAAGAGAAAACTGCAACAAGGTAGCTGTGGGTGTCCTGGGGTTCACTCTAGTCACCTTAGATACACGTGAGCAAGAGTAACAAAAACAACTTCAGACCCTACCTGCCCATGGGATGTCCTGCTGATATCCAGATGAGTAACCTGGGCTGAGTGTGTTGGCTAAAGGTCTTTTGGAGCTATAGCTGGGCTGAGGTAGGAGGCAGGGATTAACCTATGTGGTCATCTTCTCCATGCCAAGGAGATGTTATTGTCTTTATTTATAGTGAGAATTGATCAATCACTACTGCTCCTACTGAGGATGACACTAATATCAGAAGGCCCAAATAATATGGAGAAAATATCCCCTCTTGTTTTCATGATTATTATTAATGATTTTTTAAAAAGGTGGGGAACCCTAGATTAGTGGATATAACTCTGGAATGGAAGTTGAGAGTTAGTGCTTGGCTCACTGAGATAGTATAGTAAAAAATCATGAAATTGGAATGAATCTTATTTTTCTGCTATCCTGGATACTGTTGGTCAGATTTTCTCAACCTTAGTACAATGAATATTTTGAGTCTGCTAATTCTTTATTATGGGGGGTGGGGGGGGGCAGACTGTCCTGTGCATTATAGGATGTTTAGCAGCATCTCTGGTCTCTATCTGCTAGATGCCAATAGCACCTCACTTCCTCAGTTGTACAACCAAATTGTCTCCATCAGGAAAAAAAAAAAATCTCCAGACAATGCTAAATGTCTCCTGGAGGCAAAATCATCCATCTGAGAACCACAACTAAAGGATACAAAAGCACCTTGTGTAAGGGGCACCTGGGTGGCTCAGTCGGTTAAGCATCTGACTCTTGGTTTCAGCTCAAGTCATGATTTCATGGGTTGTGATCTCATGGGTCATGGGATTGAGTGCCACGTCTGGCTCTGTGCTCAGCCGGGAGTCTGCTTGAGATTCTTTCCCTCTGTCCGTCCCCCCACTCATGCTCTCTTTCTCTCTCTCAGTTATTATTGTGGTGGTTTTAACATATGTTGACAAATTCTTTGAGATTTCTTCCTCCAGGAGGAAGCTTAATACCTTTCCCCTTGAGTGTGGGTTGGACTTAGTGACTCACTTCTAATGAACAGTGAATGGAAAGGGAACATTAGTGACTTTACAGTAGAGAAACGTGGCAGATACCACCTAACCATGTGATCAGGATAAACACCATGAGTAGTAAATCATGTTGCTATTATGTATACCCCAGTATGGTGGAAGGAGAATACTTTGCCTCTGTGGTATTCTTCCCCCAAATCCACAACCCCAAATTAAGGGGAATTGTACAAAATGCCTGACCATTACTCTTCAAAAGTATCAAGGTCATGAAACAGCAAAGATAAGGAAAGATGGAGAAACCATAATAGATTGAAAAAGGCTGAGGAGACATGACAATTAAATGTCCTATGGAATCCTGGACAGAAAAAAGATGTAGGGGAGTAAAAGTTCTCCTTTATCCTCAGGCTCTCTGACAGGGCTTAAGAGTTACAGTGACATAAGACAACAGGAAAAAAGCATACAAGTTTTGTTAAATTTTTGCATGTATGTGGGGGCCTTCACAAGAGTATTAAGAAATGGACAGAGCAGAATATACCATTTAGACAAATGACAGATTTGTGAAGAAATGACGGGTTTGGGCTGGAGGCAGTAAATTGTAGAGAAATGACTAGGGGAGATAAGAAATGGGAGGGAAACTAGTGGAAGATAAGGGTTATTTCAGTAAGTTTGTTAGTATAGATCCATTTCAGCATCAGTTGCCAGTGTCTGGTGATAAGGATGTCCTTCTCTTCCTGGTACAAGGAGAGTACCTTTCTTATGGGAAATTTTATGGCCTGTGTTTACATAGAAAAGGGGGAGGTCAGAGAGCCCTTCCTGAATCTGCTGTTTCTCAAGCAACTTTACCTCAAAATAATCAATATGCCAAAGTGGCATATTTTGGGGTGGCACATCCTGAACCCTTCAGGGATATTAGTGGAGGGAAAAATGGGGAAATTCAAATGAAGTTATAGTTCATAATGTTGTCCCAATATTAATTTCATAGTTCAATACCATGATTATATAAGATGTTAGCATTAGGGGAAGCTGGGTGAACAATATATAGGAACTCAGTACTATCTTTGCAACTCTTTTATAAATCTAAAATTATTTCAAAATAAAAAGTTAAAAAAAAGTTTTTCTCTCACATTTTTCTTGTTTTGCATGTCTTCAACACTTGAGTTTATAGACACCCCAGGGCCACAATCCACTTACTTATGAATTAATTACTTAGGAATTTTACTCTTACAAATATGTATGTTTTTCCAGCTATTATATAAGCACTACAGAAAAATTAACTTCTTTGTAACTTCCTTGGCTCCAAATGTAATTCTCTTAAAATATTCTTTTTTGAATGGATAAATAAATGAGAAGAAACTGAGCAAACTGGAAAATTATTGAAATATACCCAGTAAATATCCAGTGCATGAAGGTTTGGAAGTTGGTTAGGATTTGTTTGTTTTGTTTTTTAAGCTTTTTCTTGACCACACCCTTCTCTGAGGGTGAGTTAGGTTCTTTGGTAGGTGATTTTTAAGCAAACGGGACACCATTTTTCTCAACTATGTTCATATAATAAATTGTAGAACAATGTCCTCAAAGACTGGGTCTTAGAAAGATGTGGGTCATAGTTCACATGTACCATTCTCTACAGATAAAAATAGGATCTAACATTTGCCTGTGTTTTCTTAATTTTAAAAATAGGGTCTTTTCAAAGTATACAAAAAAACAGATTCAAAGGCACATGCACCCTGATGTTTATAGCAGCATTATCAACAATAGCCTAACTAAGGAAAGAGCCCAAATGTCATTGACTGATGAATGGATAAAGATGTGGGTGTGTGTGTGTGTGTGTGTGTGTGCACGTGCAATGGAATAGCACTCAGCCATCAAAAAGAATGAAATCTTGCCATTTGCAATGATGTGGATCGAGCTAGAGTGTATTATGCTAAGCAAAATAAGAGAAAGACAAATACCATGATTTCACTCATATGTGGAATTTAAGAAACAAAACAAATGAACATACAGGAAGGGAAAAAAAAGAGGGAAACAAACCATAAGAGACTCTTAATGATAGAGAACAAACCGAGGGTTCATGGAGGGAAGTGGGTAGGGGATGGACTAAATATGTGATGGGTATTAAGGAGGGCACTTGTTATGATGAGTACTGGGTGTTATATGTAAATGATGGATCACTAAATATAAATAAATAAATAAATTCAGGTCCTTTTAGTTTGGCAGATGCCATTACATGGCCTATTTGAATTCCTAACCAAGTGTTTCCTCCAAGCTCAACCTCATACACTGTAATTAAATTATGCTGGTGGGATATACATTACCCAAAAAGTTTATTTGTTACTACTTTAGGTTTCAGGGAATCTTTAAAAGTATAATCAAAATCTGTATAATAGTTATTTTTCTTGGGGGAGTTGGGAAATGCATAGGATAACTTTGGAGCCAGCAAGCCAGGTTTTGTTGAGGCAGTGGTATTGTCCTTTTGTTTCTAGGGGCATTATTTTTTTTCAGTATTGTCTTCCATGAGGATCCTTCTTGTTTCATAAAATTATGTTTTTAATTAGATGATTCTAACACTGGAAAAAGTCCTGAAGTTTCATTTAAAAGTTTTCTATGCATTCAAAATATACATCTACTTTATTAGCAGCCTCCACCATAGAATTTCTTATACCTCCAGCTTTATTTTTTCTTACTCAAGATTGTTTTGGCTATTTGGGATCTTTTATGGTTCCATACAAATTTTAGTATTGTTTGTTCTAGTTTTATGAAAAATACTGTTGTTATTTTGATAGGGATTGCATTGAATCTGTAGATTGCTTTGGGTAGTATAGACATTATAACAATATTCTTCCAATCCATGAGCATGGAATATCTTTCTATTTGTTTATGTCAACTTCAATTTCTTTCATCAGTGTTTTATAGTTTTCAGAATACACATCTTTCACCTCTCTGGATAAGTTTATTCCTAGGTTTTTTATTAGTTTTGGTGCAATTGTAACTGGTTTTGTTTTCTTAATTTCTTTTTCTGTTACTTTGTTATTAGTGTATAGAAATGCTACCGATTTCTGGGTATTAATTTTGTATCCTGCAAATTTACTGAATTTATGTATTACTTTAATAGTTTTTTGGTGGAGGCTTTAGGATTTTTTTTAAAAGATTTTATTTATTTATTTGAGAGAGAGAGTGAGTGAGAGAGAGCATGAGCAGGGGGATGGGCAGAGGAAGAGGGAGAAGCAGACTCCCCACTGAGCAGGGAGCCCTACACAGGGCTTGATCCCAGGACCCTGGGATCATGACCTGAGCAGAAGGCAGATGCTTAACCAACTGAGCCACCCAGGCGCCCCTAGGATTTTTTATGTACAGTATCATGTCGTTTGCAAATAGTGACAGTTTAACTTCCTCTTTACCAATATAGATGCCTCTTATTTCTCTTTTTTGTCTGATTACTGTGGCTAGGATTTCCAGTACTATGCTGAATAAAAGTAGTAAGAGTGGACATTCTTTTCTCATTCCTGACCTTAGAGGAAAAGCTCTGTTTTTCACCATTGAATAGAATGTTAGCTGTGGGTTTTTCATATATGGCCTTTATTATGTTGAGGTGTGTTCACTCTAACCCCACTTTGGTTATAGTTTTTGTCATGAATGGATGTTGAATTTTTTCAAGTGCTTTTTTCTGTATCTATTGAGGTGATCCTATGATTTTTATCCTTCATTTTGTTGATGTGGTGTATCATGTTGATTGATTAGTGAATATTGAACCATTCTTGCATCTCTGGAATAAATCCCACTTGTTTGTGGTGAATAATCTTTTAAATATATTGTCACATGCATTGTCAGATATGTCATATTGCTAATATTTTGTTGAGGAAATTTTTGCATCTATGTTCATCAGGGATATTGGCCTGTAGTTTTCTTTTTTTGTGGTATCTTTGTCTGATTTTGGTGTCAGAGTAATGGTGGTCTTGTAGAATGTATTTGGAAGTTTTCCTTTCTCTTATTTTTTTTTGAATAGTTAGAGGAGAATAGGTATTAACTCTTATGTAAATGTTTGGTAGATTTCACCTGTGGATCCATCTGATCCTTGGGGGCATCCTGATTGGGTTGGGACTGGAGGTGCCGGCAGTGAAACAATTCAGGGCAGAACAAAGGAGAGAGAAGCTTATTGAATACAGTGCAAGGGAGCAGCAGGCAGGACCACAAAGGAGAGACTGTCTGCCATGAGGTGGTGGTCAGGGGCTATAGTTGCAGGGTGGAGTGAGGGAGTATGGGAACATTTGGAATTTTCCCTTTTTTGGTAACTATGCCTGGTAATAAGTAGCCCATCGATTAGTGAGGGCCTCTGGCTTAATGATCCTGTTTGCGTTAGCTTAGTGGTTGCTTTGGGCTCTTTTGCCTTGCTGAAGTTCCCATTGCTCAAGCCTGTTGTCTAAAAGTGGCCTCCACAGTCCTGGACCTTTTTTTTTTTTTTTGGTCGTTTTTTTGATCACCAATTCAATTTTTTGATCACCCCTTCAATTCAGATTTTCTATTTCTTCCTAATTCAGTTTTGGAAGATTGTATGTTTCTAGGCATTTATCCATTTCTTCTAGGTTGTCCAATTTGCTGGCATATCCTTTTTTATAGTATTCTCTTTGTATTTCTGTAGTGTCAGTTTTAACTTTTCCTCTTTAATTTCTGATTTTATTTAGGTCCTTTCTCTTTTTTTCTTGATGAGTCTGGCTAAGGGTTTATCAATTTTGTTGATCTTTTCAAAGAACCAGCTCTTGGTTTCATTGAATTTTTTTTCTATTTTTCTTTTACTCTGTATGTTATTTATTTCTGCTCTGATCTTTATTATTTCCTTCTTTCTACTCACCTTGGGTTTTATTCTTTTTCTAGTTCCTTTAGGTGTAAGGTTAGATTATTTATTTGAGCTTAGATTCTGCTGCTTCTTCAACTTGTCTATCACCATTTCTTCCGGGAAGTCTTTCCTGAGCCGCCTTCTGGATCTGGGTAAGAGTACTTTGCAAAGTGCTCCTTTAGCATCGATCGTCCTGTCATTAGCACTGGCATGCGGTTTTCTGTTGCCTTCTTGAGACTCTAAGATGGAAGCAGGGAAGATGTTTACCTTGTCCATATCCCTAGCATGTAATGCAGTTCTGGCACCAAGATGCTTGATAAATACTTGTTGAATGAATGAATGATGAATAAATGATCAAATGAGTAATATTATAGCTGAATTAGATTACTGAGGAGACTTTACAATGTCTACTGCAGAAATATTGGGAAAACCAAATGGAAATCAACTTAGAATACACCTGTGGGGCGCCTGGGTGGCTCAGTCGTTAAGCGTCTGCCTTCGGCTCAGGTCATGATCCCAGGGTCCTGGGATCGAGCCCCACATCAGGCTCCCTGCTCAGCGGGAAGCCTGCTTCTCCCTCTCCTGCACCCCCTTCTTGGGTTCCCTCTCTTGCTGTGTCTCTCTCTGTCAAATAAATAAAATCTTTAAAAAAAATACACCTATGAAGCATAAATATTCTTTGTAGGGTCATTTTATCACATATTCTAAGAACAGTCTAATAGAAATTTAGCAAGGGGGGTGATGATTGGCATTAAACCAGGATTTTAAACAGTAGAAATAAATAAAACTAAAAAAGAGCCTTTTGTACTACAACAAAACTAGTCTTACAGTTTGAGCTAATTTAATGAAGTTATTTGAGTGACAGATCTATCTTTTGTGTTTATGTTTGAATAGCAATAGAGCAACTATATAGCAGTTCCTCAGTTTTTTAAATTGCGAATTGTCATTAAATTTTGCAGTATCTTCTCACTTTAAGTAAAGGTTTGTTTAACAATTCTACAGCTTCTCTGTATTTTGGGTGCCTCACAAATCAGTTGTCTCTCTTACAGCTAGTGGCAAAGTAGAACAAGGGGATGAGTAAGAGAATGGGGAGTTGAATGTCATGGTAGATGCCAACCAGAATAGACCAGATGCTGTTGTATGCATCTACAGTTGATGTGCACAGATAAAGTGATAATAGGTTTATTTGGTTGCTAGAGACTTACATTAACCAAAACAGCATCTGACTTCTCAACTCCATGGGCAAGTTTTCTCAGTTGAGTGAATACTTTCAAGATGCCAGTAGAGCATTCATTTTAATCTGTCTCAAGTCATACTTTAGATATAAAAGAAGAAGGTACTTGTTCTCCATTCACAGTGCCTTTGAAGAACAGCATTGGTTGCTAAGGAACCACAATAGCATATTTTTGTGCAAACAGTTGGTGTGCTGGGAATTCACATTACTGTTTCAGTCAGACTCTTTTCCCAGAAGGAGGCAATCTCTGTCTCTTTTTTTTTTTTTTTTTACTCAGGGTAATGGCAACATGCTAACTTTGGTTCACTTTATCTATTTTGGTTAAGAGGTGTCTCAGGTGAACCTTCATGGGGCAGAAGAGAAGCTAGGATGGCATATCTATTCTGCATCGAATACTGATTTGATTCTGAAAAGAAAAAAATTAAAAAAAAAAAAGACATCCACCTTTACAATTGTTTTGGAAATTGCCACCATCTATTTGGGTAGTGCCTTTGTCACAAGGCTCCTCTATGTTTCCCCTGGGCTACAAGGGTCATGATTTCTATTTCACAGACAAAGAAACTCAGTGGCTTACTTTGGAGGAATGAGAATTTAACTCTCAGGGTCTGGAGGGCCTGGAAACTTGCAGGAATTTCCAGATTCTCATGACCTGGAAAAACACTTTTGGGCCGTTTTCTGAAATGCCCTTATCTAAGCCTTTTAAAAGAGAACCAGTTCAAAGTATTTCACTATAAAGAACATTGGAACACAACAAGCATTTCTGTTAGCTCTTAAAATTCCTGCAGTGTGGCAGTTAAGGACGACTTAATTAAAAAACAACTGACAATATCATTAGGCCGGTGAGCAAAATAGAACTATTTTCAGACTGGAGTCTACCTCCAGGCTGCAAAGAGCTTTGATTTAATATTTGGGCTTCTTTCCTTTTGTACTCAGTACAGAATTTAACAATGACCGTTGATTGTATTCTATCTACTTAAAAAGATGGATTTTCAGAAGAAATGAAAACTAACGAAAGTTAATCCACTTTGAATTGTATGGAATCAGGTGTACCCTTCTTTTGGTCTCAAACACCTTTCTAAACAAGATATTCCTACAAAACATAAAATTATAGTCAGGAGACCAGATCCTATCTTGGCTCTGTCATAAACAATTGATCCCGGGCAAATATCTTAAATTTCTCTGGAGCAGGTGGATTCCAAAGTCCCTTCCAGCCCTAAATTTCATTATATGTTAATATCTGAGCTCAACTGGCTTAAGTGGAAGCATTTGGTTAAATTCAAGCAAAGTAATAACTAAAATTTAATGAGTACCACGTATTAAGCATGTTCTAAATGTTTTTTTGCATTATTTTATTTAATTCCTACAACAACCCTATGAAGGTAGGTGCCATTATTATTTCACTTTTACCAATGAGAAAATTGAGGAAAGTTAAGTAGCATGTCCTGGGCAAGTTCATTCTGTGGTTATATTTATGCAAATTAGACAAGCTATTGGAGAACTGCTTTTACTATCATCACCTCGGTTTTTTATTCAGACTTGAGTGCTAATCAAGTGCTTTGTTTTTGAATCTTCCAATCTTGTCTTATATGCAGGAGCACTGAATTCATTCCAGTGTTTTCAGAAGCAATTATGCCTATGGGGATCCACAGGAATGACATTATGATGGCAAAAAGACTTTCAGTAATTAACAAAGATGAACTTTGAGTGTCAAAACAAAGGCAAATATACATCCATGTATAAATCTATGGAGGCTGTCGTAAGAATGACGCATTGTCAGTAGTGTGTGATATGATTTGATGTGATGAAAAAGGGAAGCACATGCATGTCAAGTGTCACACCTGTGAAATGTACCTGTAAAGACAGGTGGCATCTGCAGGACATCTTCAAATGGAGCAACTTAAGTTCTCCCTAATAGGAAAGTAGTCAGTTTACTTAGTTGGTATCTTTCTTCTCAGCTCCTCAAAACCTGGGTGTTCAGAAGATAGTGATTCTGTAGGTGTTTCGCAAGTCAACCAACACACAAATGTATTGCCTTTAATGATTCTCAAGTGGCTAAGATGTTATGGAGAATGCAAAGAACTTTATGACAATATGTCCTCAATACATAGAGTTATAATGTACAATATACATGAAGATTTGAGCAATGTGAGATAATGTATTTAATGAATAGTACAGATAAATAGCCAATTGGAATGGGTGCAAAGATTGTACCTCAATAGCTTTCTAACATAAAAGATTAGGATTTGAAGTTCCAAAAACTGTTTGACTTACTATTTGTATGATTTAAATAAGTTACTTCATCTCTCTGAGCTTTGTTATTTCATTTGTAAAAGAGGATGCCAATAGAACCCAAATTATAAGGGTAGAATAGAAATCAAATGAGATAATGAGTGTGAAAGAACTTTGCAAAGTTTTTAGATGATATTGTCATTTGAGATAGCATTTAATGATCATAAGAATGTCTAGCTTGGTGCCTTCTAGCCATATGTTAGAATCATGCTGCGTTGCCCCCTTTAGTTAGGTATGGCCATGTAATTTACTCTGGCCAATGAAATGTGAGCCAAGTGGACATTTGTCCCTTCCACTTTAACAACATGTGTGTGATTCACTACTTTCCCCTTTGTTGTTATGCCGCTGTGACTGTGGGAGCACTCTTGGGCCTTAATCAACCTGTGGTCCCTTGAGTGGCTCCAATGAACAAAACCCCCAGCTGATCAATGTTGAGCATAGAACATAAGCAAAAAATAAATTTCTGTCATGTTAAAGTAAGAAGATTTGGGGTTGTTTGTTATTAGAGCATCATCTCCTAACACACTCCAACTAAAATGTATATCATTCATCTTTAATATTACTTGAGTACCTGTATATTTAGGTTCTAGTTATGTTACAGTGTACTGTCTACTACGTATTGGAGCTGTTTATGTCTTGGCTAACTCCACTTTTCCAAAAAAGGTATTGGTCTCAAACTCAAACCAGTCTTTATCTTTTTTTTTTTTTTTTTTGTATTGTGAAGTATTTAAGGTATCTACAGACCAAGAATAGAACTGGACTGTTCTGTCTACTTCTGTTTTGCAAGTACAGCTTAATTGAAAGGAAAAGTTTCTATTTGGACAAAATTTCTATTTGATTATAACAATATTTGGAAGGGTGGTTGAAAAATAACAGAAGATGAATTACCTTTATTATATCTATTTCTTTCTTTAAAAAAAAAAAGTAGTCTGTAGTTATGCCAACAAAGTAATACCTGAGTCTTATTTTAGGCAAAATAAACTCTCACTCAGTTTCAGGGCCTTACTCTACTTGACATACTTTTCTCACTTAGTGAGAGAAGATTAGACTCATTTTAGACCATGTGATCATGAGCCTGGGCTTGAGAGCCTTGCAAGGAATGGCATTTTGAATAAGAGTACTTTTCAAAATGAGGACAACAAATCCTTCTGGATGGTGCCTAAGACAGAACTACTTTAGATTGTGCCCTTTTTCTGCATTAAAGAATATGGTAAGCATCCATTAGCATAGTCACTAACTCTGAGGATCTGAGCCATCAGTTAGAATGAGGCCAGTGTACCCCCATTGAATATACCTTTCTCTAAGTGTATATAAGCCAGGTGAATGAGGTCCTTTCTTTGTTCTTGGATGAATGATTAGTCCATCCCTGGAAAATATGAGTCTGTTGGAAGGCTGGCTGGTGCCAGCACTGGAGGCAGTGACATGAGCCTTTTGAATGTTTAGTCTCTTTAGATTGAACAACTAAACCCATTTTTGGGGAGCAAATCCTAACATGCCATATGCCAGGTACTTGAGTTGTCATTTTCAAATAGGTTTTGTCCTTTAATCCTCTTAATAATCCTGTGAGTCTTGTCAGCTCCCTTTAGAGAGTAAAACAAAAACACAAAAAACTCAGTTCTGCCCTCCACATTTATCTCTGTTGTACCTCATGTATCTTAGAGATTGTTTAGATGTAAAGTAGGTTGGCCTAAAGAAACAAACTTTTAGTTTTTCTTTAACATCACAAAAGTGACATTTTTTTTATAGATAATATTTTTAAGTAGGCTCCATGCTGGGCATGGAGCCTAGTGTGGGACTTGAACTCACAACCCTGAGATCAAAACCTGAGCTGAGATCAAGAGTTGGATGTTTAACCAACTAAGCCACGCAGGCACCCCTACTTTTCATAGATAATTTAAAAATGCTGAAGAGTCAGTAGGAAAGAAATTGCCCGTAATTCAACCACTCATGACAAACTGTGAATACTTTGGCAAGCCACCCCTTCCTAAGCTCAAGGGCATACAGTGTATATGGAAGGAAATGAAAGAGCATTGTCCCTTTTCCAGCAGTAGCTGGACAACTGAGTGTCTCAAGAATAAGGGAGAGGAGAATTAAATCAGTAAATAAGCAGCCTTGAGAGATGCTATCACAGGGCTAGTGTCTGTGGTTACTGTCTCCTGTTGACTTTTTTCACAGCTGGCTGATGACAACCAGCTACTAATCAAAGCTTGTGAAAAGTTGGCTAACACAGCAACATAGAGCTCAGACTGTAGATGTGCTTACCATACTGTAAACACCACCAGC
This sequence comes from Leptonychotes weddellii, assembly GCF_054177405.1. Classification (NCBI taxonomy): domain Eukaryota; kingdom Metazoa; phylum Chordata; class Mammalia; order Carnivora; family Phocidae; genus Leptonychotes; species Leptonychotes weddellii. Next base: position 77,359,542 of record NC_138369.1, read on the forward strand.
CTTTCTCATACAGGGAGAGTGTTAACAGTTATGTTGTATCTCTTGGAGCATGTGATGAATCATCTGGAAAAGGACAACAAAAATGCAGTCTTGCCATATACAAGGGAAGAACGTTCAGTTCTCCCCAGATTGCATTCATTTTCTCCCCAGATGTTCACTTGTGACATCCTGCTGTTTCTGATAGATTGTCTTCTATGATTTTCTCCTATTTAATCCAGGTGGTAAGGTGTTCCATATGTCACTTGTCTTGCTAGTTGACAGTGATGAGTAGGAACTCATCATTTTGACATACTTTGTGATTTTCCACCTGTACATTAGTTTTTATTCTAGTTTTCTTAATTAAGTTAGGTAAATTCCCACAGCCCATTTTCCTGGAATTTAGATATTTTAAAGCATTTACACACCTGTGCAATTCTCACTTCTCCTTGGCTGCATTTATCCATGCTCTAAATGGCTATTTTCTTCCATCTGCTCAAGGGGATCCACCCCTCAACTACCTAATCTTTGAGAGTTCTTGTACTTTACTTGTCATGATTCTGGTATAATTCTTTACAAGAGTAGAAACACAAGTTTGCATTCAATTTTGAGAAATCCACGATGATGAAGATGGAGATGGTGATCATTAATACTCACATGGCTCTAATACTAATACTCTCTGTATCTATATATCTAATACTCTAATACTCACATGGCCAGGCACTGTTCCACATGAGTGAGTACTATTGTTACCTCTATGAGGAAACTGAGTCACAGAGAGGTTAAATGAATTACCCAAGCTAATAGTGGCAGAGCTGGGGTTCAGACCCAGGCAGTGTGTGGCTCTAGGGCCTCTTTCTTTTAACTGCTACTATGTACGCTTTCATTCTGCTTCCACTTTTCACTTTTTTTCTGAATTATTCTTCAGTCTATGTGAGGTCTTTCTGTTTTGTTCCATTTTATTTGGGAAGATCCAACAAAGACAGAATATAATGGTTTTGCTCCTGATATCACTACAAGTATGAATGCATATTGAGAAAAATGGGAGAGCCAGAAAATTCAAACAGAAAATTCCTGATTCACAGTCACCTTCTCTGTTTATATCTGTCAAAAATTATAGTGATCTCCTGTGGTATGCTTTGCATTGATCTAGTATGTGCTTATGAGGAGGACTGGCTGCTTTCTGGCCAGCCTGAGGTAGAAGGCATCCTCCAGGGCTAGTGGGCTTGCCTTAGGGCCCACTTCACCTCAGGTGGATCACAGCCTCAGGTTAAAATCCTCAACCTTATGAGGGTCTAATATGCAAGGAAATCACAGTGTTTGCTGGTGGAGTCAGTTCTCAGAACTCCATGATGCAGGAGGAAGGGTCCCTGGAAAGTGGATCTGGTGGGAAGGAGGAGCTGACACCATTCAGTGGAATCACATGAGGAAACAGCAACTCTGTTTGCTTTGTTAGTGGGTCTGGATGTGAAATTGTGAGAAGAACATGTGTGTGGTTCCAGTTCATAAGCCATCCTACACCTAAGAGTTGGATTTGGACCTAAAATAATACTCCATTTTTATTCTAGGTTGTTTCTGCAGTTTTACTGAACAAGAAAGCATTTTCCATAGTGGTTTAGTGTCTTTTCATTTCGTCTTCCAAATACCTGGCACTGAATTGAATTTAAGGAGCACTCTGGTCTGGCTCCCTTGTTACATAAACCAGGAAACAAAGGTCTAGAGGACTTAAGAGATTTGCTTAAGTTTTCACAAGTAATTATAAGAGTACAGCCCTGATCTTTGACCTGACAGCCCGTGTTCTCTTCCTCTTTATTTCCATCTTTTGCTTATTGCAGGAAGGAAAAATATTAGTTGGAGTGCTTGAAGGTTGATGTCGTTTGTGAGAATTTTTTAAACTCAGGGTTCACATTAACTGTGAGCAAAAGCAGATTTCAAGGTAGGCCTCAGAATTTACCCAACCCCCTTCCCTTCATTTCTCCACATCCATTTAAACAGGTATAATATCTGGAATCCTAAATTGAAAGAAAGCTTTTTCTAGTATGATTGACTCACTTAATGTTGGCTTAAGGAAAGGGGGGAGGGGATGAAAAGAAAGAGGGTAATGAAGGAAGGAGGGAGGGAGGGAGGGAAAGAAAGGACACTAACAGTTACTCCCAACTTTGTGACTTGGAGAAGGTAACTTTCCTCAACACCTAATTAACATAGTAGGTATGGACTACCTCAGTAATTAACCTCTATTCACATTTAGTTGGTGTTACTCATTTAACATTTAAATGCCAGCCTCAGCAGGAAGCTGAGGTTTTTGTGAAAACTGAAGCAATGTAAGGGGAAGGTACCTAAAAAGTGCACCATGGCCTTACCTGTAGATTTTAGGTCTTTGTCTTGGGAAGAGAAGTTTCAGGAAGTTAGTTGGGAAAAGGGCTTCCACTGGATGCTCTGTTTTGCCAACAAGGCTTAGTTTCCATTTTGAGTTCCTTGTAGTCCCTAAGCCCTCTAGGACTCATTCCAAAGAGGAACCTGAGGTTCCAGGTACAAGTTAAAAATTTTAGCCCTGGACCCTGCAGCCAGGTTCCTTTAATTAGAGTGTGGCTGGGCTGGCTTCTTTGGGCTGCCACCTTTGAATGCTTTCCATTTATAGAAAAACTGATGGAGCTTCCCCAGGGTAGATCCAATCAGTTGCCAACACCTTGCTGTCACTGCTAACCTGGCCATGCTTCAAATCTCTGTTGACCTTGAGGACTTGTTGGACTACTCTTTGCAAGTGACTCAGCCCAGCCATCCTGCCCACTTTTAAGTGTCTGGGTCAGCCATGCCAAACCCTAGTCTTTGTGTAATTTCATATACCCCTGTGGGGGACTGTTTGAAGATTTAATGAACTATATGCATGCAAAGGATTGGTATTTGACATTGTCTACTTACTATCACTTGAGCCCCTATAAATGGCCTCCTAACTGACCTTCCTGCTTTCACGCTGTCCCCCTGTAAGCTATTTTTCTTTAAGATTTATTTATTCTAGAGAGAGAGAGCAAGAGAGAGCCCATGAGTGGGGGAGGGGGAGAGAGGGAGAGAAGCAGACTCCCCGCTAGGCAAGGAGCCCAATGTGGAGCTAGGTCTCAGGATGCTGGGATATGACCTGAGCCGAAATCAAGAGTTGGATGCTCAATGGACTGAGCCACCCAGGTGCCCCCTGAAAGCTATTTTCTCTATCAAAGCCAATATGATCTTTTAAAAATGAATATTATATCTTACCACTTCCTTGCTTAAATCCTCCAGTGACTTCTGAATTTTGTCACGCTGAATAAAACCCGAGCTCCTCACCCATGCCTGTGTAGCCCTGCATGATATGGCCTCTGCCTCCATCTTGAATGTCATTTTGTAGAGTTTTGCCCTTTCCCTTCAACTGCACAGATCTTTTTTTTTTTTTTTTAACACGTCCAAGTACCTGCTGACATCGGCACTTGTGTACAAGCTATTTCTGCTTCCTGGAATGCTCATCCACTGATCCTCACATGATAGCTTCTTCACACCATCAGATTCCAGCTGAACATCCTCAAAGAGGCATTCTTTAATTCTTCATTCTAAAGTAGCTACCTATCACTCCTTGTGTCTCATTTGTTTATTCATTTTCTCTCTACTCACATTAGAAAATAAGCTTCATGAAGTCACAGAGGCCTTTCATGGCCTACTTTTTTTTTTTTTTTGGTTGTTTCCCCCATGCCTGCAATGATACCTAGAACACAGTAGGTGTTCAGTTAATATTTATTAAATAAATGAATGACACACGGTGTTTAGTAAACGTTAGCTATTATATTACAGAAAAAAAAAGTGAGACCTTAATATAACTGGAGTTCCATTTGGTCCTGATTCTATGCAGTGACATATTCAGAGAAACACCTGTTCAGAAAAATAGGACTGAAAGCAACAAAAATCTTTACTCCCACAAGAAAATATCAAAGGTGGGGGGGCTATATTTTTCACCTATTTCAATACTTGGTAAAATCCTGTCTTGCCATCTCTGTTGCTCATAGTACTCCACACTCATGGCAGCTACTCCACCAATATTATCTTCCTGTCTCCCTGCCAACTCCCAACCAAAGAACTATCCTCAAACAACTGTAACCTGGCTGAGAGCCTCCAGGTGCTGGACCCATTTTCTAAATCAGCATAACAAAAAGCCTGGAGTAAAGCAGGCACACTTGGAACCTGGTGGTGTGGGTGGTAGAGGTAAGACTGGGCATATTCTTCAGTTAACAATTTTGTACCTGCTACTCATATGGCAAAAAGGGGGAAACTGTATAAAGATTTTAATGAATTCTAAACTAAATGATATTTAAGAAAGACTATGAAATAGCTCTACTTAGGGAGCACTGAAACCCACAAACTTTTTATTCAGAGCCAAATTCACAAAAGATAAGTCTCTTCCTTTTTAGTATCCTGCTACAAAGCTTTGGACCCAGGGTAGGAGGAGATGTCTATTATCACAAAGTTCCTCTTCACTTAGAACCTTATGGACTCTGATTAGATGATGTTAACTTGCTTTATTATTTTGTTTTTTAACTATTGTGGATTAGAAACCAAATATTGGAAGGGGAACTGTTACAGGCAGGAAAAGAACTTGGTATCAGACAGCTTGATATAAGCAGACCAAGATGAAAAAATGGTCTTACTATATAGTCGTAACAGTGACTCTGATTCCCATAGTAGGGGTCAGTCATATTTTGTTCCTGACTTTTTTCTCCAGTGGTGGGTTCTGACTTCTAGAGCCATCAGTGCTCTCTGTTAGGCTCACTTAGGTCCAGCACACATTTGTAAGACAGACCCTTAGGATCACAAGGTGTGGTCTGAAGGAAGTAGGGCTTTACTCTGCAAAATTGCCAGGTCTGCCCAAGCAGCTTTCCTGAGCTCTTGGCTTCATTAGCACAGTGCTCCAACCAGCTGACCTCAACTGACTCATCAGGTTATAAGAGAAGTTGGGAATAGAAATTAGTTCCCTGGGGGATCCTGGCTGTATAATAGCTATCATTTGTATGCAGTTAAATGATTTTCAGAGTAGCACAGCTCAGAGCTCCCAGCTGCATTTTGTCTATTTCTGGAAGCGTATGAAACAGTTAGCTGGGAATGTGGTTCTAAAAGGTAATGTGAGCATTATAGTAACATCTGGGGCTGGGTTTTTCTACCACCTCATCTGACCAAAATCTAGATTTTGGTCAGAAGTCCATTCTGCATCCAAGGAACTTGGATTTAATGGCTATTGCCTGCTTTCCAATGCTTGTCTATCAGTTCTCCTGTTGCTACCTGCCACAGTCTTGACTCTCTCAGCTGCCATCTTCCCAGAGAGTGCCAAGAGACATAAATATTCATGAGGGAAAGAGAGATCCAGAAGGCTGAGGTCAGGGGAGCCCTGTTTCTGAAATGGGCTACTGGCTTCTTGTCTTGCTTTCCTTTTCCTCCCGCCCATCCTCTTAGAGCAAATTGTCATATAAGGTGGCTGTTATCTATCTCCTCCCTCCAGTAGGGAAATGGCAGTGTGGTAGGCAAGAGCCAGGAGAGGTTTGGGAATCACACATGATCCCCTGGGATGGCACAGTGTTTCTCAACCCAACTTATATCAATGATGGCTGAATTGTCCCCAAATTCCACATATGCTCCAGGAATCAAAGAGGGTAGGATAAGAAGAGCAGAGAATTATAGGTGGTAATGGCTGTCATGGTCAACAGTGGAGGGATGGGGGAAGGAGAGGCTGTTGCTATTTGCCCTAGCCAGGCCATCAGCAACTCTGCTCTAGGGACATTTAGGAGCTTACACTGCTGCTTGCTCTGATCCCCCAAAATCTTTCTGCACCAGAAACCAGATTAAAAGGAATGACTGTTGCAGCCTAGAAGACTTTGAGAGAGGAAGCATATTTCAGCCCTTTGCCTCCCTAAAGAGTGGGAGGGCAATGCTCAGTGGCCTGGATCTAAAGGTCTGGAGAATTTTGACACCGGATAGGCCATCCTCCTCTACTCTCACCTTTTGCTTCCCTCTGAGTCCCATCAGCACTGGCTGCCAGGTTTCCAAAGCTCAGACTGCTGGCAAAGGCCCCAGTCTGTCCCACACCAGGTGCTTGTTCTCTGATAGCTATGTGTTTCAGCCTCAAGTTTCTGATTTTCAGTTTTGTCACTATTCTAAGCAAGGATTTTGCCTGTTACTAGTCACTCTTACCTAGGTTTCATCTGTGACTTCCAATTAGAGATGCTTAGTTTAACTATCTCTTTATAGTGCCCCTTTCCCTTTCCCTGCATTCGAGTTCATCTCTTAAATCACATTAATTTATAGAACAGCCATCAAAACCATCTTTATATGCCTGCCTTTGCATGAACTATATTTAGGGCCTTTTACCACTATGTGGCAAGAATAATTTTATTAATCTCAGCAGACAAGACCAAGTGTCAAGTCATAGCAAGGGCGATGGGAGCAAGGATTTCTCCCTGATTTGACCTAACACCATGAAGAGTTTCTTGGCTCCTTTAAAGCCTAGTTCTCCAGGTAGTGGAATACACCAGTGATTTAACACAATCCTTAACCCAGCCAGTCTCATGAGCCATGTATGGAAAGCCTGATACCTTGAACAACTGGCAGGTCCCTGAACAGTGAAGACCCAGTAACCTGTGAGAATGAAGAGCTTTGTGTTGGAGCTTAAGAGGCCAGAAGGAGGCAGTGTGATATAATAGAAGAAATGCTGAACTTGTGAGAGTCCTGGGTTTGGGAGCATCCTTACTCTGCCAACTTACTGGCCACATGATGTAGTCAAGACCTTTAACCTGATATTCTTCGGGTGTTAATGACTGCTGTGTATCAGGCACCATGCTTGGCATTGCTGATACAGTTGGGAATGTGGCAAGGTTTTGCACCTAAGTGTGACAACCATGGATATATTAGGGGGTTCTTATGAGAGTCATTTCTTTCGTTAACTTTAATTGTTCACAATATAAGTATTATTTCTATGAAAAATAACATTAATAACAAATATGCAGATCTTCACAGCAGGTTTAGGTCCTGATAAGCCCATCATAAGTTGAAAATACTATAAGTTGAAAGTGCATTTAATACACCTAAGCTACCAAACATCATAGCTTAGCCTAGCCTACCTTAAACATGCTCAAAGCACATAGCCTATAGTTGGACAAAATTATCTATCATAAAGCTTATTTCATAATAAAGTATTGACTATCTCATGTAATTTATCGAATACTGTACTGAAAGTGAAAAACAATGATTTTATGGGTACAGAATGGTTGTAAGTGCATTAGTTGTTTATCCTAGTGATTGCATGGCTGTCTGGAAGCTGCAGCTCACTGTCCAGCGTCACAAGAGTACAGTATAGCATACTGTTAGTCTGGGAAAAGATCAAAATTCAAAATTTGAAGTATGATTTCTACTAAATGTGTATCACTTTCATATCATTATAAAATAGAAAAATCCTGAGTTGAACCCTCCTAAGTCAGGGACCATCTGTATTTTAAAATCTACTTGGGAGATGGTCAATGTATCTAGCCAGGGTACCATATTGAAAAAAAGTACAGAGCAATATAGATGGGGAATGCACAATTATCCTGTGGGAAAAGATTTTTTATGTATTTATACTCACAAATAGCAAAATGTAAAAATATTACTGCCATAGATAGGGATATAAGGTGCTTAATAAGAATAAATTTCATGAAACTCACTTGTTTGTTTTAAAAGCCATTTTTCTGTGGGGATGGGTTGAGGACGATCTTTAGATCACCCTTCCATGGAGATGAAGGGACTTTGTGAGAGCTTCTTTGCTCATTTGGAGCCCAAGACACAGCCCTTGGGATCCTCCTGAGAGAATAAATACTAAAGGTAAATTAGGTCTGGGCACTCTTAAATGCAGTACACATTGGATGAATCAAAGTAACTGAGAAGAGCATTGTAAAATCATTAACTATAAAAAAGAGTTTACAAATCAATAAAAAGACATTGTCTCATTAAAAACTCTTCATGATGTATTGGTAAGTGAAAAAAAGACTTAACTTTCTTGTATATATAATCTTACTTTTTGGAAAAGAAGTATTTGCAGCTGTATAGAGAATATTAACTGTGGTTATCATTGGATGATATGGTTCTGGGCTTATCTTTAGACTTCTTTGTATATTTCTGCAGTAAGCTTGTACTTCTTTTAGCCCCATAAAAAATGATTATAAACAAAATCCTAAAATATTATCTTTGCAGGAAAGGGACTTTGTGCTGTTGACTATTTTATCCCAGTGTTTAAAATATATGTTAGAACCACCTGAGAGAGAGCCTGTAGAAATACAGCTTTGTGAATCTCACCCCTGGAGATGCTGGCTCAGTTGGACTGGTAGGAGGCAAGGCTGCCAAGGAAAGTGGAAGCAGATTCTAGACTAAGTCACACTAAAGAGTATCAGAACCATCATTTCCTATATAAACTCCGGGTTCATTGTAGCACAGGACAAAATCAGTATTCCAGTTGAAAATTATCAATTTCCCTCTGTCTGGGTTTCAGTAGTTGTTCTACCTGGCAAGGATGTATGTAGTTCACTTTCCCCTAAGATGCCTTTTAGGCTCCTGGGACTTGGAAAAGACAATTATCTACTAAATACCAGATGGCTGTGTAGATTAGCCCCAGTGAGTAAAAACACAGTGATTTGAACAAAAGACATGATTAGCTGATTGAATAACCACAGGCCATCTCAGTGCAGGTGTAGTAGAAACAAGGGTGGGGTCAGATATTACACTTCTGTTTTCTTGGGTTCCTTAACAATGCATTCATTATTTCAATACTCCTCTGATGTTAACAGTAGAGAGACATGGAAGGAGGGCTAACTTATATACAATAGCATTCATTCTTTTTATTAAAATAACATTTTCCTTAAAATTTCATGAAAAGAGATAATGTTATTTCTCCATCTATTGTAGAGAATAGTAGTGTGTGCTTCCTGGGAGATATCTTTAAGAATTCCAAACTAAGCATTTGGCTCCATTTATGACTACGATAGAAAAACTAATATTCACACTGTCCACCTATGCATACACAGAACTATGTTGTATAAAAGGCAGGGCTACCCAAATGCATTAGACTACCATTCCATTTCTGCTTAGTTAAAAAAAACAAATTGAAAGATTCTAAGATGCTGCCTGTTGAAAACCCTGCTATAGACTCCAGGATTTCCCAGCTCTCAATTAACTAAGGTATAAATGGGGAGAGGAAAGATCACAGATAATTTAAAATATAGTTAAACCAAAACTAGTCAAAATGTAGTACCAAAATTTTAATTGTAAACATACTAAATTTAAAATGTATCCAATATTCAGATACACATTAACATTCTAAATTGTCATAAATAATTTAGGTATTGTTGGTATGCGTGCCCCTAAATATCATTTTACTTCCTCAATAAAGAAATGGTCAAAATATTAAAATCAGTTTTTAAAAGATCAAAGTCTGTTTTTTTTTGTGGAGAAAGAGAAATATCCCCAAAACATGATAGACATATCTGCTCATTAATATGTATTTCCAATTATAGACATGTTCTAAAATATAGTTATTTGTGCAGAATTGTGGGGATTGTGTTTTTGGACAAATTCATTATCTATGCATACCTTTCGGGTATGGTTAATCTTCATACTGATTTGTCCACTTGTAGATAATCAACAGTTAAACCTCATGTCACCTTGGCCCATGTTCCTATCATTTAGGTAAGTGAGGGAAGATGAGGCAACTAAAAGCAGTGGGTGTTATTAGCAAGAAACAGCTCTGTGAGGTGAACTGGTCATCAGTTGATTCTTTTTCATTATTTCACATACTCATTTGTAAGCCTGAGGTCATTGATTCAAGCTTTCTCCTGACATCTAGATAACTCACCATCAGATAGATGGTGATGGTGGTAGCTGACTTTCCATTAATCTATGCCTCCACTATTGTCATTTGTCCACACTTGCTAGATACATGAAAGAAGTTAGCAAAGCTATAGGATAAACAGGTAAATGTAATATGCTGTCAGAGAGTAACAGTTTTACTTGAGGATGTTGAGGGCAAAATAATATAAACAAGTTTTATTGATGATAAATTTAAAAATTATTTTATATTAAAGTGATATATACATATTACAGAATATAAAACAAAATGTGCATGCTTTTTAAAGATTAAACAGGAGACTTCAAGGAAATTTCCTGATTAGGCCACTTCCCACTATACTCAAGACTCCAGAATGTGAGATTAAGGAGGTGGTGGGGTGGTATATATTAGCTCAGTCTCCTTTTCTATTAGGTGTTATTCTGGGAAAAGATTGAGAAGCACTGCAAGGAGACATGAAGAAAAATAGCATAAGATTTGGTTAAATAGATGCCCATTTAGTTACAGTTAGGATGGGACTCCACTGAGTTACACTTTTTCTGAAAAAGCCTAACTCTTAAATGAGCCAAGCATAAATCACTAATTATCCTGTTTATGAGGACTCGAGATTTAGAAAATAGTTTAAAGAAATACAAATGGCTAGATTATAACAATTTCCTGATAGACAATGATTACTTTCCTCATTTACTTACTTTAATGTCTCATTTACCACTTTGGTGTCAAAAGTTCCCATGACTTAGGCATACCTGCCATCTTGCTGCTAAAGATTCGCTACAGACCTTGATGATGATGATGATGATGGTGGTGATGATGATAATGATAGTCAAGACCTACATAGTGTTTATTTGTATACCAGGTGCTGCTCTAAGTGGTTTGCATTTAACCCTCACAACAACCCTATGAGATAAAATTATTCCCATTTTTTCCATTTTACAGATAAAGAAACTGAGGCACAGAGAGTTCAGTCATTTTCCCAAGGACATGTTGCCTAGGGATGGTAGAACCAAGATTAGACCCTGGGCAATCTGGTTCCAGAGTCCTGCTTTTAAACATCAATTTTCCTGCTTCTCATCACATTTAGTGATTAGTGTTTACAAGGCTAGAATTCATGAAGTTGTTGAAAGTGATGTTGGAGAACGGCTTGTGTCACATGAACAACATTGACAAATGAGGATCTGGTCGAATTAGAAAATCAGGACACAGTAGGTGCTTCCAGAGAGAATCATTTGGCTAACAAAGGAAATAAAATGAAGCCCTGAAATAGATTTTTTAAAAATTACTTTCATTATGGTGCTCGCTTCAGCACATACACTAAAATTGGAATGATACAAAGAGGATTAGCATGCCCTCTGCAAGAGGATGATACACAAATTCATAAAATTACTTTCATTATGACTGTGCTATGAACATCCTGTATGAAGTAAAGGATGTATGGTAGATATATTGGGCAATTCTGTTGGGAAACACATATATACACACTCCAAAAAGCACTCCATTTATTCTTTATTCAGAGAATTAGTGACCGTTTTCCAGTTGTTTTCAGATAAAGACAATCTGTATTAAGGGTGTGCTTGAAAGTTAACTTCAGTCTAGTTATTGACATAGGAAGCTAGATAACCATAGGAAATTGATGGTGTCAAGTGTCAGTAAAGGTAGAGAGGAGTCTCATCTGTGATCAGTTGTCCTATCCCAGAAAAGAAGAGCCTGAGTTGGGACACCTGGGTGGCTCAGTCGGTTAAGCGTCTGCCTTCGGCTCAGGTCATGATCCCAGAGTCCTGGGATCGAGTCCCACATCGGGCTCCCTGCTCAGCGGGGAGCCTGCTTCTCCCTCTGCCTGCTGCTCCCCCTTCTTGGGCATGTGCTCGCTCGCTCTCTCTCTCTCTCACTGACAAATAAATAAAATCTTAAAAAAAAAAAGAGCCTGAGTGGCCTTATCTATGTCTTGTCACTCCAGATTTCTTTATTTTTCTTAATCATAAGAAAAGAGAAAACCACTCAGGGGCTACATTACTCCTTATGATTGCTCTGACCTAGAAAACCGTGTGTGTGTGTGTGTGTGTGTGTGTGTGTGTTTAATTTCACTCTAGTTGACAGCTTCCTTCCTTAGGTCTGTGCTTTTTGAGGGCAAAATCTGCTTTCTTTTTAAATACCAAATGCTTAGGGTCACTTCATCACTAAAGTTGCCCTTCCCACAGCTTAGAGATTATCTTCTTATGAAAGACCCCATTGCAAAAAAAGAAACATTTTTAGGAACATTTAAGTGGAACGTATAAAAGGTTTTCAAGGGGGTAATTTTGCTACAAGACAATTAAGCTTTGAGCAGACCAAATCCAGAAGCACGAACTTCAGGCAAACAGACGAGGGGAGATTATTCATTATCACCATATTAGTCTTGGACTTTGATCATTGGAATAGAGATTTAACCAGCTAACCAACATAAAAGCAGTACTGAGTCCAGTCTTGGGAAGTTTTCTTATCAAGTAGTTTGACAATGACCAAAATTAAATTTTAGCTTTTATGCTTTGGGCCCTGAAAATAAGAAGATGGTTAATATTGAGATAGATTCTAAATATTCAGAAGTCTTTTTGCCCAGAGCGTTTGAGTCAAAGATATTGTAAGCCACAGCAAACCTGTGGCAATAGCCTTTGTCTCTGAACCCCAAATCTTCTTTGCCTAGTACTCCACCTAGTAGATCCCATACTACCTAGGCAACCCAACTTTGGCTTGATGTGCCATCAGGCTGCCATTTATCTGTCAAATGTGTCAAGGTCTAATAGTTTCTGCATGCATTTGACTGCCAGCTTTTCATTCCAATTTTAATGGAAGCAGAATCCTTCCTTCCCACTGTAGATCAGTTAACCAGACTGCATTGAGGGCAGGGAAGATAAACTTTTCCCTTCAGGACCAATCGTCCTAAGCAGAATATAAAAGATTAAAATTTGCTTTTCTCCAGGAAAATTCATAGTTTTGAGTCTTCCCGGAGAGTTCTCTGATTTTAGATGTCACTGGGCTCTTCAAAAAGACCTTCTGGGGGGCGCCTGGGTGGCTCAGTTGGTTAAGCGACTGCCTTCAGCTCAGGTCATGATCCTGGAGTCCCGGGATCGAGTCCCGCATCGGGCTCTCTGCTCAGCGGGGAGTCTGCTTCTCCCTCTGACCCTCCCCCCTCTCATGCTCTCTCTATCTCATTGTCTCTCTCAAATAAATAAATAAAATCTTAAAAAAAAAAAAAAGACCTTCTGGGGATCACCCTTTAGAGAGAAAGCCTGAGATTCCAGTGTAGATTTATCAATGACCACATTTATGCATTAGCAAACCATGAGAAGGGAATCCTAGGAATACCAGTGTCATTAGGTAGTGGCAAACTATTGTCATGTTGCAGGTTTTGGGTTTTTTTTTTTTAGAAGATTGATTTATTTTAGAGAGGGTGTGTGAGTGAGCAGGGGGAGAGGGAGAGAGAGAGAATCTGAAGCAGACTCTCCACTGAGCATGGAGCCCAGTGCGGGGCTCTATCTCACAACCCTGAGATCATGAAATCAACAGTCAGATGTTAAACCAACTGAGCTACCCAGGCATCCCTCATGTTGCAGTTTTTATGTCTGCTGGTTTGAAGGTTCACGGTAAGGCATTTTCTTCCCATGTTACAGTAGTCTTGTAGCCTTAAACACTGCCTTAGGCATTTATTTCTGCTTCAGCCAGCAAACCATTCTTCCCTTATCCCAGGAGCATAGGGCCCAGCTAGAGGTATGCTGAATACAGCTGTCCTTTCAATGAAGCTTTCTGAAATCCAGGCATGGTACTCTTTGTATAATAACACCCAGATGAAATATGTCTTGATAAGACAGTGTTTCTGTAGGGGGTGCACCTGACTCAGTTTGGTCCTTTCTTGAACCAGCATCTTCACTGTACTCTCCAGTCCAGATATCTTTAAAGAAATAGCAGATGTTTAAC
>NC_138369.1:77373442-77386655 GCF_054177405.1 Leptonychotes weddellii
GTCTCTCATGGTTCGTCCACCCCTCCTATTTCCCCCACTACATTCTTCCCCTCCCGCTACCTTCTTCTTCTTCTTTTTTTTTTCTTAACATATATTGCATTAGTTGTTTCAGAGGTACAGATCTGAGATTCAACAGTCTTGCACAATTCACAGCGCTTACCAGAGCACATACCCTCCCCAGTGTCTATCACCCAGTCACCCCATCCCTCCCACCCCACCCCCCACTCCAACAACACTGTTTGTTTCCTGCGATTAAGAATTCCTCATATCAGTGAGATCATATGATACATGTCTTTCTCTGTTTGACTTATTTCACTCAACATAATACCCTCCAGTTCCATCCACGTTGTTGCAAATGCAGCCCATCATTCTTAAGGCACAGTGGGCTTATGGCTTCAGCATAGGAGACTGGTAAGACAGTGGGCGTGAAAGCAGGCAATAAGGAGTGAGGAGGCCCATTAAATTATTTTATGTGCTCCGTAGGTATAGAGAAAACAAACCTAGAGGGCCCAGCTCATGAGGTTCTTCTATAGTGCGGAGACTGGAATTAGGAAGAAGGAAAAGATGGTATGAGAAACAAAAGAAATGTCTGCCTCTGTCCTGGCTAGGGTAAAGATGGGAGAAAAGAAAATAAAAAGAGGGAGGGAGACAGAAGTGTGTGCAAGAGGGGCATCTCCACAGTTGTTCTACACTTTGGTGTTGGGAGACTGAAGACTTCAGAGAAGTGCTGCAGACTCAGGGTTCTGTCTCTGTGAAGGAGCACTGTGCGCTACAAACCCATATACAAACCCACTGTGCTCTGTAAACCCAAAGCTCAATTATCATGCAGCATGGTTGCTGACATGAGAAGCAGAAACATCACAGCAGATGTTGGGGTGGACCATTGGGCAGGGGGCAGAATGGTACAGGAGCACACTCTGGGGTCTGTAGCCAGCCAGAGCTGAGAGAAAGCTGAACAACAAAGGGGCATTGGCAAGACCTACCTGGGAGCATTGCTGAAGGTAAAAGAAGGGGCCAGCCTGGTACTTTAGCATCAGAGGCCAGAAAGACACATGGTGACAGGAAAACTAGAAGCATCACTGCAGATCAGTGGGTGCCAGGCAATGCATTTTAAAAGGCTGGCACAACGCCTGATGAGTACTCCCAACCCCCATCGGACGCTGGAGAGGGCTGGGTGCCATTATAGGAGGAGGGGAAGCTGTCAGGGAGTTTGAATATTTTCTAAAGGAGCTATTTAAATTATTGTATTGAACTAAAATGTAAACTGGATCGGAAATTTAGTCACAGTAAAGAGTGTTACATCAGATGTGATCAGAACTGATTTTTTAAAAAGTGGTTAAAACAGAATCATCAATAATTATATTTGTATATATCTTAAACATTTTAGTTTAATTTAATGTAAATGTACATTCATATAGCAGTCTTTTAATGTGGGGCCGAGACCTTTTCTTCGTATATTGTTCTTCCAATTAGACTTCTTATTTCTAGCATCAGTTACACCTATAATGCTTCATCTATAATTTTTTAAAAAGATTTTAATTTATTTATTTGAGAGAGAGTGTGAGCAAGAGAGAGAAAACTAGCAGGGGGAGCAGCAGAGGCAGAGGGAGAAGCAGGCTCCCCAGGGAGCAGGGAGCTCAATGTGGGGCTCAATCCCAGGACCCCAGGATCATGACCCGAGCTGAAGACAGATGCTCAATCGAGTGAGCCACCCAGGCGCCCCTTCATCCACAATTTCTAATTGTATTTTCTTTACTAGGTCAATAATTCTTTAAGCCACTTGCAAAGAAATTTGAGTATAGAATCTTAGTTTTTTTATAGTTAAAATTTGTTTACAGTTGCCTTGATACCTGATTGAAAGCATTGTTAAAGGAAACCCACCTTAATTAAGTCTATTCAAAGCATTCAATTTAGTTTTCATATGGACAGCCCTTTGTCTTCACATTTTTTTCCTGTTTTGCAGTATGTTTAATTATATTATGTAACTAAAATAATACATAAGATGGACATAAACAGATTTGGGGACACAACTGACCCTTGAAAGCAGAAAGAAACCTGTTAACAGTGAGTTCTCAGTGCACCACAGGGAACTGGCAATGATGTGGAGAAGGAATGCAGGGTGCTGATTAATTTAGCCAGATGGTTAAATGGAGATTGGTTAAGAGCAAATAATGTAACATTTTCTCTTTAACAGCAGATGAGGGCTCAAAAGGATGACCTGAGTAGTTATGGATAACATTTTAATTTTTAATTAAAAATATTTTTAAATTACAGTTTTCCCTGCATATCCAAATTGCATTCTCTGTGGATTAAACTTTGAAAGCCCACTTATACATTCTGTAATAAAGTAATCAAGCCATGAAAATATATGGCTAATTTGTACATGGATATTAAGTGGCACACTGATTTTTTTTTCCCGCTGGTACTTTTCCGTGATAGTCTCGATTGCATGTTGGTAAGTAAACCAATAAGGTTTTTATTTATTGTCTATAGAGTTTATCCTGGTTTTTGCTTATATACCTTTAGGAAGGTCTTTTAAAATATGATCTTCATTGCTGTATTTGTAAGGAAGTTTGCTTCCGGCCACATGTTCTCCAAAATTACAGCTGCCTTCTCTACCACTTAACCCAGGTTTGGCTTGGCTTTGTTGCTCTGGCTTTGTCTGTCTTAATCTGTGTCCTCTTTCAGTGCAGTGACCTCTTTGCTCTGACTATACAATAAATAGAAGGGGATATTTTAAGGTGCTTTTGGTTGGAAAAGTAACTTTCTGATTGGAGGTCCCAGCCACCAGTGGTTGTTTCCCCCATTGAATGGACATATCGGTGCTTTCTACTGAACTCTTAAATTTTCTCTTTGCCCTTTACCCTACCTGCACTCTGCCTATCTCCAAAGGTGTTCATGTTTACCATTTTATGTCCGGTGCCAGGCAGGCTTCTTGTGTTCCATGCTCAGGCACTATCTGTCTATGCAATAGCCTAATCCCAATTCCCTGTGGCCACCTGAGCCTGAAGTGGAGCAGGTAGAAGAGAGCATTGGGAAGCTCTTCCTTGACATTCTGCCCATGTGTATGTTCCCCTTCATTTGCAGAGCCAAAGATCCTACAGGCTAACTCCTGGTCATGGCACTGGGAGGCAGAACTGAGTATTTGTTGTTTTCTCCAGCTATAGGAAAACTTTCACCCCAGTAATAAGCAGCTGCCTCCACTATGTTTGGCAAATGAATTGAGGACCTTTTCAATCTGTCAGAGGATACAGATTCAAGAACAGGGTGACATCCTTTTCAGCTTGAAGGATCAAGAGTAATAACCCATTTTTTTGCTTTCATTTTGGTATTTTCGTCAGAGCCAACACTGTTCACTTCATGAGGAACTATTCAGGGTTGCTTCAGTGTTGGCAACTATTTGTGATCCATTTGTAGCACATTCCTGAATCTTACTTCCAAAATATTGGAGGTAGGAGTTGTTTAGATTCCCCAAACCATTTGAGTTGTTCCTACTGTTCTGTTCCTATTGTAAATACAGCTTGTAATTAATTCCTTACTGTCCTAGGTCTGAACCATGTCTGCAAAGCCATGTCACGTAAAATGATTTTAAAAGGCAGAGCATCAACCACTGTGCTGGGGTCAATTTTTAATACTCTGAAAAGGCTTAGAAATCAAAACCCAGTTTAAAACTTAGTCTTTCCTATTTGTGAATAGAAACAGAAATATCAGTTGAGAGCATATTGTGACAAATCTGTGGAAAATATGTCCTCCATTGATTTGTGCAGTTATCCCTGGAAAGAATATATAAGAAAGTTAGTCTGGGCGCCTGGGTGGCTCAGATGGTTAAGCGTCTGCCTTCGGCTCAGGTCATGATCCCAGGGTCCTGGGATCAAGTCCCGCATCGGGCTACCGGCTCAGCGGGGAGCCTGCTTCTCCCTCTGACCCTCTCCCCTCTCATGCTGTTTCTCTCTCGCTCGCTCTCTAAAAAATAAATAAAATCTAAAAAAAAAAAAAAAAAAGTTAGTCTTCCCAATCCGTTTCCTTTTGATAAAACCTTGGCAACAAGGTTGGCAAGTCTTAAAGAATAATTTTCCTGGATGATGCAAACTTAGAGGATATGATATTTTAAATATATTCCTTCCAGACATCTGAGGGTTTAACATGCAAATTAGTATATAATTTCTCCTGTGTGTGTATGTGTTCATGTTCTGTCATATTGAATCATTTGGTCTTATCAGAGAACCAGACCTTGGGCGAGTCAGTTAACCTTTCTGGGCTGTCTTCTCATATTGTAATGTGAAGGAATTGCACTGTGTTTTATTCTAAACGTTCCTCAGTAAAAATGCTTCTTTATTCTAATGGGAAAGAATTTTGAGATCATATGCTTCTGTGTGCCCTGCATATGCAAATTACATAGACTAAAGTTTTATCTCTGAGAACCTGGGCTAATATAATGCACATGGGCTGTTCTCTTAACTTCTGTTTTTTATTTATATATATATGTAAAGTGAAAGGAGGGGTTAAAAAATCTTGTTTGACTAAATATTGGATCCATACCAAACTTGATCTTCACCATCACCCACCATTACCTACCTTCAGTGTTGGAAATTCTGTAACAGAATGGTGTCATGTGAGCTACTGTAGGATTGAGGGGTAGAGAGAAGAACTTTGGGCCTGTGTCTCCTAGGGCTTGTCACCAACTCATTAACATAAGTAGTGTTCTTGAGGGTGGAACAGGACAACATGGCTCTCCCAGCAATTTCCTATCCACATTCAGGAGAGTGTTCTAGCTTACTTTAAGCTTTACATATATCAGGGCACCAATCTCTGGAAAAGGAAAAAGACAGGAACAAATAATTTTTCAAAAATCCTGATGGCTCATGTGCCACTTCTTTCTCAGAGCCATTAAAAGCTGTCTTTAGACTTAATTCTGTTCTAATCTGCTAAAATGAGAACCATATCTAATCTTCACCTCCTGTCTCGATTCTCACACCCCATTAAGATTGAAGCTAGTTTGTCACATTGACACTGAGGAATGTTATTATTCAGAGCTGAATTAAAAAGGGAATTTATATAGAACAAAACCAATAAGCCAAGCAGACTTGACATTTAATTTTCTTGGAAACCTTTCTCATCGAACCAGGAAGGTCTGCATACTACACATTTGCAAAATGAAAAGTGGTATAGTAGGAGGATAATCTCCTCATATAAATGATAAGTAAATAATCTGAAAGAGATTAGATGTTTTCTCCTTGCCTTGTCCTCACCCTCTACCCTGAAATGACATTTATGAGTTCCAGCCTTTAGAAACAGTTTATTTTACTTCTTTTTTTCATAGACACAGAGTGTTTGGGGAAGTGAGGGGGGAGGTAATTTTTATTTATGTTTTTGGCCATCAATTTCAAGTTTGCACTAACTGTTAAGAATATTGCTTCTTGGCCCTTAAACTCAGAGGATCAATAACCAAGAGTTACCTCAAAATCCTAATGTAAATTGTTTAAGATTAGTTCAAGACATCGTTTGGCTCTTTAAGGTAGGCTGAACATATAGAAGGAATCATATTTCAGGATCCATTTAGCATTCTGTTTTAGTCAGGGTAGGTAATGGTAGTTCTTTTAACAAAAAGTCAGAGTCTCAGTGGTTTGACTTAATAAAAATTTATCACTTACATCCTGATTAAGTGTAGGTTAGCAGGACCTGAGGTGAGGGGTCCTGTTCTATGTGGTAATTTAGGGACCTAGAATTTCTCTATAGTGTAAAGTCTGCCATCTTCTCGGATTCAGCATCCCTTCACTGGATTCTCGGTATCTACTTGGCAGGGAAGTGAGAAAGAGAATATAAGGTCATGCAGAATAGAAATAAGTGGGTCTGTTTCCAGGCTATTGAGTAGAACTCAATCACATGGTCTCACTTAACTCTAGGGGAGCTTTGGAAATACAGTTTAGCACTGCCATCTGCAAAAGGAAGAAATGAGTTTGGTGACACATAGTATTGACTCTGCCTTGGTTCCCTTTCCTCTTGCTACCCATACCTGTGCACACAGCCTTTGTCCTAGGTTGGTCTACCTGTGATGACACCAAGGCATTTAATTTGATTGATCTAGTGATTAGGCATCCATTTGATCCTTTTTTATTCAATTTGCTTTTCTCTGAAAGGAAATGATCTTTACACATAGAGGATGACTTTTCTACTGTCGGGGGTAAACATGTATAAATATAGACCCTGCTCAAATCACCCTGTTTTTAAAGTGGAATTCTACAGGGAGTGGATGCTGACTATTTAATATATACACAGGAGAAGAGGAGATATCATCCATTCATCTAATATTTTAGGAAAAGCTTTAAATGATTTTCTCTACCAAGCCATTCTTCTGTGTAGAAGAGAAAATTACAGAGCTTCAAGATGACCAAATGATCAAAAGAAAAAGCTGGAGATTTTAGTTTAAATGATAATAGAATAAAGTGACATCATGATGATAGTAACAGATTACTTGACACAAATTTGAGACACGGTGTTCAAGAGAGATTCATTTATGCCCCTTAACCTTATTCCAAAATTCAGAGTCTAAGGAATTCCAAACTCAGGTTGGTTCTTAAGAAACAATTCAGACATATGAAGGACTTTTTAGATAAGGCCAAAGAAAGTAAATTATTGACAGGGAACTGATAGGAATCAAAGATTGGCCTGTATAGTCCAACTTTTAGTGAATTCTTCAGCAGAGCATGGTGAAAGCATAGATTGGCATTTTGTTAGGCATGCTGGTCTTTCACAAGGGAGATTTCTACCCATAGATATTTAGGGCCCCATCAAATACAGTTCTCTGTTCTTTTGCTTAAAATTCCATCCCCAAGAGGGGTGTGGAAAATGAAGTACTACTTTCTTATTGATTATAGTACTGGTTTTATCTGCCAACAGAAGGCCAGCACAGCAAGAAAAATCCCATTCCCATGGCAACAGAGAATCTCCACTTTTAACTTGTTATCATGTGAAGAAGAAACTGTTTTTTTCTCTCACTTTAAAGATTGCAATTTGGGAATATGGGAATGACCTTTAGCAACAGGGTGTTGTTAGAGCATCTGGGCCAAAGGGCTAATGTCCAGGGTGAAGGCCTTTAGGACTTTTAATATGTCAGCCCTGATTTTATTTACATCAGGGCAAGAAGCAAAACTTAAACCATAGAGACATCATTTTCTTACTCAGGAAAAGTGACCTTTTATTCTGGAGGTATTTCAAGGGTAGAAGAATATGACATTTCATTTGTTGAATTTCCCTGAATATTACCACTCAAAAATGGGGGGAGAGAGGAGCCAATTAAATCTTTATTGGATGTTACTATGTTCTTTTCCTGATAATTTCTCCTTCTGTTTTCATTAAGCCTTTTAAGACAGTGGAGCCAGTCCTATACGAGATATCTGATCACCCTAGTTCTAGAAAACTGAGCTTCTCTAAAAGCTTTGCTGTGGAGAAATCATCTGCCATGTTTGTTTTAAAACCTTAAAATATCAGGAAGTCTCATCAGCCAGATCTCTTCAATAAAGAGGCAAGGAGGAGTCTGGGTATGAGAGGAAACCTGGCACTTACTGATCACCTGCTCTGTGCCAGGCACTCTGTGTGTGTGTGTGTGTGTGTGTGTGTGTGTGTGATCGTGTGATCGTGTGATCTTCCTTGCTCTTGTGAATAAAGAGGAACATTGGCTCATGCTAGGTATCCTTAGAGGCTGTCACTTCTATATGAGGATCTAAACTAAGGGTTCAGCACAACATTCTGTAGCCACTGGTGCTAAATATTATGATCTATCAGAGTTGACTGAGCTGGTGTTTTAATTAAACAGTGGTTTGGGTGGTTCATTGCAAAGAAAGAAATCCTAAATATGCCAGTCTAGTTGATTTTTATTCTGTGATCAAAAACAAATCATCTTCATTTAGAATTAATGGAGGAAGTGACAGAATGTATTTTTTAGTAGTACCATTGTAAATAAAATTTGAGCATGGGGGTGGGTACTATAAGCAACAGCCATGCAGATTGTTGTTTTAGAAAAATGTCGGGCATAAGAACACAAAATCAGAGAAGGGGATCAGTTTTTACAAAGCATAGTCCCCTACAGAACCTTAATAACTAGGTTTTAAATTCACCAAAGTTTTCTCTCCCAGTGTTCACTATATTCAGTGAGTAAATTTTCACCTCTCTTAGTATGAAATAGTCCTCTTTTCCTTTGAAGTTTTGAGAAACGTTTTTAAAAGTCCCTATATCTGTCAGAGTGCTTGATTTATGCTGTGGTAGCAAATTACCACAAAATAGCAGATGACAATCAGAAGTTTATTTTTTCCTCATGCTCCATGCCAACAAGGATGGCCTGTAGCTTTGCTTACTCATCGTTATCTGAGACCTCGGCTAATGATATAGCCTCTGCCTGGAACACTGCCAGTTTTGTGGTGGAGGGAAAGGAGAATTGCTTCCTGTTAATGGAGCAGTCGCTACTAAAGCTTTCGTCCAGAATTGACATACATCACTCCGGCACACATTTCATTAGCTGAACAAATCACATCGTCAAATTTGGGTGGGGAAGGAAATCCTTCTCTTTCTAGACTTAATCTTAAGTACCTTGAACTTATTGGGGGAGAGCTACACCCTTAGTCTCTTTTTCCTGGGCCATTTTGTCTAGTTGGGGGCCATCTTAAGCCATTCAGTAGTTTTTTAAAAGGTTATAAAACCATACCTTTAATTTGGTCCTTGCCCTGAGACTAAGATTTGATTACCTTCATTGTTCAAAGGTCTCCTCAGTTTTTTTTCTGTTACAGTTTAGGTTGTAAAGAAGTTGCTTCTTCTAATCCTGTAAGACTTGGAATTCTGGACTCTTAGTCCCTTTCATTTCTGCTTATAAAGGATCCATTTCTTAAATCATTTTTTCTTCATGGTACTGTTGTCAGATGCAACCAACAGCAGTCAAAGGATGCTATTGGCATCCCATTTTTTCACCTTCTTCACCTAAAGCAACAAGCTTATCAGGTATATTATATGTATCCTAAATTGTCACAGGTGACAGTGTTTAAAAAAAAAATGTTTTCCTACTGAAAAATGGATTGCCATTCTTCCAGGCTCCACTAAGAGTTTCCATACAGGACCACTGCCTGACCCCAAGTCAGTGCCCTATATTTGAGGCCTTTTTATTGTTACAGGAACATTCTACTCCTGATACCAATTACTATATTAGTCAGGATATACTAGGTTATGCTACAATAACAAAAGACTTTCAAATCTGAGTAACTTAAGACAACAAAGATTTATTGTTCACTAACACTTCATGCCCATCACAAATCATCTATGCTTTGCTCCTCCAAGAAAGGACTATGAATATTTTTAATAATACAGTCAACTATAATTACTGATACAAATGTTACTTAGCTATAAAACCTGATTGTGTCCCTCTTTATATACTTCTACTAAGTCATGTATTCAACAAATATTTACTGATTACCTACCATGTGCTAGATTCTGTTCTAGACCCTGGGGAAATAGCAGAGAGCAAAACAGACAAGAACCCTCTCCTTGAATCAGCTCATTTGTCTACCTATTTCTACCTTCTCCTTTCTGTCCCATGAAGCTGTCTTGATCAAGGTGCACAAAAGAGATAATGTTTTAAACCAATCCCTGAAAAATGAACAGAGTTTGGATAAGCAAAGATAAAATAAACAGATAAAATGGAGAACAGCATTCTAGATAGAGGGACCAGGAAGGAATGGAGTCATAAGCCCTGCCCAGAGAATTGTTCCTGTGGCTGAACATGGAGAACACAGGATAATCTCTGCAGTGGCTAAACTAAAAGGGAGGGATTACCCCTGAGGGATCTTGGTTTTAGGTTTTTGTCTGAGACCTTTGTCCTGTAATCCCCTCTGGTATGGTTCTTGAAATGGGCTTCCTGAGCCAGCTGTCCTTCCCAGCTTCCTGCTTCTATTTGTCATTGCCTGGTAGCAATGTATGAGTATGAGAGAGCCACTGAAGAATTTTAAGTGCAGTAGCGTGGGATCAGATTTGAGTTTTAGAAACTAAGGGATAGGAGACAAAAGATCAGTAGGAGACTATTTTATCTGGCTACGAGGACTTGGGCCCTGCTATGAATGAACCAATGGGGTGAAACTACCCTGTTATTTCAAACCTTCCTATTGTTGTGCCCAGAGTGCTTGAAAATGTCTGTGTGGTTTTGACATGCCAGAGTGGCACAGTTTCTCAAACTCTCTTTCCAATCAGATTAGTTTCCCCTACCCCAGCCCATCCCACCCTACCCAGCTTCTTCCTCTTTCCAGCTGGCTTTTTGCTGAGATCCATGCATGTCCCATGGCCAAGGATGCCAAGGGTCTGACATATTGAAGAACCGCTGTTGGACATAGCAGGAAGAGTCAGAAAGCCATTACAATAGCAAAGGAAGGATACAATGAGATTTGTGACCTGATAAGATGTACAAGGAGTTTCAGCCTGGCTTATTGAGAGACAAAGTTCATTACCAGAATAGAGAACTCCAGAAAGTGGTTGAAATATGTATTAATCATTTATTTTGGACACACTGAGTTTGAGGTTTGAGCAGGACTTCTCTGAGGGGTTGTCAGGCAGGGAGGCAAGAAGCTCAGGAAAGTGTCCACAGCTAGAGACCTAACTAATGCAGAGCTAACTAAAATGAAAGAGTTTTAAGGGAATGTGCAGAGAGAAAGTTTAGAGCAAGAAGAGAAGAAGGGGAGGCCAGGACAGGCAGGAATGCCCACATTTAAGAGGTGGAAGAGGAGACAGAATAATGGCCTAAGAGGAATATGAAATAGGGAGAAATGAACCAGGAAAGTTAATGCTACAAAAGCTAGAGTCTATTTTTATATCCACAGATAGAATTGAGCCCTCAGTGCATAATGACGCTGTTCATTGTGACAGAGTTCATATAGGCTTTAAAAAATCTCCTTAGATTTACTTCTACTCTGTGTCACATGGCAAAGTATTGAAATAATTTTTGCTATATATCTTTGGTACTGCATATTCCTAACAAGGACAGTTTTGCCCCAAAGGGATGGAAATTGGTTCTTGGTGAGAGGGGAAAGTAGGGCAGCTCGAATTGTTATGGCAATGGTCTGTGGCCCTCCAAAACTCAATCCTATCCAACAAAACCTTATTCCTTAGTATTTTATTTCTCTTCCTGGGTTTTCTTGGATATCATGCAAGTGGTATTGACATTGAGTTCAAGGAAGATACACAAAATATATGCAGTGCTACAAAATTATGGCAAATTGATAATTAAATGTTAATAGCTGTATCTTTTAACTTAAAATTTATTTAGTAATCCTTAACCCTGCATTAAATAAAGATAGTAACCTTGTGCTGACTCTTGTTTTGTATAAAACACAGATATAAATATGATACAAAACAAATGCACAGTATATCTGTGGTATTAAAATTTCATGGAGGGAACATATGGGAAAAATGCCCAAAAAGTCTCCTAAGGGGGTAAGTAATGAAAAAGGTGAGGCATACTACTATGAACAGTTAGGTGTCATTTGTAGGATTTTAGTCTTAGTTTCAATATTGACAGTCAATCTCTATTTCCTTCTAGAATGTTTCCTTCAAATATTTTACCTGTAATTTGAGTTGGTTGTCACCAGATGGCAGGCTGGTCTCAAGGTCCAACTAGACAGACTTCCTACATAGCGAATATAGACAACAAGTAGGTAGTAAACTTATAACAAGGTTAATACTTCTTCTAATGCTTTTACCAAAATATTACTCTTCATTAAAAATGAACTATAGGGGTGCCTGGGTGGCTCAGTCGTTAAGTGTCTGCCTTCGGCTCAGGTCATGATCCCAGGGTCCTGGGATCAAGCCCTGCATCAGGCCCCCTACTCTGCAGAAAGCCTACTTCTTCCTCTCCTGCTCCCCCTGCTTGTGTTCCCTCTCTCGCTGTGTCTCTGTCAAACAAATAAATAAAATCTTTAAAAAGTAAATAAAAATAAAAATGAACTATAACATTTATTAATACTGGTTTTTGCATTTAAATAGCATCCTAAATTTATAGCAAGATATAAAGAACAAAAGTTTTAGGAATTTTTACATATGCTTGATGTTTGCTGAGTTGACCTGAGTTAAACCAATTAATAATGGTAACTCAGTTTACCTTTATCAGAATGAAATTATATTCTCTTTGGAGTCTTAGGAAAGTTTGGGATTAAAAGAAAAATATATATACCCTTTGTAATAATTTGTTTAACCTTTCCTGTTTCATGGCATGAATTTTTTCTCTTCAATTTCAGATGGAAACAACCCTCCCCCCACTTTTTGTTTCTTTTT
Source organism: Leptonychotes weddellii (assembly GCF_054177405.1). Lineage (NCBI taxonomy): Eukaryota > Metazoa > Chordata > Mammalia > Carnivora > Phocidae > Leptonychotes > Leptonychotes weddellii. The sequence continues at coordinate 77,385,743 of NC_138369.1, forward strand.
TGGCTAGTTTTCAGTGTTGTAAAAAGGACTCCTATATTGCGATGAGATGTAAATAGTTGCCCTTTGAGGCTTCTTACAACTCTAGGATTTTTTAATTCTGTAAGGAATATATGCGTGATTGTTAAGGGATGTAGGCTAAAGAGCAATTACAGCAGGAGAGGATTTCAAATATGTTTGAATTGCCGGAGGGAAGGAGAGAGGACATTCCCTATAGAAGATTAATATTGAAGTGGAAATGAGCAGCATGAGGCTCACATGTGAGTGTGCATGGCAAGAAGTAAGTAAAAACACCAGCTTGATGAGGACAAAGAATGTTTTGGAAAGCAATAAAAGATGCCATGGGAACATGTTGAAATTTGAAATATCAGACAAAAGGAAGCGTGAATGGATTTTTGAAACGAAGTTTACACTGTATATGTATGTGATTTCAGAAAAAGAAGTCAGTGGCTTTAGCAGAAAAATAGAAAAATCAGTGAGAGTCCAGAATCTACCTGACGTGTTACTTGTCCTAAGACATAGTGCATTCCTGAATCAGGAGTCAGAGCTCTAGGAAGGGTCTGAGCATTGCTTTGCAAATTAATATTTCATTTCTTAGGACGAAGGAAGCAAAGATTATGGATCTAATATCCAGTGTGGGGGGCTAAAGAGGAGGAAGAATTTTGTCCTTAAATCAAAGATAAAAGTTTTTAAGATTTTATTTATTTTTCAGAGAGAGCACAAGCAGGGAAAGCAGCAGGCAGAGAGAGAAGCAGGCTCCCCCACTGAGCAGGGAGCCCGATGAGGGACTCGATCCCAGGACCCTGGGATCATCACTTGAGCTGAAGACAAACGCTTAACCAACTGAGCCACCCAAGCTCCCCAAAGATAAAAGGGTTTTTTTTTAATTTTTTTTATTGTTACGTTAATCACCATA
>NC_138369.1:77387155-77433472 GCF_054177405.1 Leptonychotes weddellii
AAAATCAAAGAGGAAAGATGTACCTTTCGACCACTTTGTAGAGGGCCAAAAGAAATCTTCAGAGATAACTCAGTTAAAGAAAAGCATTTGGAGGCACCTGGGTGGCACAGTCAGTTAAGCATCTGACTGCTTGGTTTTGGCTCAGGTTGTGATCTCAGGGTCCTGAGATTGAGCCCCTTGTTGGGCCCCCCACTCAGCAGGGAGTCAGCTTCTCTCTCTCTCTCTTTCTCCTCCTCTCTTGTATCCCCTCTCCCCCTCAAAAGAAATCTTAAAAAAAAAAAAAAAGAATTTGTTAGGAGCCTTTGTGATTACTGATGATGTGGGGATTTGGTAGGTTTGGGTTTTTAAAGCTAATTTTTAAGAATTCAGTATATGTGTAGAAGAGAACAGTGTGGTTTGATGCAAAGACAGTGGGCTTAGCAGTCCTGAACTAAATCATGGCTCTGCTACCAGCTATCTTTATGACTTTGAGTAACCTAAACTTTGTGAGCACTCTAAAAGAAACAAAGACATTAATGCCTACTTAATGATGTGAAGCCACCAATGAAAAGGTCCCATCTAGCACATTGCTGAGCACACAGTCATTGCACAATAAACATTAATTTCCTGTGCTTTTACCTATAATTTAAACCTTCCGTGCCCACATGAATGGTAGGGCCTTAGATACACCATTAGGTCTATTTCTCAATTACTGACCAACTAAATTAAAGAGATGGGCATGTTTTTTCACATAATTAAGTTTTTTGTATAAAATTAGATTTACTATTAAACTGGCTAAATATAGGCATTTGCTGGAATCTATCATATTTATAAAACAATTATAAGTTTCAATTAAATACTTAGGGAAAGTAGGAACACTAATTCTTAAATCATATCAGCCTTCATTTAATTTAACCTCACCTTTTTTGCCATGAATTAGTAATATAAATAATTTCACTGGACACTTCATTGAAATCCTGACTTTTCTAGAGCATTTTCACACCAGTTGTGCTGTGGGCAAATCTCTGCATTTATTAATAATTTTCAAATTACATTTCTTGTCTAGTGACTACACTTATTCCAGATGAAACAAGGAGAAAAAAATAGTCTTTTCTGTTATATTTTTTAAACCAACTTCCTGAATGTTTAAACTTATCAGCATCAAAAAAGGAAATAAAGCCCCCCAATTTTTGCCATTATGAAATCCCATAATTTTGTTTTCCAGGCAGCAGGAAAGCTAATTCTTTCTTGAAAAAGCCTACCTATGTGTGGTGAGAAACAAAACATGGGTTGGGTACCAGCTTCCTTTCTAATACAGAACTGATTTTTTACGTTGACAACTTTTTTTCCTCCTCTCCTACCGTAGTATATTAGTGCCAGGGCTACCATAACAAAGTACCACAAACTTGGTGGCTTACAGAACAAATATTCATTGTCTCACAGTTCTGGAGGCTAGAGTCCAAGATCAAGGTGTTGACAAAGTTGATTCCTTCTGAGGGATGTGAGGAAGAATCTATTCCAGGCATCTTGCCTAGCTTCTGGTAGTTTGCTGGCCATCTTTGGCACTCCTTCACTTGTAGAAGCATCACCAATCTCTGCCTTCATCTTCATATGGTGTTCTCCCTGTGTGCACATCTGGTACATGTCCAAATTTCCCCCCCTTTTTATCAGGACACCAGTCATATTGGATCAGGGACTGCCCTGATGACCTTATTTTAACTAGTGACATCTGCAGTGATCCTATAAGGTCATATTCTCATGTACTGGATGTTACAACTTCAGCATATGAATTTGAGGGGACACAATTTAACCTATAACACAGAGGTTCCAATTCTCTAGGCTATGAAAGTGCCTGTACCATCTCTAGCAGCCAGTGCCTGGCACAGACCAGCCACAGAGTAGGGCTCAGTGACTGTTGGATAAGTAGGTAGGTGGGTGGGTGGGAGGGTAGGTGGATAGGTGAATAGCTAGCTGGTTGGCTGGCTGGCTGGCTGGCTGGCTGTGGATGGATGGATGGATGGATGGGTAGGGGGACTGGGTGGATGGATGGATGATTGGGCAAGTGGGTGGATGGATGAGTGGGTAGATAGATGGGTGAGTAGATAGATAGGTGGGCGGATGGATGTGTGGATAGGTAGATAAGTGGAGGAATAGAATGATGACTGAACGGACAGATAGCCCTAAGTAATGTATCATCAAGGGAACCATCCCAAAATATACCAATGCCAGAGAGAATGGGCCCAGTGGGCTGGGGTAACCAGGAGAAACTTCCTGCAGGGCAGAGATTTCAGTTGAGCCTTGACTGAAGGGGGAGAATTGAGGTTCATACTCTGAACTGGACAGAGTGATGACATGAGCAAGCATCTATTCAAGGGGCAAAACTCCTCCCCTTGCCTTGCTTTATTTTTTTTTTTTCATTTTTTAAACTCTATTAATTAACGTATAATGTATTCTTGGTTTCTGAGGTAGAGGTCAGTGATCATCAGTCTTATATAATCCACAGTGCTCATTGCATCATGTGCCCTTCTTAATTCCCATCACCCAGTTAACCCCACCCCCCCACCAGCCTCCCCTCCAGCAACCCTCAGTTTGTTTCCTATGATTAAGAGTCTCTTATGGTTTGTCTCCCTCTCTGATTTCATCTTGTTTTATTTTTTCCTCTCTTCCCCTATTATCATCTGTTTCGTTTCTTAGATTCCACATATGAGTGAGACCAAATGATAACTGTCTTTCTCTGATTGACTTATTTCGCTTAGCATAATACCCTCTAGTTCCATCCACATCCTTGCAAATGGCAGGATTTCATTTTTTGATGGCTGATTGGTATTCCATTTTATATATACACCACATCTTCTTTATCCATTCATCTGTCAATGGACATCTAGGCTCTTTCCATAGTTTGGTTATTGTGGACATTGCTGCTATAAACATTGGGTGCAGGTGTCCCTTCGGATCATTACATTTGTATCTTTGGGATAAATACCCAGTACTGCAATTGCTGGGTCATAGAATAGCTCCATTTTCAACTTTTTGAGGAACCTCTGTACTGTTTTCCAAAGTGGCTGCACCAGCTTACATTCCCACAGCATGTAGGAGGGTTCCCCTTTCTCCACATCCTCGCCAAAATCTGTCATTTCCTGACTTGTTAATTTTAGCATTCTGACTGGTGTGAGGTGGTATCTCATTGTGGTTTTATTTTGTATTTGTCTGATCCTGAATGATGTTGAGCATTTTTCATGTGTCTGTGGCCATTTATATGTCTTCTTTGGAGAAATGTCTGTTCATGTCTTCTGCCCACTTCTTGACTGGGTTATTTGTTCTTTGGGTGTTGAGTTTGAGAAGTTCTTTATAGATCTTGGATACTAACCTTTTATCTGTTATGTCATTTGAAAATATCCTCTCCCTGGGGCGCCTGGGTGGCTCAGTCGTTAAGCGTCTGCCTTCGGCTCAGGTCCTGATCCCAGGGTCCTGGGATCGAGCCCCGCATCGGGCTCCCTGCTTGGCGGGAAGCCTGCTTCTCCCCTCCCCCCACTCCTCCTGCTTGTGTTCCCTCTTTCGCTGTGTCTCTCTCTGTCAAATAAATACATTAAAAAATCTTTAATAAAAAAAAAAAAGAAAATATCCTCTCCCATCTGCCAGTTTTCTTTTGGTTTTGTCAACTCTTTCCTTTGCTGTACAAAAGCTTTTTATCTTGATGAAGTCCCAACAGTTCATTTTTGCCTTTGTTTCCCTTGCCTTTGGTGATGTGTCTAGGAAGAAGTTGTTGCGGCTGAGGTTGAAGAGGTGGCTGCCTGTGTTCTCCTCTAGGATGTTGATGGATTCCTATCTCACATTTAGGTCTTTCATCCATTTTGAGTCTATTTATCTGTGTATGGTAAAAAGAAATGGTCCAGTTTTATTCTTCTGATATGGCTATCCAATTTTCCCAGCACCATTTATTGAAGAGACTTTTTTCCATTGGATATTCTTTCCTGCTTTGTCAAAGATTAGTTGACCATAGAGTTGAGGGTCCATTTCTGGGGTCTGTATTCTGTTCCATTGATCTATTTGTCTATTTTTGTGCCAATACCATACTGTCTTGATGATTGCAGCTTTGTAATAGAGTGTGAAGTCCAAGATTATGATGCCACCAGCTTTGATTTTTTTCAACATTCCTATGGTTATTAGGGGTCTTTTCTGGTTCCATACAAATTTTGGGTTATTTGTTCCAGCTCTGTAAAAAAAGGGGATGGTATTTTGATAGGGATTGCATTGAATGTGTAGATTGCTATAGGTAGCAGAGACATATTCACAATATTTGTTCTTCCAATCCTTGAGCATGGAATGTTTTTCCATTTCTTTGTGTCTTCCTCAGTTTCTTTCATGAGCGTTCTATAGTTTTCTGAGTACAGATCCTTTGCCTCTTTGGTTAGGTTGATTCCTAGGTAACCTATGATTTTGGGTGCAATTGTAAATGGGATCGACTTTTTAATTTCTCCTCCTTCTGTCTCATTGTTAGTATATAGGAATGCCACTGATTTCTGTGCATTGATTTTATATCCTGCCACTTTGGTTAATTCCTATATGAGTTCTAGCAATTTTGGGGTGGAGTGTTGTGGGTTTTTCACATGCAGTATCATGTCATCTGTGGAGAGTGAGAGTTTGACTTCTTTCTGATTCAGAGGCATTTTCTTTTGTCTTATTGCTGAGGCTAGGACTTCTAGTACTCTGTTGAACAGCAGTGGTGATAGTGGACATCCCTGCCGTGTTCCTGACCTTAGGCGAAACGCTTTCAGTTTTTCCCCATTGAGAATGATATTCACTGTGGTCTTTTTGTATATAGCTTTTATGATATTGAGGTATGCTCCCTTTATCCCTATGCAGTGAAGAGTTTTAATCAAGAAAGGATGCTGTACTTTGTCAAATGCTTTTTCTGCATCAGTTGAGAGGATCATATGGTTCTTGTCCTTTCTTTTATTTATGTGTGTATCACATTGATTGATTTTGAGGATGTTGAACCACCTTTGCAGCCCAGGAATAAATCCCACTTGGTTGTGGTACATAATCCTTTTAAGGTACTGTTGGATCCTATTGGCCAGTATCTTGGTGAGAATTTTGGCATCCATGTTCATCAAGGATATTGGTCTGTAATTCTCCTTTTTGGTGGGGTCTTTATCTGGTTTGGGGATCAAGGTAATGCTGGCCTCATAGAACGAGTTTGGAAGTTTTCCTTCCATTTGTATTTTTTGAAACATCTTCAGAAGAATGGGTAGTAGTTCTTCTTTAAATGTTTGGTAGAATTCCCCTGGGAAGGCATCCGGGCCTGGACTCTTGTTTGTTGGGAGATTTTTGAGTTTTGAGTACTCCTTCAATTTCCTTGCTGGTTATGGGTCTGTTCTGATTTTCAATTTCTTCCTGTTTCAGTTTTGGTAGTTTATAAGTTTCCAGGAATGCATCCATTTCTTCCAGATTGCCTAAGTTTTTGGCATATAGTTGCTCATAATATGTTCTTATACTTGTTTGTATTTCTTTGGTTTTGGTTGTGATCTTGGTTTTATTTGGGTCCCTTCTCTTTTCTTTTTGATAAGTCTGGCCAGGGGTTTATCGATCTTATTAATTCTTTCAAAGAACCAGCTCCTAGTTTCATTTATCTGTTCTGGTTTCTGTTTCATTGATTTCTGCTCTAATCTTTATTATTTCTCTTCTCCTGCTGGTTTAGGCTTCATTTGCTGTTCTTTATCCAGCTCCTTTAGGTGTAAGGTTAGGTTGTGTATTTGAGACCTTTCTTGTTTCTTGAGAAAGGCTTGTATTGCTATATACTTCCCTTTTAGGACCACCTTTGCTGCACCCCAAAGTTTTTGAACAGTTGTGTTTTCATTTCCATTTGTTTCCATGAATTTTTTTTAATTCTTCTTTAATTTCCTGGTTGATCCATTCATTCTTTAGTAGGATGCTCGTTAGCCTCCATGTATTTGAGTTCTTTCCAACTTTCCTCTTGTGATTGAGTTCCAGCTTCAAAGCATTGTGGTCCAAAAATATGCAGGGGATGATTCCAGTCTTTTGGTACCAGCTGAGACCTGAGTTGTAACCCAGTATGTGATCTATTCTGGAGAATGTTCCATGTGCACTTGAGAAGAATGTATATTCTGTTGCTTTAGAAAGTCATGCTCTGAACATATCTGTGAAGTCTATCTGGTCCAGTGTGTCATTCTTTCTTGTTGATCTGCTTAGATGACCTGTCCATTGCAGTGAGTGGGGTGTTAAAGTCCCCTGCTATTTTTGTATTGTTATCCATGTGTTTAATTGTTATTAGTTGGCTTATATAATTAGCTGCTCCCATGTTAGGGACATAAATATTTATAATTGTTAGATCTTCTTGTTGGATAGGCCCTTTAATCATGATATAGTGTCCTTATCTCTAATTACAGTTTTTGGCTTAAATCTAATTCGTCTGATGTAAGGATTGCCACCCCAGCTTTCTTTTGCTGTCCATTAGCATGATAAATGGTTTTCTACCCCCTCCCCCTCACTTTCAATCTGAAGATGTCTTTGGGTCTAAAATGAGTCTCTTGCAGACAGTATATTGATGGGTCTTGCTTTTTTATCCAATCTGATAGCCTGTTTCTTTTGATTGGGGCATTTAGGCCATTTACATTCAGAGTACCTATTGACAGATATGAATTCAGTGCCATTGTATTGCCTGTAAAATGACTGTTTCTGTAGATTGTCTCTGTTTCTTTCTGGTCTGTGTTACTTTTGGACCCTCTCTTTGCTTAAAGGATCACTTTTAGTATTTCTTGTAGGGCTGGTTTGGTGATCATGAATTTCTGTTTTTCTTGGAAGCTTTTTTTAAAAGATTTTATTTACTTATTTGGCAAGGAAAAAGAGAGCACAAGCAGGGGGAATGGCAGAGGGAGAGGGAGAAGCAGACTCCCCACTGAGCAGGAAGCTCGATGTGGGGCTCAATCCCAGGACCCTGGGATCATGACCTGAGCTGAAGGTAGACACTTAACCAACTGAGCCACCCAGGTGCCCCAATTTCCTGGAAGCTTTTTATCTCTCCTTGTATTTTGAATGGCATCCTAGCTGGATAAAGTGTTCTTGCCTGCATATTTTTCTCATTAACACCCTGAATATATCATGCCAGTCCTTTCTGGCCTGCCAGGTCTCTGTGGATAGGTCTGCTGCCAGTCTAATATTTATACCCTTGTAGGTTATGGACCTATTGTCCTGAGCTGCTTTTAGGATTTTCTCTTTGTCTCTGAGATTTACAAGTTTCACTATTCTGTGTTGGGGTGTTGACCTATTTTTATTGATTTTGAGGGGGGTTCTCTGTGCCTCTTGGATTTTGATGCCTGTTTCCTTCCCCAAATTAGGAAATTCTCTGCTATAATTTGCTCCAATATACCCTTCTGCCCATCTCTCTCTTTCTTCTTCTTCTGGGATCCCAATTATTCTAATGTTGTTTCGCTTTATGGTATCATTCATCTCCCGAATTCTCCCCTCGTGATCCAGTAGTTGTTTATCTCTCTTTTTCTCAGCTTCTTATTCTCCATCATTTTGTTTTCTAGATTATTAATTCTCTTCTGTCTCATTTCTCCCAGCAGTTAGAGCTTCCATTTTTGATTCCATCTCATTAGTAGTCCTTTTGATTTCAACTTGATTAGATTTTAGTTCTTTTATTTCTCCAGAAAAGGATTCTCTAGTGTCTTCTATGCTTCTGTGTGTGTCCTTTTCTTCCCAGATGGTAAGCTCCTTGAGTCCAAGGGGTGTATTGTTGCCACTTACTGGCAGTAGGCATGCAAGAAAAGTCAGTGAGTGAATGAATGAATGAATATAATAAATGAATGAATGATGTTCCAGGAGTCTCTGCCATGAAGGAATGTTGTGATGACTCACTTAGCCAGGATATTGCCTCTTACAGTTGCCAATAAAGGGAGGAAATGAGCTCAGATGTAAGATGAGGCTGAGTTTTGCACACACAGGCATAGTGCCTGGCAAGCCATTATAATGCCTGTTTGGCTATGATCTCTTTACCATGGTTTCTTTCATATCTCTTTTGGGATATAAAAGCTCTGGAGCTGTCAGATAAAAATGCCCCACCTTTGTCTCTTGTTATCTAATAGTTCTCCTTTAATTTGGAGTGATGCAGGGACTTTTCCACCTTTCCCTCCATCTTTTGCAGATAGAAGTAGATCCTTTAGCTGTTAGTAAGCCATTGGCCACACTGGTCGTCTTGACATCTTCTCATTGTTGTGTGTCTTCTCATCTCTACATCTCCCTTGACTATAGTCTATTTGGTTGGAGCAGTGGGGGAATAATTTTTTTTTTTTTTGAAGGAGGTCATGCTGGTGGCTGTCTTAATAGCCTAGGATGACAACATTGTAGGGCTATCATAGTATGTGCTGCTTTTTTGAGTGGACACAATGCTGACAGCTGTCATGAGTAGGGATTCCACAGAGCTTTTTTTTTTTTTCCATGTAGCCTATGAGCTTAGGACTTATAGTATATTAGACTGGTAATCAAAATGAAAATTAATTAGCAAGATTATTACAAAACACGTACAATGTCCCTTTTTAGAATATATAGTCTCAAATTATGATGGTAGCCATGTAGATTTTTGTAGTCTTTTTATAAAATAATTTAGCGTATTATAAATTTATACACACACGCACACACACACACACTCACACACCTACCTCTCTCTTGACTGACCTGGCAGTTTCCTTCCAGGAGTCAAGTCAAAGGAAATGATTCAAAGTTAAAAATATGAGGACAGTATATCAGGTAGAAGATTGCACTCAGCAATGTAAAAGAAACCATTACAGCACCTTAACAAAATAGACATTTATCTTTCTCATAACAAGAAGTGGGGAGACCCAATATTCAGGGCTCCTGAGACAGCTCCATCATACCATTGACATCCCAAGCGATGGCTTTAGTCCTCATTGTCCCTTGTGGCTATGGGATGGTAAGTTTATTTCATGTCATTGTTCCAAATGGGAAGAGAAAAGGACACCAAGACAGCTAAAATTTTTCTAGAAATCTCAGATGAACTTCTGTTTCTCATTAACTAGAACTCTCTCTCCTAGCTTCAAGGGAGACTGTAAAATTAAGGTTTGGTCAGTGTTAGAAGGTGCAGGAGAAATCATGAAGTATGTCCCAAACTGAGGAGGCACTTTGAGACTGGAAAACAAAGCAGGCCCTCCATACAGTTTACATAGAGTTTTATTCAGGGTAACTTACTGACAGGGGGGAATTGGGTGGAGGACAATCCACAGCAGCTGCATAGTTATTCTCTACAAAATCTGGATCTTAGTCCACAGATTTTATAGAGTGAGGGGACACACAAAAGGGCATTATAATGAGATTAAAGGGGTTGCTTGCACCTCAGCTTACATGCATCTAATTGTCAGTTACCCTTTAATTAGATCTTGTGGCACAATCTGTGCATCAAGAAGGGGAAAGACTGTATTATCTCTAACAGATTCATGGGCGGCCAAAACAAACCTCCCCCCTTTCCAGCCTTGGTGGGCATTTCTAAGGTATGTCTATTAATCTCCATGGGGCTCAGAACACAGCCCCAAGAGAGATCACTGAACTAATATGAACAAGATGGAGGGCCAAAGATGGAGCCAGTATTGTCAGCACTCCTATGGTCAGCTATATTGTCAGGTTAACCCAACTTGGGTTTTGTTAATAAGGAAGATTGGGAGAATGTCTATTGGCAAAACAACTAGTAATATCTTCCATAGTAATCAAAGTACTGAAGATAACAAAAGTAAAATAATGGTGGCCCTATTGATGTCCATTTGCAGAGTAATAGATAAAATGATCTAATATGCGATGGAATATTATATAACCATATTAATCACAGTTGGGTCAGGAAAACAGAAGCTACTCTAAATGTGAAGAATAAGAAATATTTTAATACAGGGAATCAGAAGCTTATACAACCTGTGGAAGGCTGGAGGAGCAAAGCTCAGGAAAGTCACTATCTTAGTTTGGATTCTTCCTAAAGTAGAGCTTGAGGCAAGGACTTAGGAGTAGATAGTTTATTTGGGAGCCAATCCCAGAGATCAGCATTGTGAAATAAGGCAAAGAGGAATGGCCAATAGGGGTGTGTTGTAGAGATTGCATAATGGGAGCTTGATTCTATCAGAACCTACTGAGAAACCTAGAGAATACCTTTCAGAATTGTCTGCCCACAGGATGAAGGGTAGGAAGATGTATCCACTGGCTCCCAAGAATTGCCCCATGGATATTAACTCCTGTATTTCTGAGCTGCAACATGTATGTAGCCCCAACTAACTCTCAAGACATCTGCTATGTCAGAGGAATGCTAGAACAGAAAATGGAAATGTGTATTCTGCACTTGAGGGGCAATGCTGCCACCATGAAGTTGAAGCCTCTATGGAACTGTGTAACCACAGCTGAAATTAAAGGTGAAGCCAAGAGGGTATGAACCAGGGTGCAAAGGCATTTGCTACAGCAGATTTTAAGAAGATGAACATGAAGGAGACATAGGGGAATAGCCGATAAAAGCATTAGCTGCCTGCAGTACCTAAGTAAATAGGTGGTTCTCTGGTGGACTCTGAGCAGCCTCTGACAAAACCTTCCATTTCTTGTCTAGTGCTAACCCACAGCTGCTACTGGTGAATAATGGCTTCTCTTTTACCCTTCAAATGTCATGCTTGTGCTCCCAAACAGTGGGAATCTAATGGGAATCTAATCTGATGACGAGGCCCTCTGAGAAATGTAGTTTTTAGAGGTTTCATGCCCCTGACGTATAACAGAGAGTTCAGAAGAGTTGGGATTGTCTTAAGTATCAATAAATTTTATCTCACCCAGCAACAAATGCTGAATTACTTAGGAAGAGTTTATAAAAATATGTAGAACTTGGTTTTTGTGGTTTTTTTTAAAGATTTTATTTATTTATTTGACAGAGACACAACGAGAGAGGGAACACAAGTAGGGGGAGTGGGATAGGGAGAAGCAGGCGTCCCGCAGAGCAGGGAGCCCGATGCGGGGCTCGATCCCAGGACCCTGGGATCATGACCTGAGCCAAAGGCAGACGCTTAACGACTGAGCCACCCAGGCGCCCCAGAACTTGTTTTAATCACTTCCTATTCACTCCATTGGTGAGGAAGGGATCCCACTGTAGGGTTTTGGGGATGGCCAAACACACAACACTGGATGCATGCGATCAACAGCAGTTGATTAGTCACATATTCGTAGCTGGGGATGAGAACACTGCATGTCACACAGGGCCACATGGGAGCTGCACTCAGGAACAGCATGAACAGCCAGGAGTTGTGGCAAGCAGGTTTGTGCTATCAAGAGGGTGAGGTGCCCCCTGGTTGCTGGGGAGGATGTGATTGGCTTGTTTGAATAATTCCACTTGCTTGTTAGGAACTAAAACACGTTACTCAGGGATAAGAAGGAACTATGCCTGATTCCTTTGATAAGGAGAGTTGCTTAGCTAGGGAACCTTATCCAGATTGGGGAGGTAGGCCATTGAAGGCCTTCCTGATTTTACCAGAAGTCAAGGCAGAACATAATAGTATGCTGTAATTTCAGGCCTTATGCCACGTAAACAACAGTTTTCACTAGTTTGGGTACAGAAAAAAGGGTATGTCTTTTTTTTCTTTTTAATTAACATTAAGTGGCTCTCGTTTAACCATCTCATTTTGCGAGGCAGCCCTTTCTTCCCAGGATGTCCTCTATTTTGTGGCAAACCCAAGAACCTCAAGGCCCAACTCAGTTGCAAAGATTAGTCCTTGAAATACCATCCCCTAAGAAAGGAAAACAAGAAAACAGGGCCTGGCACTTAGGGAGCATTAGAAAATATTTGAATGGAGAACACAAGAGTAAGCTGAGCCAAGAGGGAAGTCCTAAGTTCTTCACTGGTTTTGTTTCTGCAGACACTTGGCGTCTTTGGCCATACAGCAGTCACTCTTCCACCAGCTTTTTTATGTATGGGCTCAACACCACCTTGTCCCTGGTGTTTGAGGAGTGCGGTCTCATCTTAAATCTGAAATTCAGCCCTCCCTGCCTCAACAATTGCTGCCGTGGACTTTAGGGAAAGTGGAAAGAATCTGGAGCCCAGGAAGCATTGTCCACCCTATCTGCACTTATCTGAAACACTTCCCCGGTCAGAAATAATAATTAAGTTTCTTGAATTATGCACTCACTATTGTTTTTCTATGCCCCACCCACACATACTCCTTTTCCTCAGCCTCTCTGACTGTGCCTATAGCTATTTAATTTTAAATTTAAAATTCTTTCGCCAGTTACACTAGCAATGTTTTAAGTGCTCAGTAGCCACCTGTAATTAATGGCTACCGTGTTGGACAATATAACTTACAGAACTTTTTTATCATTGCAGAAAATTCTGCTTGACAGTGCCATGTGTATCAATTTTGTAGGATCACTGATGCATTTACTGAATACCTACTATATGCCTGAGCCTATTCTAAGCACTGAGGACGTTGCAGTAGACAAGACAAACAAAATTTCCACCTTCCCAGAACTTACATTTTAATTTGCATAGCCTACATCCAAATGTTTGTGTGTATCAATAGCTTGAGGAGGGACAGTACTGGAAAACAGATGGCTAATTGTTCTTAAAATTCCTGATTCATCCCAAGTCTGATTTCTTTGAGGTATAACTCAGTTTTCTTCAAACTTTAGAGACCTGAATTTTATACTTCTGATTTGGGCTGATTTGCAAGGCACAAATGGCTTACACATTTGACTCACCTTTAAGTATTGACTGTCATTGTTAAGTCTTTTAGATTCTGGGTAAGAGGTTTATTTGAAAGTAGTTCTAGGATTTAATCATTTAAATCCATTCTGGCAGCTTGTGTTTATAATTTTAATTCAGTGAAAGGTCTAGTTCTTATGGATGTGTATAAACAAACAGACTAGGAAATACATTGCAATCATTTTGTTGGTTTTTCTACTACAAAGCCCATGTTTTAATACATGCCACCCCCATGTAGGTTTTACTCATGCAGCATTAATATTATGAGCTTAAAAAGTTGGAATAATGGAGATGGGTGGTATTTTCAAATTAGTCATTATAATTCAAACACGCTATGCTAATGCTCTCAACAAGAGCCACGAATGCCAGCACCAACAATCTGTTTGAACTAATGAACTGTGAACATTTTCCCTGCTGGTGAACTGATGAATTATATATGTTACAGTTGAAAGAGACCTTGGAAATGGGCCTTTCTCTTCCAACTCCCTCTTTCCTCATTTATTGGTCCTTTGAAGTTGTAAATGATTTGTCCAGGTAACAGTTGAAGAGTAAAACCCTGCCATAGCATAATGGGTCCAGAAATTCACTTCTGAAAAGCAAAGGTTCTCAAACTTTAGCATGTACCCTGGAGGGCTTGTTGAAGCATAGATTGCTGGGCTCTACCCCAGGAGTTTCTTTCTGAATCAGCAGTCTAGGATAGAGCCTGATAATTTACATTTCTAACAACTTCCTAGGTGCTGCTGGTGGCCTGAGGACTACATTTCTAGTACGACTGGTATAAACAATGTGGTGACATTATTATGAAGTTAATGAAATGGTGAGAATGAGCCTACATAGCTAGCTCTAGCAATTTGAGGATCCAGCTGCATGATCACATCTATCCAGGTGTAAACTTGGGTTTGACACCACCCAGTGGCAGTTGTCTAATGCTGTATAAACATCAACGGGGATGATTTTGGGTCCTGTAGCTGTCTGGGACTTACAAGACAGTGAGATTCCAGCTATCTTATGGTTAGTAGGCATTTATTTTGTTGTTCTGGTCTGGGAAGATTGAGCCTTGGGGACCCAGCCTCTATCTCTCTGCTTCCCAACTACTGCCTGCTATTTCCCTATCAGTCTTGTCCTCTCCTCCATATAGACTTCTCTCCCCCAGAAAATGAGAACATTGGTCCAACCTCATTTGAGAAGCTAGAGAGTCCCATACAAACTGCATTGTTTAGGAAGTTTTAAAGCAGCCAGGGATAGATCTTCTGTTGTTCAATGTACTCATTCTCAAACTCCTGCCTCACTGTCCTCACTCAGTACCTTTGTACTTTTTTACCTTTACTAGTCAAAATCCTTCTTAGCCTTGCAAATTTAGCTCATATCCCATCTCCCTCAAAAACCTCATCCTGCTACTCTCCAGAAAAATGTCATTTTTTCCTTACTGGGAAGGTATAGGGCATGCTTCTTGTACTTCTATGCTCCAGACTCTGTGGATGTGTTATTTCATTCTCAGAACAATCCTGCAACATAGGTGTGATGCCTGTTTTACTAATAGAAAATGTGCTACCCTTCTTGAGTCTCAGTGTCTAAATTGTTATAATTTTCTAGAATATAGTGTAATAATTTGTCTAATATAGCTGGTGGGGCAAAACTGGCTATAGAGTGATTTTTGCCATGATATTTGTTCCCCCTGCTAAACTGTAAGCTCCTTGAGGGCAAGGATCAGGTCTCATTTGCTTTTATTCCCAGCTCCAGTCTGTGCAACTAACGCAGTACTTAGTACTTTGCAGTACTCGTTATTTCCCAAAGAAAAGGATCTCCAGCCTGATTGCTGCTTATACTGTATCTTCTTGCCCTGCTTCTTTCTGTGTGGTTGGTTATGGTCGCCACAGGAAGGAGGCCCTTTCGGTGTGGCCTATCCTCCCTGCTCCCGCTCAGAATTTGTGGCGTGGCTCACCACTGTTTCCCCTGTGAATGCAGTCTTCAGGAAAAGGAACATCAGTCTACCTTGGGAACAAGTGATTTGACGATAAGGGTGGTTTCAGCTTTATGCCAAGTCTCTTAGTCTGCATGTAGCTTCCACACCCTCTTTACTTCACTGAACCTCATTCTCTCTCCCTTTTTAGTCATTATCTCCTTAATCTTCCTGACATCCCTATGAAGCCAAGTAGCAAGAAAAAGTGAGAGGTGTATCAGAGATAGAGTGGGTAAAATATCACAAAGAACTCATGTTGCATAAAACTTAAATTGCATGAGAGGCTGTGGATCTAAATATTTAAGAAACACTGAATCAGTCATTTTCTGTTTTAAACATAACTTGCAAATGTGGTTTCATCAATCATCCCACTTCCTCCATCTCTCGTAAAATGCCAGTCTCAGGAATGAGAACAAGCAGGACTGGCCTCACTGTGGCTCTAGTGCTCTTTTAGGCTGGGGTAAGCGTCCCTGGTTCTTGACTGACTACACATTAGAAGCCCAGGGAAGTCTGATTTAATTGATCTAGTACATCTCTCCAGGATTCTTAATGTACAGTCAGGATTAAGAAGTACTAGATTAGGTTCTTGATTTCCAACCTTGGCTGATCAGAAGAGCCATCTTAGAAGCCTTTTATAATTGCTCCATCTAAGAACCTGGGAATTGGAATTCCTGAGGGAAAGACTTAGGAATCTATTTTAAAAATAGATTTTGACCATCAGCTAGTTTTGGAAATACTAATTTTGGTACTTCTAGATATTTATTCTAGCCCATCCAGTTATTAAAGCAAGGTCTAATTATCAATGTAGTTAAATAAGCTGTTTAAGTCCCTCACAGATGAGATGAAATGTATTATTTTCTTCAAGCGTCCTGGAGCAGAGCATAATGTTGAGAATCATCAGAAATGCTGGGAATATTGTGACTTCACTGTGGGACTGAACTTGCCCACACTGATCTTACCTGTGCTCTTAATCCATGCTCTTCAGGGAATGGCTGTATCTGTTCCTCCCTTCCCTGGGTGTTGGTGGGTGGCATAGGGGTGACTACCTGCTCCTGTACCACATAGAGAGTGACTTTGCACACTACAGACACTGAGCTGCAGGACATCTTTGAATTGGTAGCAGACAGCACTGCCCTCCTCTGATGGCCTTGCCTGCAGACTGAGGTAGAACCCATAGAACCTCAAACTTCAGGCTATATATGTTTTATATTGGCCCACCTCATTCTTGCCCATGTAATTTTTCATTTCATTTGAATTTTTATCCCAGCTGTGCATTGAACGGACTACCTATCCTATGGAATCACCTGTCATAAATTAGATATTTTGAAAGATTAAACCAAAACCACAAACTAAAACTGTCTTCACACTAGCTCAAAAATTACAGAAGTCTTTATGTGGATTGAAGTGGGATGGGAGAAGCTAAGGACAAGGAATGGAAGAAAAAGAAGTGTTTTTGAGATCAAAATTAAAATTTAGCAAGGACTATGATATTATGACTAATTTCACATACTGAAGTGTGTTGCATGTTCAAAGTATATATCATGATTTAAATGTTCTTTCCACATGTAAAACATTCTGATGAGAGTTTTGCCTATTTCATATGGCTTTCCCTCCGTTTCCATTGTAAAAACTTGGCACATCTTTTAGGACAAATGCCTGCTTCCCAAAGGAAATACGTATATTTTTAGGACCCAAAATTCAATCTCTGGAGATGTTTTTCAGGCAGTGCAAAAGAAAAAAGAAAAATGAATGTGTTTGCTGTGGAGAAGAAATAATCTTTTTTATAAGCAGTGCAGTCAAAATGATGAAACGTCCTCCTTTAGTACTTGGCATTGCTACAATATCATTTAATTCCCTGACCTCACTGTACAGTCTTTAATACCAAAACCATAAAAGGGAAAGTGTGGTATGTATTCTTCACCTTACAGAAGCACCTTTCTGTCTCCTCAAATGAGATAAATGGCCTTAATACACTGTAATGCTAGAAGAAAGAAGCCTGTGTCATTCCAATAAGCCTCAAGCTCCTGGTCCAATTTTTACCCCATTGCTGACTTCAGTGGCCCTGGACAGCAGAACCCTCTCCCCCAGCACATGCAAATAAACTCCAGCTGGTCTTGAGGAACACTCAGGCAGTTACTTCTCAGTCCTCCAAGCAGAATCCACATTAATTGATTCCTTTTTGTAGGCTTTTCCTTAGTAGAAGGTGAACAGTTTTTGCCTTTTGGTTTGGAATTCAGCATCTCATGGATCTGACAGCCTCCAGTATTTTATTTTTCAGAGAAGAAAATATAAAGGGGGAGAGAAGAAAGGAGAAAGGAGCACTACTGAAGTGCTTTTCATCCTTCAGAGTTTACTGAGTGAGATCCTGGCTCCCAGGGTTGCTGGAGGACTAGCCTGGGTGGAGGGTAGATCTGCACTGCTTCCTCCATCAGTAGGATCCTCATATAGACATCATTCTCCTCCTCAGTTTGTAGAAAAGTGCTCATGCAGGTTCTGCACCAGGAAAGCCTTTATGTTTTTTTTAAAGATTTTATTTATTTGACACAGAGAGAGAGCACAAGCAAGGGGAGCTAGGGGCAGGGAGAGGGAGAAGCAGGCTCCCCTGAGCAGAGAGCCCAAGGTGAGGCTCGATCCCAGGACCCTGGGATCATGACCTGAGCCAAAGGCAGACGCTTAACCAACTGAACCATCCAGGCGCCCCCAGGAAAGCCTTTATTAATCAGAAATCACACTGTCCTCTATTTTTTTTTTGGCTTATAGTCTTGCCCCATGTGAATTAATTGCTAGTATTTTAAAATAGGGAGAGACATCTAAATATATGGCTTCTCTTAAAAATTTAGGGGGAAAATTTTTGTGAAGATTTTCAGCTTAAGGGAAAAAAGACTTTTCCTGCTCACAATTGGCTGCAGCCTAAAAATACCATTCCCTCATGCTTTCAAGTTCACCATAGTCACCACTATTTCCTATAAACTCCCAGGATTGAGGCAAAATGACAGACTGTAATCAGGCTCACACTGTTGATCATAGGTTCAGAGAAAAGTGAAATATTTCTTGCTCAAAACGAGAAAATTTGGAAGAAAGATTAGGAGGGCCACAAGTTTCAGGAAAATGATAACATCTCTTTATGGAAGTAAAGGATATTCCTGTTTAATATGCAAATCATCTGTATCAAAAGAATTTGACTAAAAACATATTATAACCCAAACTTAGCCCTCTGGTCACATGCATCCATTTATGACATATGATGTAAGTGAGCCAAGAAACCTTCATATTTGCTTTCCTGAAGTAATCCAGTGGTCGTGATTCTCAGGCCCTGGGGTGACTTGCTGAATATCAGTTCCTTTCATTTTCCTAGTTTTCTCTATCTTCACAAGATCAAAAGCAGCATGTCTATATACCATTCGCTTGGGAAAAAGGGAGAGACACCATGCAATGTACTAGATACACAGGAGGTGCTTTACTTCATTTAATTCTCTCAGCAATCTTCTGATTTAGGAGTCAGCCTCATTTACAGATGAGGGAGCTGATGCTCAGAGAAGTTAAGTAACTTGATCAAGGGCACATGGCAAAGCTACTCAGTGATCTGATTTTTTTCCCCTACAGCATGGTGTGCCTGGCTCATGAAATGCTTTCCCTGAATCACTACTTACCACAAGACTTTAGCTTTTATTGTGGGTTGATAAGGAGCAGCCATGCCAAGAATATTCTGTTCATATTCTATAAAACTGCTATTGAGGATGCTAATGCTTATCAAAAATTGTCTAACGATCTTATCTTAGAAGTTAGTGTCAGAAAAGGGTAGTATTTTTTTTTTAAGGGTAGTATTTCTGAACAAAATACAAACTGTGCCTCTATTTATGCAGCCAGAAAAAAAAATAATGCTATCTTTTTTGCCTTTATTTTTAGGAACCTCTGAGAGAAATGTATTGTCCAATTACATTTTATGGTAAAAAAATTTTTTAAAGATTTTATTTATTTCAGAGAAAGAGAAAGAGCACCAGCAGTGGGGAGAGGCAGAGGGAAAGGGACAACCAGACTCCCCACTGAGCAGGGAGCCCTCAGGTCTCGATCCCAGGACCCTGGGATCATCACCTGAGCTGAAGACAGACACTTAACTGACTGAGCCACCCAGGCGCCCCTATAGTAAAATTAATCCCCCCTTTCTCCACATAATTTTGGATCTCCCTTTCTGATATTATTAATGTGCGTTGATATGTTAATAATTCTGTTATACAACTTGCATCTATTAGTAAGCCTCCTTAGATCCTTTGTAAGGAAGACAAAGGTATAAATTATGAATAACAACTTAAAGTCTAACTTACACCATAAAAGTAAATTCTAAATTCAATTTAGGTAAGACACTGGATCTAACAAAAGGGACTATTTGGTTGATATTCCAAAGTCTTTGGTTCATATCTAGTTTAGGGAAAGCACAATTAAGAGACGGTTGGTGAGCTGTGGCCTAATGTGTCATTATCCTGCCTTCTGCTATTAGGTATTTGCTTTGAGCCCTCGTTGTGTGTCAGGCACAGGGACAAGTGCTTTGCATGCATTGTCTAGTCTTTGCAGCAAGCATATTAAGTACTGTTCTTACCCATTTACAAACAAGAAATCCACTGATCAGAGGAGTCTAGAAACTAGTTCAAGGTCCTCACAGCTGATAGGCGTGATCTCGAGCAAAGACAGAATTTTTGGTATCTGTGTCTTTGCCTATAAAATGGAAATGTATGCTCCTTACCAAACTTTTATGGAGGACTGTGAGGTTAGTTGATATTGTCAACTCTCCTGTTCTTCTCTCCCCTCATTTTCCAAAGGCACCATAATGTGTGTTGGCCATCAGTTTAATCAGCTCTTCCTGGGTCCTAAAGCGTTGGAGAGCCATTGTTCTGTTTTGTGCCAGCTCTATTATTCACTTGAATTGTTGGTCATCTTCATTCTTTGCCTCACAAAATATTTTAAAGCTCATCTCAAATTCAGTTGATTCTCGTGATTCATGGTAGTTATATTCTGTAAAGTTTTCACAAATACTGAACTAGTGAATACTAAGCTGTTGCTCTCAGGGGAAATAAAGGGTTAGGTTTCTGTGAGCCTCAGGTCATATTTTTGTCAATTGATCCATAAATAACCTTAGGTTATATGTGTTTTTGTTTATAGAAACAGTGTTTCTAGATACCTTATGTAATATATACTATTAATTCATTAGTTTTTAACTTATAGCCAACAGCACCATAACTCATGCCTTTTTGCACTTAGCACTAGACGGTGCTTCAGCACAATGCTTGGGGACCATTTCAAACAAAGATAACAAGAAAAAAAGTACAAAAAATGCTCAAAACATGGTACTAAATAGCCTATGGAAAGGACACTTGTTCACAGTATGAGAGCTAAAACAAGAAGAGGGAGAAGATGGTGATGACAGAGCACTGCCTTGTTTGACCTCAACTGGGAACATGTGTGTTGAGCAATTCAAATTTTCCCCACTCTGAGTATGTATGCAAATGATTGCTAAGGCACTGTGAGAATTGATTTGGGGGTTACAGATAAATTTTAGGGATATTAACTCTTTGCTTTTTATAAGCTGAACATTTTTTCTAGGTTTTCATTTGTATTTTTTTCATTTATTTGTATATTATTTGTATTTTCATTTGTATTATAGTTTTTACTTTGTAGTTTTTTATGTAATAAAGTTTATATTCTCCTTATTGCTTCAAACTTTGATTTGGATTTAACAAAGCTTCTCTACTCCCAGTAGAAGAATTTACCCTTTATTGTAGTATTTGTATACTTTTTTTTTTTTTTTTTACCTTTAAAGGTCTGGTCCTTTGGAATTTATGCTGGTGTATCATATTTGGAATTAGTACAATTTTGTCTTTTCCTGTATACTCTGCTATTATCTCAAAAAGTTCATCTTTTTTGCCTATTGATTTAATATGCTGCCTTTACCGTATAAATTTCCATATATAATTTGGTCTATTCATGTATTAATAGCAAATAGTTTTTGATTATGTAGAGGCTTTAGAGTATGTTTTTATGTTGTTTTCCAGGATTTCCTGGCTAGTCCTTTTCTCTATGAACTTGTCATTTCAAGTTCACATAAGAGCTTTTCATTTGCCTCTTTATTACTTTTTCCCTGCTACATGGACATTTCTAATTGAAACATTTTAAGTGATCTATGAAAGAGAAAAATGTCCCTTCCTGAATCAATGGACTAGATATAAGTGTTCCATTTAAGCCAAAGAGGGGAGAGGCAGGATTCTGTTAGGCTCACCTTCTTCAAGGAGTGGTTCAGGTTACTTGCACCTCTTTGTTTACTCTGAACTAGTTATCAGTGAGGGCCCCATCTATGCCGCTGTATCTGCATGTTTGGGCAAATATTTTCATCATCATCCTCTCTTATTTTTCTTTTCTTCAACCTCTTGGCTGTAAACTGTACTTTCTTAGAATTTCATCCCAGAAATTCGTTGTCATCCTTGGAGGTCCTAAGTTATTCCCTGAGGGACCAGTTACAGTGAATGTTTCCTACGATCTGGTTAAAAAATGGCTTTAGATGGAATCTCATTGTGCCTCTCCATTGTGTCTATCCAAAGCAGAACAACTGCTTTGTCTCACCCGAGAGACTCAGGTGAGAAACCATCATTAGAACTAAGTGAGTTTGGTTAGGTCACAAAATGAATATACAAAACTGAGTCATTTTCATACAGAGGTAATTCGAAGATACAATGGAAGCAGAAATTCCATCACAGTGGCAAGTATATATATATAAATGCCTAGGAATGAATCTGACTAGACTGTAGAACTCAAGTAAAGGAAAAGCAGTACAAAACTATAAAATCCACAAAAAAGATCTAAATAAAGATTAATTTTGAATAAATACAAGCCATATGGTGCTTGTAGTTGGGATAATCCTGTGTAAGCCAGATATACCAAGTGTCCTGGATTTATGAGCTCAGTTGTTTCTTCGATATGTGAATAAAATGGTTCTGTTGCATGTATTGTCAAAAATCTGACTTCTTCAGAAACCTCTAAGCATTTCTAGAGATGAGAAAGGGGCTTACATTTGCCTTGATCAATATAAACAACTATTTCTCTGCTCTCCTGTTACTTAATCATTTATTTATTCATTCATATGTTTACTTGCTTTATAATTGAGCACTTAAAATGTCCTCAGTCCTCCATAGATGCCCACTAACCATTGCTTATGACTCCTGTGGCCCCTTCCTGTTCCTGGTCACCCTTGTCTTAAGACATAGTCTCTGTTCTGTCATTGCCCAGCTGAGCACCACTTATTAGACTATTTTGTATAAGACTTTTGCTGAGATTTTGAGGGTACTAGTGGTAGATAAGCATTGTGGGGGAGAATAGATGTAGTGTATAAGTAAAAACAATAGCATAAAACAAGCAATGAAAAATTTGATACATTTTAAAGTTTAAAGTTTATACATTCCTCCCTGGGGAATTTCTCATTTTATCTTTTATTCTTAGGTCCCACCTATTTCTGTCTTTTGGAATTGCTCTTTTTCCGTCTCTCAGCATGTCTTGTGTATCATCTCTTCAACCTCTGATTTCTGGACTGCTAAACCCCTCTTTCCTAGCCTGTCAGAACTGAAATCTCCTGTTATTTTATAATGGAGAAAAATTTATGTCTTTCTCGACCTCTTCCTCATCCTTAGGGTGGTGGGTGGGGCTTTACATAGTCATTGAGCTATTGTGCATACACCCCAAAAAAGTGCTTCTCTCTCTCTAAATTCTTCTGATCTTCAGAACTACAACTTTTAAAATATTATCTTTCTCCTCACCACACTTGGTTTTGAAGAGATCAAGTCTTTAAAGCAAGTAGAAGATAAGTACAACTCTAATACCAATGATATTTTTTCTGGAATTTAATAAAATGATAAAGTTAATTTAAGGGAAAAACATTCAGAGAACAAGATAAATCTTAAAAAGAGTAATAATGGGGGGATTAACTTTACCAAGAGTTTAATTTAATCAAACTCTTTTTGTTATAGTGGAAGAATGAGCAAACAGATGTAAAATATAACACAAAGTCCAGAAACAAATCTAAAGGAAATCCAGAAATACCAAAAGAAAATACAGGCAACTATTTATGTAATCCTGGACTAAGGAAGGCCTCTCTAACCATGGCTGTGTGTGAGTGTGTTTGTTTGTATTTCTAATTCTTACAAAAAGGGGGGAAAAGCATGATTTACAACATGGATGGTCCTAAGAAACATTATGCTAAGTAAAAGAGCCATATAGAAAAACTATACATTATATATTATTTATGTGAAATGTACAGAATGGGCAAATCTATAGTTGATCAGTGGTTGCCAGGGACTGGGAGGAGGGGAGAAGGGAAATGACTGCTAATAAACATAGCAGTTTTGGGGTTTTGTTTTTTTAGTTTGGTTGGTTTTTTGTTTTGGGGGGGGTTTTGTTTCTGTTTTTGTTTTTTTTTTTTTAGAGTGATGAAAAATGTTCTGGAATTAGGTACTGATGATGGTTACACAACTTGAATAATACTAGTGACCACTGAATTGTATACTTCAAAGACTGAATTTTATAATACATGAATTATATCTCAATAAAAACATTTGAAAGATAAATTAGTTTCACTTGAGGTATTATGAGAAAATAACCCAGCATGCCAGTAGAGAATCATTAAAGTGTTAAAGAAAAAGATATTCAGTGACATTTGTTAAAGATGGTGAGTCAGGCTCTATTCAGGACTATCAGGATAGGTATAGGGAACAATGCAATGGGATTTTACAGTGGGGGAGATTGAGCTCAACTCCAAATACAACTTGGGCAGGTGGCCATTTATAGCCAAGGATGGTGGGGGGGTGGT
This sequence comes from Leptonychotes weddellii, assembly GCF_054177405.1. NCBI lineage: Eukaryota > Metazoa > Chordata > Mammalia > Carnivora > Phocidae > Leptonychotes > Leptonychotes weddellii. The sequence goes on from NC_138369.1 coordinate 77,410,685, forward strand.
CAGTGGATAGAAAATTACTGAGAGGAAACATCAGGGGTAAAGGGTTCTGGCTAAACTAACCTAATAAGATTCTTGCTAAACACAGGCCAGGGTAATTATCACCTGGGGATTGATGGAGGATAAGGAACCTGATCAGATATTGCGAGTAGAGGGTTCTGGTCAAACTGACTTAGCAGTTTGCTAATCTAGTTCTTGCTAAAACTAGGCTTTATAAGGAAGTTCATGGATGGACCTAGGAGAAGGTTCAGGAGCCTTACTAAAAGGTTCAGGAGCCTTACTAAAGAATCTTTGACCAAAAAAAAGGAACCTTTGTCAAATGTGAACTAAAAATTTTAAAAAGACAAATGGTTAATAGACTTATAAAATGCAAATTAGAACAATGAGATGAAATATTTGCTATTTATTGGCAAGGATGTAAAGAAATTATAAATTTCCATCACTGAGTAAGTTGTAGTCTAATGAGAAGTTACCTTAAGGAAATACTGTGTGCCATTTAAAATAAACACAAGAATATTTTTCTGCTAGGAAGAAAAATTAGAATGTACAATAGAGAGGGTGCCTACCTGGCTCAGTCCAGTAGAGCATATGACTTTTGATCTCAGGGTGGTGAGTTCAAGCCCCACATTGAGCATAGAGCCTACTTAAAAACAAACAAAAAATATAATAGATAAAATGAGATAGACCAATAGAAGTGCACATTGAAAGGCTGCAGAGAGAGGTAATTTTGTATTTTCTTATATATTATCTCTATTTCGTTTAGCTATATTTTCCAAGTATTCTATACTGGATTATGCTTTATAACGAGAAAATAATGGAAAAGTTATTTAACATAATACAACTTCAAGTGTGGTGAAGCTTTTTGGGTTGTTTTGTTTGGTTGAACACCATAACGGGAATAAGATTAGAAATTTTTTGTTTCTCCTGTTTAAAAACTAGAGATTCAGGGGGAGGTTAATTGGAAGTCCTCAAAAGTTCCTAAGTCAGACATTCATTGTCTGATTGCCCATGAGTTTCCTTTAGTGATATGTATAGTTTCAGGTTTTAACCAATTGATCAATTAGTATTTATATAACATCTAATTAGACTGTGGTATATCCATTCCAAGGATTTTCCTCTTCAAAGTCAGGGATTTTAGGCTTTACAACCAGGATCATGTTGAGTGGAATTCTTTCTGATTGTTGAATTGACTTATGTTCGCCAGGTGTAACAATTTTCTTTTCCCAATTTCCTAGACAGAATCATGAATAAACTGGAGGACAAGCAGGACCAGATGATACCATGAAGAGAAGTTTACAGGCCCTCTATTGCCAACTGTTAAGTAAGTTGATATCGCATTTCTTTTAGAATATACCATTGTTATTATTTGTCCAGTGCCAGAAACTTAAACATTTTCTGGAGGAAGACCAGGGTTTGCTCAATAGAAAATTTTCCCTCTGCTTCGTCTAGGTACTTAAAGTATCAAGCATTAAGTCATCCTGTTGTTTGGGCCTCAGTTGTAATGTAGACTGTTATAATAATTCTAAATTGGCATGTTAAGAATAGTTAATTCAAGAATGAGTGTCAAAAACATTATTGCTCTTGGTTTTGTGGCAGAATAAAGGGTTCCAGTATGAGCTTCTGTAGGTTCCTCATGGAGAAGGAATGGTAGACTGTGTTTTGTGGATATTGTCACATAGAACCCATTACCATTTGGTGACTATACAGCCTTTGGCTTGGAATGTTTTGCTTAGTTATGTGTGTCCTTAAATAACAAGTGATAAAAATGTGATTTCTTTAGGTTTGACGGTAGAATGAAAAGTGATTACGATTTTATGCATGTTGCTCATGTGTTTTGGGGGTTGTGCCACAAATCTCCAGGTGCCCCAGAGTGACTGTATAGCCTTTGGAATTGCAATTGTTACTGAATGAATGTAAAAGCCAATACCAGTTGGTGGGTTTGATGTTCAGGTTGATCCACTTAGGACAATAGACACTGCCCACTCCAGATTAAACCAAAGCCATTGAGTTGGAGAAACCTGGAGTTCATTCTGCTTGTCTGGTTCTTGCTGAAGTATACAGAAGATCTATCTTTCCTAGACTGGTTGGTTCCTTTTTAACTTTTTGCCAAGAAAATAACATAAGAGATTGAGATGCAAATCACCAGTTCCCCCTTAGAATTTATCAGTTCAGGTTATGTTGTACCCCCAGTGCAAAGCACTTTACATATAGAAGGCATTTTGGTTAGGTGTTTTAATTAACTTATTCTGCCACTGAATTCTAATCCCTGAAACACAGATCACATCACCCTGTTTTCAGCCTGGTGAAATATTGCCAACTTACATGGACTCTCTCATGTTCTTTCTCCATGCATCCTATAGAACTGTGGGTTTGTTGCCTTTTTTAGTCACCATACAGTACATCATTAGTTTTTGATGTAGTGTTCCATGATTCATTGTTTGTGGATAACACCCAGTGCTCCATGCAGTATGTGCCCTTCTTAATACTCATCACTGGGCTAACCCATCCCCCCATCCCCCTCCCCTCTGAAACCCTCAGTTTGTTTCCCGGAGTCCATAGTCTCTCATGGTTCATCTCCCGCTCTGGTTTCCCCCCCTTCATTTTCCCCTTCCTTTTCCTAATGTCCTCCTTGCTATTCCTTATGTTCCACAAATAAGTGAAACCATATGATAATTGACTTTCTCTGCTTGACTTATTTCACTTAGCATAATCTCCTTCACCTCCATCCATGTTGATGCAAATGGTGGGTATTTATCCTTTCTTGATGGCTGAGTAATATTCCATTGTATATATGGACCACATCTTCTTTATCCATTCATCTGTTGAAGGGCATCTCAGCTCCTTTCACAGTTTGGCTATTGTGGATGTTGCTGCTATGAACATTGGGGTGCATGTGGCCCTTCTTTTCACTACATCTGTATCTGTTGCCTTTTTTTTTTTTTTTAAAGATTTTATTTATTCATTTGAGACAGAGAATGAGAGACAGAGAGCATGAGAGGGAGGAGGGTCAGAGGAAGAAGCAGACTCCCTGCCGAGCAGGGAGCCCAATGCGGGACTCGATCCCAGGACTCCAGGATCATGACCTGAGCCGAAGGCAGTCGCTTAACCAACTGAGCCACCCAGGCGCCCTGTTGCCTTTTTTTAAATGGTAAACTTGCTTGTTAGAAAAAAGATTTTATAGATTGAAGAAGCAATGTCATCACAGAATAATTAACTCTGCCTTGATGGGAGAGTGGACATTTGAAAGTTAAATAGGATTACACACACACACACACACACACACACACACCCCACCCCACCCCACCCCACCCCACCCCACCCCAGAAGGGGAAGCAGGTTTTGCAGGAGGAAGAAACAGGAAATGAAAGAGAGCTTAGTAGATTTGGAAAGCAGCAAAATGTTGAGTTCACCTATGCTGATTGTATGCCCTGAAGTTTGCGTAATGTTATAAGGTCGTATATGATTTGAAAGGCTTCAGTTAAGTATTCCATGAGTCAGAGATCAAGTCTTATGCTAATGAGGCCCATCCTCCCAAGTGGAGCATGTGTGAAAACTGAAGGGGTTCTCCTCAAACATTAACTAGATATCTGCAGAAATCAACTTTGTCTTAACAGTTTCATTGTTTTCAGGCTTGCCTGGAAATGCAAGCAGCCCAGTGTAGGTAGATTCCAGCTAGTTAGGAGGTAGGTGGTGGTGGCTCTTAATAAACAACCCTGGTTACAAGGTAGCTGGCTGTGGGAGTCCAGGGTCAAGCACTGGGGCACTGGGTCAATTAGTCTGACTTCAGAGAATGTTTTTCACAATTTCATAGAGATGAGGGCTTGTTATGTATAGCATTTTTTTCTTAAGAGAATTGGATATTTGGTAAAACCCAAGCTAACTTAAATTCTGGCACACATAGGCACTCAAGAGCTGGTATATGTCTTTCCTCAGCCAATTATTATTAAGTTACAGTTGGATTAAAGCTGTCCACAAACAATATGTTATTTTTTCAGTGTCTGAAACAGACTTGAGAACTATAGGGTCAATATAAACTTACTATGTTACCTTATGTAACTCAGAAAAGTTATGTTTTTAATTTGGGGGGAAAACCTGGTAGAGTGTCCTGGAGGCTGGACTAGCCTGGGGCCCACCCAACATCTTTTTTCCCTGAGGCCTTTTCACGTGACTAAGTAGGGCTTCTTCTTCACAGCATAGTGGCTTCAGGGTAGTCAGACTTATTACATGGCAGCTCACAGCTATGAGGCCAGGGCAAAACCTACAAGTCTTGTTATGAATTAGGCTGGGAAACCCAAGAGCAATACTTCAGTCACACTGTATTGGCCAAAGGAGTCATTAAGACCATCCCTTATTCAAGGGGAGAGGTATTGGACTCCAACTCTCAAAGGGAAGAATAGTAAGAATTTATAGTCCTCTTTAGTCTACTACAGAATTTGTTAAAAAAAAAAAATGAAAAAGCACTTACTAATGGACATGAGTGAGTTCATGAGTTGTCTTTATCATCAGAGAGTCTGCTCACTGAGTGCCAACTGTGTTCACAGACATCTGCTTATCAGCTTACCTGTATCATCTCATTCATTCCAGAGGCAAATGCTTCAAGATGAAGAAGTGTTAACGGATGAGTAAGTTAAGGACTGGCCCATGGTGACTACGTAGTGAGTGATGGAGTTGAAATTCATACCCAGGTCTCTCTGACTTCTTTGTTCATGCCCATTTTTTCCATCCTGCCTGGTGCCTCCACCACACACAGAAAAAATCAGTGTGTGGCACTTCTGCTGTCCCTGTGGCTAGTTATGAGTGGTTCTAACCCATGATTGATAAAGTTTGCATCCTATTAGTGATGTCAGGTGAAGCTAAAAGGAAGGAAGGAAGGGAGGGAGGGAGGAAAGAGAGAAAGAAATCAAGAAATCCAGGCTCTCTCTCTCTGGATTACTGCATCACAAACAGTTGTCACTGGGGCTATTTGTGTCTGATAGGGGGTAAGGGATGCAGTCTTTGGCAGGCAGGGAAATTGAGGTTTTATTTTACTTTTATAACAATTGACTGTGTCTAATTTGTTTTATTTCTTGGGCTCCATTCCACAGTATAATACTGAGTGTTTCATCCTGCCAGTTTTAGCCCTTTGGGAAAGTTTAACATATTTTATATGATATTTTGGAACAAATGAAAACGAGGATGAGGGTGGTGATGAGAACCTTCACAGTTCTGTAAAAAAAACAAATACTGCATTCATTTTTCTTTTTTTACACCATAAAGTAGGTGTGAAGCTAGTGCAAAGAATACCTGGGTTTCTGAGCTGCAGACCTGGGTTCAAATCCTAGCCCTACCACTGAGTATGTAGCTTACGTTAGATAAATTACTTTACCTCCATGCACCTCATATGTAAAATGGGATATGACCACCCACTATCATAAGATAGTGTTGAGTGAGATAACACAGCACATAGAAGTTTTCTTATTGGGCCTTCTGTCTAGAAGAGAGGGGTACAACCTAACCAGGAACTCTACTGTAACATTTACATAGGACTTTCTGGTTCACAAAACATTTTCACAGAATTTGATCCTCGGAATACCTCAGAATATCAAAGCAAGTGGGACATTAATTATCATTAATCCCATTCTACAGAGGAAGGAGTTGACATGGTCAAGACTGCTTTTCCCAAGCTGTATCACAGTTTTTTAATTAAAAGAAATAATAATGGAAGGTAAGAAGCATCATCACAAACCTTTAAGAACATGACACTGCAGGGAGGCACTGAGTCCTGAGTTAGCAGATTTGATCTCTTCCTAGGTGCTATGGACTGTGCTACTTTATCATTAAGAAGACTAAAATAATTATTATGAGCTTATGAAAGTAAGTTTTTATATATCAATATCTATTCAAACCAAAGTTGTTTGGATACTTAGAGTTAAGGAGTGATTATTTAGCTAGTTAAGTGTTGCTTTATGCTCAGGCATTTATATTTCTTAAATCATGCTCTGTATTATTATTAATGCATCTTACTTGCTGTTGCATGCTCTGCATATACTGGACTAACTGAAGTTGGCTCATGTATTCTGTCTTCATGGTTTGTTTCTCCTGATAAGTGATAGGAAATATTTCCCTGAGATTGAGGAGGGAGAGTTGATATAAATAATAAATTCGGGTCAGTGTAGGTCCAAACAAGTATTGACTCCAGAAACTTAGGCTCTTCTGGATGTTAGAAACATATTGCATTATGAATGCATATGAAATGAATCTTCGTCTCCTCCATGCCATTGAAGGTGTCTTCCCTTGCCTTTTACACTGCTTGTTCATAACCTCCACAGAGAGTAACAGTGTGGCAGCCATGATTAAGGGCTTGGATTCTGGATTAAGACTGCTTGGCTTGAGATCCTGGTTTACCACAAATTCTTTTCCAAATGATTTTCACCCCTTCCCTTACAAAACATAGTAGTTGAGTGTGCCTTCACTGCCAATAGCTGTTGGATTGTCTGTCCACCACCCCTTGCAAATCTCACTCTTGAGGCTACTAAAGACTTTGCTCTTGAGGAAATAAGAGCATATCCTATTTAGTAACTAAGAGCAGTTTATCAGCCTGCATTTCTCTCATGCTACCACCAGAGGCTATAATAATGGTAATGACATATTTGGTGTTCAGTCAGTGTTACGGAAATGGAGGAATCCGTTTCATCAAAACTGCAGTACAGTGTTTTAGGCTGGATTATTCTGATTGGCTTTCATCAGTGTTTCTCAAACCTGACTTTACATTAGAATCACCTAGAAAGCTTTTAACAAATCCCCTTTCCCAAACCCTACCCTACATCACTTAAATCAGAATCTTTAGAGGGGGGAGTGGGGAGTGTGGTGGCTAGGCATTAGACAATTCTAATACACAACCAGGGTTGAGAATCACTGGCTTAGAGCAATGGTTTTAAACTTAGTCATGCAACAGCATCACCTGAAGACTTGTTTAAACAGATTGCTGGGCCCCACCCCCAGAGTTTCCGATTCAGTGGATGTGGGGTAGGGACAGTAATTTGCATTTCTAAATTTCCAGTGATGCCAAAACCTTGGTCCTGGGACCACACTTTGAAAATCATCGTCTTAGACTTACGAAAGGCTATCTTGGAGCAGAAAGAAGCTTTCAGCTTCCCTGTTATCCCTTGAGCTGCATAGTGGTGAAATAGATCTTGGAACAAAACCAGGGTGAGTTAGGAAGGAAGAGCAAGAGAGATGTCAGGGAGGGAACAAGCAGAATCACAGTGTTGTAAAATTAGAAAGTGTTAGAATTTGAAGTTTTGTGTTACTCTTCAGGATACACTGGAAGTTAGTTTTTACTCTGTTTTAGCAATAACAAGGGCACAAAGAATGGACTAGCTAGGATTAGAAATAAAGCAAAGGAAAAACACAAGAGTGGCCCTTGGCTCTATTTACTACAGTGAGTCCATTTTAGAACTTGATTTTATAAGACTGTTTCTTCCCCACTTCATGCTGGATAATTCTTTTGCAAATCAAGAATTTGAGGTTGGATTTTTTTTTTTTCATTATGAAAAAATTTGCAAATGTTCCCTAGGGAGAACTGGTTTCTTTGGTTCTGAAGGAAACGTCATTCACACAGAAAAATTGAAGAAGTGACATTTTCAAATGTGACATTAACCCAGGAAGTTAGGCATACTGGGTCCTTATAGGTGTCATGTTGATTTAATGTCTTTTTTATTTTAAGTTGTGATTTTTAAATTTCTGTAAGTCAACAAACTCTCTTATGCAGATTAAACATACCTTACTAAAACCTTCTCATTGGAAGCAATTCCAGTGAAGACTGAGGAATAAAATATTTTAAAGAGACAATTTTATGACTTTTGAGTACTTTATTTTTATTTTTTTTCCAAGTACTTTCTATTACATGGCTGGCAGGAATGTAGATGAGGGTAGTCATGCTCACACTTAAAACAACTCTTGCTTTATGCAAATTTAAATGTTAACTCTTCATGAGTAAATTCAGCTTTCTATATGGAAACAGTTTTGCTAAAACATATGGTGGGAGAGAGCATAAGATTTGGATTTAAAGGATATACTTTGAGCTCTCAATTCTCTTACTAATTATGGGACTTTGCATAGAGTACTTAACCTTCCAGAGCCACTTCACTTTCCTTAACTGTAATACACAGATGATGAGTATAATAATATCTACCTTGATGATTATTGTGAGAGCTAAATGAGAAAGGTATAAAAACATTTCATAAATTGCAAAATTTCTAAATGTGGGTTGCCATGTTAGTACTGTCTTTAAATAACTGTTTCTTTTGTTGTTATATTGTACCATTGTTTAGCAAATCCTGTTTAAAATTTTTAAAAAAGAAATGTGAAAGACAGTCTAGCATGTCCTCACCCGGATTCCAACTCAGTGGAATTTTCGTTAATGCACATAGCCTCATTAGTGGGGACTGTTTTAACAGGGAATTTTCTAGCTTATCAGGATCTGGCAAAATTCTGGAAAATTGTTCTGAATAAGAGAAGTTTGAGCAGAATTTTTTAAATGAAGAAAAGGGATTTTTTTTTAGCAACTTTATGTTTGCTTTGTAGCAAATCTAATCTGAAAGTTTTCTGAAACATGTAACCATTGCCTTTACAAATGTGATGGATACTAGAGACTCTCAGGCTAGAATCCAAGAAGCTCCCAAAACCTAAGACACATTGCCCCTGCAGTGCTGTCTTTCATATCTCCCCCTCCTGTTCACCCCTTCCCCTTCCTTTTCTTTGGGTTATTTCTGTCACCAGACAGACTCTCTTCTCTTTGTTCTTCTCCCTCAGAAGTTTTTGAGCCTTTCTTCTCAAGAGGATAAATCCTTTATCTGTTGCAGGCATCCTAACAGCTCCTCACAAAGTAAGTTCCTTGCCTTTGCTCTGACTGTAGCACAGTACCATTCAGGGCACCCTGTGAGCTGTGGCCAGTCTCACTATTCATTTGCTTCCTGAGCATCTTCATCAGTTTTCCCATCTATGAAACTGTGACTGCCATAACAAGTTACCACAAACTTGGTGGCTTAAAACAACAGATTTTTTTTTCTCTCAGAGTTCTGGAGGCCAGAAGTTAGAGATCAAGGTGTCAGCAGAGCCATAATTCCTTCAGAGGCTCCAAGGGAGAACACTTCCTTGACGCTTCCATTCTGGTGGCTCCAGGATGTTCTTTGGTTTGTGACTGTGTCACTGCAAACTCTGCTTCTGTCTTCTCATGGCCTTCCCCTCTTCCTTGTGTCTCTTAAAAGGACACTTGTCATTGGATTCAAGGCCCACCTGGATAATCCAGCATGATCTCTTCTCAAGATCCTTGACTTAATTATATCTGCAAATGACCCTTTTTTTCCAAATAAGGTCCTATTCACAGGTTTCAGGGCTAAGATATAGGCATAACTTCTGAGAGACCATCATTCAACAGACTATACCGTAATAATTGCTATACTTCATAGAGTTGTTAATTTAAGTATATGGAGCACTTAACAAATTGCCCAGTTCAAAACAGGTACTCAGTAGGTGGTGGTTGTGGGTCCAGGAGTGAGTAAGGTATGAAGAAATGAACTATTGTGTTTACACAGCTTTTTGGAGAAGTTTTACCATAATGTGAGGGCAAGAGAGGACTGTAGTTGGTAGTAAAGGGCTGAGTGTTTAAAACACACACACACACACACACACAGTGGTTTGAGCTGGTATAAAAGCCCCCTACACACACACACACACACACACACACACACACACACAGTGGTTTGAGCTGGTATAAAAGCCCCCTACAGACACACACACACACACAGTGGTTTGAGCTGGTATAAAAGCCCCCTACACACACACACACACACACATACACACATACACACACACATAGTGGTTTGAGCTGTTGTAAAAGCTCCCAGGACAGTTTTGCATGGACCACGTACTGTAGGGCTGTATGCTTCTGAGGACATGAGGTGCACATTGATGGTGAGCCCTCAGGGCAGGAACAGCTCTAGATGTGATTCCCATGTCCATATGTAGTTGCTGCACAGGGTGTGCTTCTGACCTTGCCAATGAATGCTAGTGCTGGGTACATAATTGTGCTGTGTTTGATGAGAAGAGGCAAGAATGAGATTCCTGTGTCCTGTCTTCAGTGAGTCTGTTTAACAATGAGTATAAGTGCTTTAATGATTTCCCTGAGATGTTCTCTCAAAGTCAAACAACTGTCTCCCCACAGAATAGAGCTCAGGGTACATGCAAGCTGCTGTGAGGCTTGCTAATTATAGGAGGACATTGGAGAGAGTACCAGAGCCCTCTGAGACTTAAAAAAAAAAAAAAAAAAAAAGATGCTATAGTTTACTTAGAAATTCCTTGCTTAGCTGAAGAAATGAGAATGTGCCCACTTTCCCCTAAAGGTAGAGAAACAAGGGTCCAAGAGTGACCTAGATAAAGGACCATGACCTGAGTACCTGCTAAGTCATCCCTGGTTTCCCAGGTTGCAGCAAGAGATGAATAAAAATGGGGAGGGTTGGAAGCTCCAGGTTGGGCTGGAATGGTAATTATTAAGATTCCAACTCTGGCCTGGAGGCATGGACAGCCCCCCACGGTTGGTAGGTGCCAGCTTAAAAGGAAGTTTGAGTGGCTGGACAGCTTTCTTGTCTGAACACATGAGGTCTCATCTAAGCAACTCACCATGGCATAGGAGAAGCCCTGAAGGTAGAAAAGGAGGCTCAGACAAATACAGTCACATTATTTCATTGATATCTTATTGTTATTTTAACCTGTAGTAAACGTAAAACAATTGAGCTAAAAAAATAAAACCTAATTCTTATTTAAATAGCTTAGCTATAAAAATTCCATAGGGGGAAAAATGTCCCGTATTTCACTCAAAAAGTTTATCTGATACTGTCAGGACATTCATTTATCTTTTGTTGAGTGTCTTGGATTGGGCTCCTTAGAAGCAGACCTTGAGCCTTTAGACAAGGAGTTCTTAGACAAGGAGCCCTTAGACAAGGAGTTTACCCTTTGATACTGTATGAGAATGAGTTGGGTAAATATCAAATTATTTTCATTTTCTTTAAAATAAAAAAAAATAGAACGGGAAGGGGAAGAAGAAGGGAAGACATCATATCAGCAATTGCTAAATCGTGAAAGGAATTAAAGGTCAGGATATTTCCATTTGCTTCCTTTCTTTCATTTTTCCAAGACAGGATTTTTATTCTTTAGAATATATGGAAAGGTGCGCCTGGGTGGCTCTGTTGGTTAAGCATCTGCCTTTGGCTCAGGTCAAGATCCCAGAGTCCTGGGATTGAGCCCCACATCAGGCTCCCTGCTAAACGGGGAGTCTGCTTCTCCCTCTACCTCTCCACCCTGCTTGTGCTCTCTCGCACTCTCTCTCTCGAATAAATAAATCTTTTTTAAAAAATAGGATATATGGAAAAATCATATGTTTTCAGAATTGAAAGCAAGTTCCTTTAGTAATTGCCACTCCATTTAACAGATGAGGAAACTAGTGCTATCTTAAGAGGATAACTTGTCCAAGATCTAAACCTAGTTGATGTGAGGACAGAGGCTTTAACATGGCTTCACAGACTCCTGGTGCAGTGCTCATTCTAGGATCTCCTTTCTTACCACCTTCCACCCCCGTACTCCAGTCCCACTAATTTTGTTTTCCTTCCTCGAGTATTCCAACTTATTCCTTGCTTGGGGCCTTTAATGGGCCATTCCCCCTCCCCTATCATGCCTGGCTCCTTGCTGTTCAGACTTCCTCCCAGCAGCAGCTTCCTCATAACCTGTCTCTCTCCATTACATTATCCTAGTTTAAGTTCTGCATAGCAATGGAGTTGGCTGATGGGGCTTTTTGCACTTTATTTGTTATTGTTTACATCTCTATTTGGAATATCCGCTAAGAGCCAACATGCTGTATTCCCAGCATAGAACAGTGCCGATCACATGGAAGACCCCCAGCAAACATGCCATTAAAATAGAATGGACTGGACAGAGGAACAATGGGTAGGTTTCATGGGTGGTTTATATTGTCAAGTGAGACTCCATGTAGAGAGGATTGAAATTGTGGTCTAGATCAGCACTGTTCCATAGACCTAGAACACAAGCCACAATTTTAGATTTTTCAGTAGATTTTTCCGAAAGTAAAACGAAGTTGGTGAAATTAATTTTAATAATACACTTTATTTAACCCAATATATCCAAAATGTTTTCATTTCAGCATGTAGTCAGTATAAAAAATTATTAATGAAGTATTTGCTTTCTTTTTTTTTTTTTTCATACCAGGTCTTTTTTTCAAAGGTCTTTTTTTCCTATGTATAATTTGCACTTACAGCACATCTCAATTTGGACACTGCATTTTGTCAGAAGTACTTGATTTGCATTTTTATTTCACAAAATTTACAGTTAAAAAATTAGATTCAGTACTTAAAATTTTTCTAATAACTGAATTATTTGTCAGTTTTTACATTTAAATTAGTTAAAATTAAATTTTAAAATTCAGTTCCTCAGTTACACTAACAACATGTCAACTGCTCAATGCCACAGATGCTAGTGGCTGCAGAGGTTTATATTTGCTGTACCAGGCGACTAGTTTTGAAGTTGTTTAGCCCTTCCTGCCCTGCATCAGCCCTGTGGTACAGAGCCTGGCATGTGAGGCCCACTGAGGCAGAACATCAGGGACTTGTGCCAGGATAAAGGATTGCTTCTAGACCACCAATTTCTTGACCATCATGTTAAGAAATAGGACTTGCTGAATCCTTTTAAGACTTTGAAAGTAAAGTTGTTTTATTCTGATTTGTTCTAGAAGGGCAAAATCAGGGGATTCTCCCAGTGTCCACAGAGAACATGTAGTCCAGGGTTGAACACAGCAGAGTGCACATATGTGTACCTCTCTCAAAGCTCAAAGAGAATCACACAGAGCAGAGGGTGTGACTCCAGAGCAGCCCCACCCAGGTAGCTGCTGTTAAATGAGCTGCAAGTTGCACCTATGCCCCTGGAGGCATCCAAAGTTTATCTGTACAGGAAGGCTTTTTTTTTTTCTCATTCTCTGCAAGGCCCTGAAATAAGGATCATCACTCCTTAGAATAGTGTTTTGAGATTCCCTACTCCTTCTGTATGCCATCACACTCTGACCTCTGCTTCAATCCTAGCCTGGCAGCACTGCATCTCCCTTAGTTACAAGGAAGTTTAATGATGCAGGAGGTAGAGATGTTATTTCTCACAGTCTTCCTATATTTGTCTAGGAGGCCTGGATATTGTGCTGTGAACTGATTCCAGCAGCAACCCGAAAGGAAACTACTTCATGGTGTGTGGATCTCTTGGGAGAAGAACAAGGGTCAGTGTTATACACTGAAACATCAGATGTCACAGTCTTTGGTCATGGCTCTAAGTTAATTACCAAGTGACAGTTTTTCTCTGCTAAGAACATTAGCAGAGTAACTCTAATTGAGATATCCAGGGTGCAGATTCCCAGATAGCCAGGGTGCCTGATGAGTAGACAAAAGCTAAAGTTTGTCACGGGGAAAACGATCTCAAATCCTCAAATCACAGTTTGCTGGTAGAGATCTTCCCAAATGAACAAGCTATATGAAAAGAATCCTTAGGATGCTTTCCTACTTTAATTCCTTATGTACAACCCCTGGGTGGCACTAGAACATTTGGTACCCTTCTGTTTTCATTTTCTTTCAAGTCATTTTTATAAAGAACCTACTATATGCCAGGAATCATGCTAGGCACAGGAAATGAAAGGACATGAGCCCTTCCCTCCAAGAACTCCCAGGCTAGTAGAGAGAGAGGCTTCACCCAGAAACTGTAGTACAAACATAATTAATGTGATCCTTTATCAGAGTGTCTGCTACATGTATGGCTCTGTGGAAAATTCTGGGGATACAGAGATATGAGGCATAATCTCTACTCTCCAGAAGCTTATAGTATGACCAAGACAGTACAGAAGATGTAAAGAAGATAGTGTGTTATAAGATATAGTAAGAAGCCAGCTTAACTAGTAATAAATCCAGCTTGACTAGTAATAAAGATGACTTTTTTTTTTTTTTAAAGATTTTATTTATTTATTTGAGAGAATGAGATAGAGAGCATGAGAGGGGGGAGGGTCAGAGAGAGAGGCAGACTCCCTGCTGAGCAGGGAGCCCGATGCGGGACTCGATCCCGGGACTCCAGGATCATGACCTGAGCCGAAGGCAGTCGCTTAACCAACTGAGCCACCCAGGCGCCCCAAAGATGACTTTTGATCTAACTTCTGACTCCTCTATATATGTTTTAATTGGTTCCAGACATGGAGAGAGACAATGATTAGTCCCCATAACCAGCACTATATTCAAAGGAGGTGATGAAAACAAGCCTTTTGTACTTCATAAAGTGTTTTCCTATCCCAAATGCCTTTCATCATCCTGGCAACCCTATTGATAGGCATCATTTGTGTCGCTGTGTTGCCATGAAGGAAATGGAAACCCAAGGAAGCCAAGTGTTGTGCTCAAGAGCCTACAAGGAACTTGGACCCAACTGTACTTACTCCAAGTTCATATCTTTTCCCAGAATGCCACAGCCTCCCATTTTACCTAAGTCACAGTCCTTGCAATGGGAAAACTGTGAGACCCAGTGAGGGTAGTTTTTCCATCTGAGTGTGTGTTTCTTCTTGGAGTTTTTCAACTTCAGTCAGTGAACTCCAGCCTTTCCCTTGCAGTATGCCTCATTTTGTTTTAGCAGCTTTGGTGGTTGGGTGTTTTTGTTTTTGTTTTTTTGTCCACCAACACCCATTTCTGGGTCTGCTTAAAGAAATAAACTGTAGCAGGATAAAAGTATTGGCTCCCAAGTCAGATATTGGCTGGGTAATATTGGGGAAAGAAATGTTGCAACCCATTGAGGCACTGGGCCATTCCTTTTATAAGCTGATGAATCTGTAGTTCATTTAGCCTCATTATTTCTTAGTTAGCAAGCTCTGGTTGTGCCATCCTTATGGCTTTAATTTTAGAACAAGTCTTAGATTATCATAGCAACTGTGAAAAAGGATGGGAAAAGAAATCTGGCTCCCAGTATACATCCCACTTGTTTCTTGAATTAAATTTGCCATCATCTACCCCTCAGAGGATGTTGCATCGACCCCTGCTACTGATTGAAAGCTGCTACCATCACATGGTTGCTGATGGGGCTGTCAAATGATAGAGATGTTTCAGGGTGCTGCCAGTCCTCCTCCTCATCCAGTTGTTTATTCTGGGTACCATCTGGATACGTGAGAGTAAATAGAGGTGGAAAAGACCAGATAGGAAGCATGGATAACTGTGACATCTCCTTCACAGTGCCAAATGAAACATTAACAATTTGTGTTCAGTCTGATGTTCTAGTCATGGCACTTATGTCTTGTTCAACAGCTGATGTGACAGGAGGAAGAGACAGTAATGGGACAGCCCCATTGTTCATCAAAGAGTGACAAGGAGCTCAGGAAGTAAATAGAGATGGCAAACTATTGGGCTACATCAGAGCAGCAAAAGGGCAGGGGATGGCAACCCTTAAACTGTTTCACTCATGCTATGGTTAATTATAGAAAAGCTTTGAGGAAGTTGTAGGAAAAAACTAGAGTAGGGAATACTCTGAGCATGAAGGATATGAACTGAAGTTTTTACTGTCACTTCCTGGGTCCTTACCACAGCGTTCCTCCCCCACATGCCCTGCTGCTGTTTCTGAGGGCCTCACCTGTTGTCCCCTTCCTTGCCCAACCTTGGACTTCTGCCTTTGTTTCTCTATCTGGCACTCCAGTTTCCTTGGACACTGCCTCCATATATATAACACACACACACACACAACACACACACACACACACACACACACACACACACACACCCCTACTATATATATAGTAGGATTGCCTACTAAGCTCCTATCAGCGTTTTCCATTAGGGAACTGAATTCTCTTTTCCATAAATCCTAAGCACTGAGGGCCATGCCTCAACAGACTGATCACCCAGAGCTGTGACAGGGAAGCTGACTTGGCCTTAAGTTTGGGGTATTGGTTCAACCCCACAACTGAGCTCTCTTCACCTATCCAGACTAAGGCAGATACTACACAGGCTATTGGACTTCCCAGGTTCTCAACAGCAGCATTGTCTATAGCTGAGTATTTGTCTCCAGCTCCTATTCTCCAGCCCGGTGTTGGTTCTTCTTTCACATCATCACAGGTTCATTGCCAAGGGGCTATCATTGCTCTACTGCCAAGCTCATCCAACACAGCTCATTTTCCTTCAGTATTTACAGTATTTCAAGAGGGAAAAAATGCAAAATATGGTCATGGGACTGGTGAAGAAATCTGTTTTGCTCTTTGTTTCCTCAGAAGGATATGATCCAGTGGGGGAGTCCAACATGGAAGAGACAAAAATATTTTGCATAAGTTTAGGGTCCCAGAGTAACAAAGAATTAAGAATACAGATAAAGGAATACAAGGAATTAGAAAAGGGATCATAAGTGTGTATAGAATTATTATGAAGAAATGAAATGAGATCAGGGTAGTAGAAGGTCATAGAAAGAGGAGGAAAATGGGAAAGAGAAAATTAGGGCTGAGAAGAAGAAGGATTTTTTTAAGTGACCCCTAATTCTATAATTAGAGATCATAATGATGTGGACAGTTTTAAATTGTTATATATCCTATTCAGTACAATTTCCATAATAGAATAAAAGTCCCCACAAGCCCAGCATGTGGTAGTCTTAAAATTCCAGTGGTTTGGCAAATGATGATTTGATATATCTTGTAAAATCGTGTTGTTCAATCACTGAGGCCATGTGCTAACTGCACAAGTGGACATTTTGGGTGAATTTTAACAGGAGGTTTGGGGCAGTGAGTGTATCAGAAACCAAAGGTGTCTTAAGAAATGGAAGAGGAAGGGGCACCTGGGTGGCTCAGTTGTTTAAGCGACTGCCTTTGGCTCAGGTCATGATCCCAGGGTCCTGGGATCGAGCCCCACATCGGGCTCCCTGCTCGGCAGGGGGCCTTCTTCTCCCTCTCCCTCTGCCCCTTCCACTGCTAGTGCTCTCCTGCTCTCTCGTTCTGTCAAATAAATAAATAAAATCTTTAAAAAAAGAAATGGAAGAGGAAGAAGATGAAAAGCTTAAATTGAATCAAGTGGCCAGTAGGCCACTGGTTGAATAACAAAGTTTGTTAAATTTTCTGAATCTAAAAGTCAAAACACTATGGTACAATGGATCTATCCATTAATACTGAATTATTTATATAAAAAAAGGCAGGGTTAAGGGTGCAGCCAGACCTTAGTGATGAGTTTTCAAGTTCATCAGGGACTCCTACAATAATGACATCAACTATTGGGTCTTAGCTGTTGCCATGGTTACTTAGATGCCACTAGGATAACCCTGATCATCTTTATCCCATAACTGATGACATTTGAGAGGTCTGTTCATTTGATTAGGAACCCAACTATAGGAAGCACCATCATTTTAATTTAAATTTTGTAAGTGAATAAATTTTCTTCACATTAAGGAATAAAGAGATTTAAAATTGTCTGAATATGGTAATTTAAGTGATTATCATGTGTATAGTAAAAAACATTTTATTTATGAAAAATATAGTAGTTACATGTATTTTTTCCAGCTTTATTGAGATATAATTGGCATATACCATTGTGTGAGTTTAAGGTGTACAGTGTATTGATTTCACACTTTTATAGTCGGACCAACATTTCCTCATTTCCCCCACCCCACCCTCTGACCCTGGTAACCATCATTCTAATCTGTTTCTATGAGTTCAGCTTTTTTAGATTCTACAAGTACGTGAGATCATACAGTATTTATCATTCTTTGTCTGACCTATTTCACTTAGCAAAATACCATGTTGTTACAAAGAATAGGATGTCCTTTCTTGTGACTGAATAATAATCCAAGGAATAATACCACATCTTCTTTATCCATTTATCCATTAACAGGTTGTTTCCATAATGTGGCTATTGTGAATAATGCTGCAGTGACCATGTGAGCGCAGATATCTCTTTGAGATCCTATTTTCATTTTCTTTGGGTATATACCCAAAAGTGGGGTTGCTGCATCAATCACATGATAATACTATTTTTAATTTTTTGAGGAATCTCCATACTGTTTTTCATCATGGTTATATCAATGTACATTCTTACCATCAGTGCACAAGCGTTCCCTTTCTTCTGCATCCTTGCCAACACTTGTTATCTCTTGTCTTTTTGATGATAGCCAATCTAACAGGTGTGAGATGTTATTTCATTATGATTTTGATTTGTATTTCCCTGATGATTAGTGATATTGACCATCTTTTCATGTACCTATTGGCTATCTGTATGTCATCTTTGGAAAAATGTCTATCAGTTCCTCTGCCTATTTTTTAACTTTTAGTTTTATTGAGATATAATTGACATATAACTCTGTGTAAGTTTAAGGTGTACAATATAATGACTTTCATATATTGCAAAATAATTACCATAATAAGTTTATTTAACCTCCATCATCTCATATAGATACAAAAGAAAAAAGTTTTTTTCCTTGTGATGAGAACTTTTAGGGTTTATTGTCTTAGTGACTTTCAAATGTATTATACAGAAGGGATAATTATAGTCATCATGTGCATTACATCCCCCCTACTTATTTCTCTTATAACTGGAAGTTTGTACCTTTCACCACATATATCCAATTTCCCCACCACTACCTCTGGTAACCATAAATCTGATCTCTTTTACTATGAGTTTAGTTATTTTGGGTTTTTTTTAGATTCCACATATAAGTGAGATCATACAGTATTTTTCTTTTTCTGTATCACTTATTTCACTTAGCATAATGCCCTATTTCATCCATGTTTTTGCAAATGGCAAGATTTCTTTTTTTTATGGTTGAATAGTATTCCATTACACACACACACACACTACATTTTCTTTATCCATTCATCTATCAGTGGACACTTAGGTTGTTTCCATGTCTTGGCTATTGTAAATAATGCTGCTATGAACATGAAGATACAGATCTCTCTTTGACAGAGTAATTTTGTTTCCTTTGGTATATACATAGGAGTGGGATTGCTGAATCATATGGTAGTTCTATTTTAAACTTTTTGAGGAACCTCTATACTGTTGTCCAGTGGCTGTACTAATTTGCAGTCTCCCCAGCAGTGCACCAAGATTCCCTTTTCTCTACATCCTTGCCAACACTTGTTATCTCATCTTTTTGATGCTAGCCATTCTAACAGGCATGTAGTAATATCTCATTACAGTTTTGATTTGCAGTTCTCTAAGGATAGTAATCTTGAGGACCTTTTCATTTACCTATTGTCCATTGTATATTTTCTTTAGAAAAATGTCTATTCAGGGGCACCTCGGTGGCTCAGTCAGTTAAGCGTCTGCCTTCGGCTCAGGTCATGATCCCAGGGTCCTGGGATCGAGTTCCGCATCGGACTCCCCGCTCAGCGGAGAGTCTGCTTCTCCCTCTCTCTGTCTGCTGCTCTGCCTACTTGTGTTCTCTCTTGCTCTCTGTGTCAAATAAATAAATAAAATATTTAAAAAAAAATAAAAATGTCTTTCAATTCCTCTTTCATTTTTAATTGTATTTTTTTCCTTTTGAGTAGTTGGAGTTATTTATATATCTTGGATATTAACCCCTTATCAGATATATGGTTCACAAATATTTTTTCCCATTCTGTAGGTTGCCTTTTCATTTTGTTGATGGTTTCCTTTACTGTGCAGAAGCTTTTAAACGTGATGTAGTCCCATTTGTTTATTTTTGCTTTTGTTGCCTTTAGTTTTGGTGTCAAATTAAAAAAAAAAAATCATTGCTAAGATAGATGTCAATGAGTTTTTCCCTGTATTTCCTTCTAGAATTTTTATGGTTTCAGGTCTTGTGTTTAAGGCTTTAATCCATTTTGAGTTGATTTTTGTGTATGATGTCAGGTAAGAGTTACATGTATTTTTTCACATTCACCATTTTATTTAATCCTCATAACTATCTGGATAACCCAGTTTTGCAAAAGAGAGGACTGAAACTCAGAAAGGTTATAATACTTAAGGTCACACAGCTAGAAAGTGGCAGAAAAAGACATCATCTTTCTCCTTATGTATTATAGGTATGTATTCTTCCATAATACTTTTGAGTATAAGTTAGTTATTTTATTCTTCCATATGCTTAATTGAATCAAGTCTAGCATCATACTCTTTGAGCTTCCTGTCTCTTATGTATTAGAAACTTAGGAGTTAATCATAGTTCAAAAGGGAAGTCCTCCAGATGCGCTCTCCTAAATGAGGAAGAGCCCTTGGCAGCAGTTTGTCGGTTGGTGCTGTTGGTACTGTTTGGTGTTGCAGTGATTGCCGTAACTTCTTGCTGACCCACATCACCACTACTGATCCCATGGTATCTCTTAATCTGACTGACTGTCCTTGTCCATTCCTCAGGAAAGTCTTTCTGGCTCCAGTTCTAGCTGCTTTGCAGGCTTGTCTTTGTTTTTTTGTCTTGTCCCTGTCGTTTTCCCTTTTTGTCTTTTTTTTTTTTTGTAATTAATATATAACATTATGTTAGTTTTAGTTGTACAACATAATGAGTCAATATTTGTATACATTGTAAAAGTATCACAATAATCTAGTTACCATACATACTTAGAAAAATTTTTTTTCTTGTGATGAAGACTTCTAAGACTTACCTCTTAGCAACTTTTAAATATGCAACACAGTATTAGTAACATAGTCACCATGCTGTACATTACATCTCCATGACTTACTTTATAACTAGAAGTTTGTACCTTTTCATCCCCTTCACCCATTTTGCTTACCCTCTACCCCTGCTCCTCTCTGGCAACCATCAGTCTGTTCTATCAATGGGCTTGGTTTTTGTTTGGTTTTGTTTCTTTTGTTTTTTTAGATTCCACATGTAAGAGATATCATAGAGTATTTATCTTTCTCTGTTTGACATATTTCACCTAGCATAATGCCCTCAAGGTCTATTCGTGGCAAATGGCAAGATTCCATTCATTTTTATGGCTGTATAGTATTCCTGTGTGTGTGTGTGTGTGGTGTATCTTCTTAATCCATTTATTCATTGATGGACACTTAGGTCATTTCCATATCTTGGCTATTATAAATAATGCTACCATGAAGATGGGTCAGCATATATCTTTTCAAATTATTGTTTTCATTTCTTTAGGTAAACACCTAGAAGTGGAATTGCTGGATCATATGGTAGTTCTATTTTTAATTTTTTGAAAAGCCCCCTACTGTCTTCCATAGTAACTGCACCAATTGACATTGCCACTGGCAATATACAGGGTTCCCTGTTCTGCATATCCTTGCCAACATTTGTTATTTCTTGTCTTTTGGGTAATAGCCATTCTAACAGGTGTGAGGTTATCTCTCATTGTTGTTTTGATTTGCATTTTCCCAGTGATTAGTGATGTTGAACATTTTTCATGTGCTTGTTGACCTCTTTATGTGTTCTTTGGAAAAATGTCTATTCAGATCTGCCTATTTTTTAATCAGATTTTTAAAAAGATTTTATCTTGAGAGAAAGAGAGTGAGAGAGAACATGAGCAGAGGGGAGGGGCAGAGGGAGAAGCAGACTCCCTGCTGAGCAGGGAGCCTGATGCAGGACTTGATCCCAGAACCCTGGGATCATGACCTAATCTGAAGGCAGACACTTAACTGACTGAACCACCCAGGCACCCCAATCAGATTGGTTTTTGCTCTTTTGTGAGCTCTTTATATATTTTGGATATTAACCCCTTATACATGGTTTGCAGGGTTTTTTTTTCTCTATTCCATATGTTGTCTTCATTTTGTTGATGATTTCCTTTGCTGTGCAGAAGCTTTTTGGTTTGGTGGTGTTCCACTTGTTTATTTTTGCTGTGTTGCCGTTGCTTTTAGAGTCAGATCCAAAATAACACTGCCAAGATCAACATCAAGGAGCTTACCACCTATGTTTCCTTCTATGAGTTTTATGGTTTTAGGTCTTACATTCAAGTCCTTAATCCATTTTGAGTTAATTTTTGTGTATGGTGTAAGATAGTAGTCTAATTTCATTCTTTTGTATGTGGCTGCCCCATTTTCCCAACACCATTTATTGAAGAGAGTGTCCTTTCCCCACTGTATGTTCTTGGTTCCTTGGTCATAAATTAAACGACCATATGTGTGTGGGTTTACTTCTGGGCTTCCTATTCTGTTCCATTAATCTCTATGTCTGTTTTTATGCCAATACCATACGATTTTGATGATGATTGGTTTGTGACATAGTTTGAAATCAGGGAGCATGATGCCTCCAGTTTTGTTCTTTCTCAAGATTATTTGAGGTATTTTGTGGTTCTATACAAAATTTAGGTTTTCTATAAAAAATGTCATTGGAATTTTTCTTAATATAATATGATTTTATTTTTTTAATTTTTTTTATTTTATTATGTTAATCACCATACATTACATCATTAGTTTTTGATGTAGTGTTCCATGATTCATTGTTTGTGTGTAACACCCAGTGCTCCATTCAGTACATGCCGTCTTTAATACCCATCACCAGGCTAACCCATCCCCCCACTACCCTCCCCTCAAGAACCCTCAGTTTGTTTCTCAGAGTCCATAGTCTCTCATGGTTCATCTCCCCCTCCAATTTCCCCCTATTCATTTTTCCCTTCCTGCTATCTTCTTCTTCTTTTTTTTTTTTTTTTAACATATAATGTATTATTTGTTTCAGAGGTACAGGTCTGTGATTCAACAGTCTTACACAATTCACAGCGCTCACCATAGCACACACCCTCCCCAATGTCTATCACCCAGCCACTCCATCCCTCCCACCCCCCACCACTCCAGCAACCCT
>NC_138369.1:77433972-77451569 GCF_054177405.1 Leptonychotes weddellii
AGTGCTAGAGTTCTGCCATTCTCAGTGATCGGTAAACTTGGTCTTGGCTGGCGGTTCTCGCTGATCTTCTGGGGGAGGGGCCTGTTGCCGTGGTTCCCAAATGTCTTTGCCGGAGGCGGAATTGCCCCGCCCTTGCCGGGCCGGGCTAAGTAATCTGCTTGGGTTTGCTCTCGGGAGCTTTTGTTCCCTGCAAGCTTTCTGTACAGCTTTGGAGGACGAGAGTGAAAATGGCGGCCTCCCAATCTCTGCCCTGGAGGAGCTGAGAACTCGGGGCCCCACTCCTCAGTGAGCCCCCAGAGAAAAGTCAGTCACTCCCGTCTCCCCGGTCTCCGGCCGCACTCCGTGCTCTCCTGGCCTGTGACCAAGCGTTTCTGTCTCTGGCAAACAACCCCGTGTGGAGTCTCCAAACCCAGCAGATCCCTGTGGTGCGCTCCCGTGCCACTCCTCCCAAGGGAGGAAGGGGAGTCTCCCCAGATCTGCCGCTTGTTGGGTCCCTGCTTCCAGAAAGTGGTTGCTTTTCTGTTCAGAGAGTTGCTGCTATTCTTTTCTTTGATCTCCTTTTGAGTTCGTAGGTGTTCAGAATGGTTTGATCCCTGTCTAGCTGAATTCCTGGGACCAGACGAAACTAGATCTCCTACTCCTCTGCCATCTTGCTCCTCCAAAAACATAATATGTTTTTGGCGAGCAGATGAAGACCCAGGGGCCTGGGAAAAGGCTGTTACTCGTCATTGGAATTTTGATAGGGATTGCATTGAATCTGTAGATTGCTTTGGGGAGTATGGACATTTTAACAATATTCTTCTAATCCTTGGGCATGGAATATCTTTCCATTTATTTGTGTATTGTTCATTTTCTTTAGTCTATGGCATAGTTTTCAGTGTACAGGTCCTTCACCTCCTTGGTTAAATTTATTCCTAAGTATATTTATTCTTGTTGATGCAGTTATAATTGTGATTATTTTCTTAATTTTTCTTTTTTGATAGTTCATTCTTAGTGTATAGAAACACAGCAGATTTTTGTATATTGATTTTCGTATCCTGCAACTTCACTGAATTCATTTATTCTAACAGTTTTTTGGTGGAGTCTCTTGGCTTTTCTACACATAAAATCATGTCATCTACAAACAGTGACAGTTGTACTTTTTTTTAAGTAATTGGATGCCTTTTATTTCTTTTTCCTGCCTAATTGGTCTGGCTAGGACTTCCAATACTATACTAAATATAAGTTGTGAGAGTAGGCATCTTTGTCTTGTTCCTGATCTTAGAGGAAGAGCTTTCAGCTTTTCACCATTGGGTATAATGTTAACTGTGAGCTTGTTATATGTGGTCCTTATTAGGTTGAGTACATTCCATCTATACCCACTTTGTTGAAAGTTGTTATCATAAATGGATGTTGAATTTTATCAAATGCTTTTTCTGCTACTATTGAGATCATATGGTTTTTAGCTTTCATTTTGTTTATGTGGTATATCATGCAGATTTATGGATGTTGAGCCATCCTTGCATCCCTGGAATAAATCTCACTTGATCATGGTGTATGATCCTTTAAATGTATTGTTGAATTCAGTTTGCTAATATTTTGTTGAGGATTTTTGTAAATATATATTTTTAAGCTTCAAAAATTATGGTGTTGGGGTTATCTGTAGAGTAACACCCAATAATCTAGAAATGTAGTACTCTGGCTGAGTTCTGGACAGGACTATGCCAGATGATAGACTTCTGTGTTATATTCTCGGTATTACAAGTTCTACATGTGCAGTTAGCAGAGACAGCCTCAGTAGTTGATCAACAGAATTTTCTAGGATATGTACAAACCAAATGTCAAATAGTTGGGATTTTCAGATCCAGTGCTTTTGGGGAATTTTACTCTATTATGGAAATTGTACTGAAAAATAAATATAATGATTTAAAACATTATTATGATCTCTAACTGTAGGAGTGTAGGCTTTTAAAAATCCTCAATTCTCTCAACTCTAATTTTATTTGTCTCCTGTATTTCTTCCTCTTCACTCTCTCATTTCTCAAAGTAGAATTCTCTGGCATTGAGCCACTTGCCTAAAATCATATCATAAATCACTGAAACAAGAATCCCATGGATTTTGTTTCTTTGTGTTACTTCTTTTGAAGTCTAGTCTTCGATTTATATAGTCTTGCTATCATGTCTGGTGGATTGGTAAGCTTCCCTAGGACTGCAGTCAGTCCATAGCCTACCATTCTATAACCCAAACAGGCACTGAATGAGATTAATAGACAAAGATATGCACTAATTTTATTCATTCAACAAATATTTGAGTGTCTGCTATGTGCAAGTCATTGTGTTAGATCCTGGTTAAGATCCCTTAAGAAACAAAATCTTAAAAATCTCAGAGAAAGATAGCTGAAGATTATTCTTTTCCAAAGCAAATTTTCATGGGCATTCATTAAGTACTTATTATGACGTGATCAGGATCCAGGATTCTTCTATCTTAAGATCCCACAATCTTTAGTGCTGCCCCCCACAAGATCATCACAGAAAGGGGAGAAAATATTGGATACTTAACCTTTTTTTTTTTTTTTTTTGCCTAGAAGTAATACACATAAATGTCTGTTTCCATCTCATTAGCTAGATCTAGTCATATGGTCCCATCTGAATGCAAGGGGCCTGGAAATAGTCTGTGGCTATGCAGACACTTCTCAGCAACAAATCTATACTATGGGAGGGAAACATAAATCTTGAATAGTCAACTAGTCATTTCTATGTTCTTGGCTCTAAGTTTAAAACTCTAGGTGGAAGGATAACTAATAAAACAAGACAGGCTTTCAAGCATTCAATTCTTCTGAAAGCTTGTAGTATAGAGTAAAATAAAGGCAACAGGCATGGTTCTTAGAAATAACTAGTTCTAACCACTGTTGCTTTGAAACTCCTACAGCATTATTTCACAGGTAGTTTTCTGTTACGGAGTTCTATTATCACTGTCATCATTACCCCATCTGTTGATGTGAGTGCCCTTGAAATAAATGAGTGACCAAAACCACACTAATTTCAAGTTTTGATAGACTCATGGGGCTAAATATTGCTGTTCACAGATTTAAAAGGATGACAGGAGGGCGCCTGGGTGGCTCAGATGGTTAAGCGTCTGCCTTCGGCTCAGGTCATGATCTAAGGGTCCTGGGATCGAGTCCCGCATAGGGCTCCCTGCTCCTTGGGAGCCTGCTTCTCCTTCTGCCCCTCTCTCTCTCTCTCTCTGTCTGTCATGAATAAATAAATAAAATCTTTAAAAAAAAAAAAAAGATGACAGGAAAGTAAAACATGATTCATTTCAACTTCTTGCTGTGGTAGTATTAAAAGAGCTATACATGTCTGGATATTTGAGATGAATGAAAACAGGACTATCATTTAAGGTTATTCAGGTTGTGAACTGCAGATAGTAGGGACACCATTCACATTATAGACTTTGTTGACAGTGTCCTCCTAAAGTTATGTGGCTATTCTGTAGAGGACCTGAATGAAAATTTTAGCAGTGGAGTCATTAGGACAACAATGTTTAAACACAATTTATGATGCTGTAATTATAAATTCACACTGGGACCCAGCAGATAACTTTCCTTTTAGATTTTTTTAATACAAGTTTTCTTGTATTTTCTTCATACAGTATGTAAGGAAGTCTTGCATTTCATGTTCCTATGCGGAAGTGGAAAGTAAAATCAAAGAAAAGAGTTGAGTGTATAATGAAAGGTAAAGAAACAGAAAATGGAAGGGTGAAGAAGCTATGACATATTCAGAACTAAATGAGTAGATGAGGAAACCTCTCTAAGCCTCTGATCACTCATCTATAAAATGGGAGGCTTGGGCTAGGAGGTCTTTGACATTCATTCTTGTGTACAGTGTTCAAAAAAAACCATAGAATGTAGAGCAACCTATTGCAGGAGTTGCTGTTTTACCCAAGAAATATCCCATAAAACAAGAAGAGTAGTTCTGTGGCAGAAAACATTTTTCTGGGAGTCAGAAAAGCTAGATTATAATGCTGGCTCTGCTGCTAACTTCCTATCAGTTATTTCACCTATCTGAGCCTCATTTTATCCATTTCTTTTTTTCTTTTTTAAGATTTATTTATTTATTTATTTATTTGAGAGAGAGCCAGAGAGAGAGCACAAGCAAGGGGAGCAGCAGAGGGAGAGGAAGAAGTAGGCTCCCTGCTGAGTTCAATCCCAGGACTCTGAGACCATGACATGAGCTGAAGGCAGATGCTTAACTGACTTTTATCCATCATTTTATCCATTTCTGAGTCTCAGCTTATCCACCTGTAAAAATAACATTAAAATAAAAAATGGTCTGTAAGTTTATTCCTACTCTTAGTATTGTAGAATTAAGAATGGATGGATGTTTTTGGCCTAAAACAAACAAAAAGGTCCTGAGTGTCATTGAATCTGCACTGGAGTCAGATAGGCTGAGAAAAGCTCACCAAAGAAGAAATATAAGTGAGAGCACAAGATGATCTTTTCAGTTACTCCATCCTAGGTGTCACTGCTTATAAAAATGTATTAAACTCTTTAGGTATGATCAAATCAGTACAGAAAACTGAAATGCATACCACCCTTCTGATAGGTTTTTTGAATTCTAAATCTGTAGAAAGATTTCTTTTGCCGGTGATTAATTTAGTTTCATCTGGTTTCATTGTTTACCAAGCTTTCCTTGGTTGGCTGATAATCATCTTCAAAAATGTGTTCTGTATTCTTGAAATTTGCTAAAAGAAGAAAACTTAAATGTTCTCACCACAAAAAAAGGTAAATGTGAGGTTATGAATAGGTTAATTAGCTTGATTGTGGTAATTATTTTACTATATTTGTATTGTAAAATACCACCATGTATACCTTAAATATGTGCAGTGTTTGTTTGTCAGTTATACCTCAATAAAACTGGGGAGAAGAGGCTAAATAAACAAAAAGTGTGTTCTGAATATCTCCTGATATTCAGGAGATATAATGACTACAATAGTAGTCATTATAAGCATTAACAAAAGTAAAAGAAAAATAGGCCTGATCTCATAGAGCTTTGGGTACTTCCAATAGGTGAGGGAAGTAGCTAATTGGAAAGGTAATTTTAAAAACTAAATTGTAAACCTGGCTTCAGCACACCTGAAGGTCCTAAACATGTCATGTGAAGGAACATGAGTCATATTCCTATTAAAGAACATATAAAAGATACTCATTAAATATTTGTAGGTTGAATGAATGTGCCTGGGAAAACAAAATCCACCTGCAACAAAAGCGGCCAGTGAACAAAGCTATCAGTCACTGTTATGGGTATTAGTGGAAAAAAATAGTAATAATGCTAGCCCCCTTGAGAATTTCTAACCATATCCCTGCTCTTGCAGTTTGGATTTTGAATCCATATTATATATGTAATATAAGTAACTCTAAGAGGAGATATAAATAAAAATATTTCGTGTGGGTAACAAACACCTCTGGGGGCCAGCTAAATAGAAATTCTCTTGGTAGGAAAGCATCCTCAACCAAGGGGGCTCAGGATACCTAGAGATTAACTTCAGTCAGATATGAGATTTTAATAAGAGATTGCCAAATGCATAAGGAAACAAACTGATAGCAAGAGTCAGCAAAAGAAAGAGGAGACAAAGGAAAGAGAAGAGGGAGGCTAGGGAGAGAGATTGATTTAGATTGCCAAGAACTTTAGATATTGGAATTATCAGGCACTGAATATGAACTATGATAGTAGTCTTATTATCTATCGATGTTTAATAACCCCAGAACTCAGTGACATAAAACAACCAGTAGTTATGCTCATGGAGTCTGTGGGTCAGGACCTCTGGATTTGGGGAATGGTTTTCCTTGCTCCATGTTGCCTGGGTCCACAGCTGGATGACTGGAAGGCTGGAGCAACTCAACAGCTGGCTGCTGCAATACTCTGAAGGTTCGTTCACTCATATTTCTGGTGGTTCATGCTGGCTGTGATTGAGGCCCTAGCTGGAGTTATCAGTCAGAACATCCAAATGTGGCCTCTCCATGTGGCCTGGACTCCCTCACAGCATTGTGGCTGGTTCCCAGTGCGTCTGCGGAGACAGGCAGAAGCTCTATCACCTTTTCTAACCTAGCCTCAGAATCATGCAGCATGACTCCTACAGGATTCTATTCAAAAAAGAAATCAGTCGGTCTCTTGCTGCAGCAACGTGAGGGGGAGCACCAGGCGCCGGGCTCGGAGCGGAACTCCACGGATCGCTTTAAGAAAATGGCAGACAAGCTGGACATGGGAGAAATCGCCAGCTTCGATAAGGCCAAGTTGAAGGAAACGGAGACGCAGGAGAACACCCTGCCGACCAAAGAGACATTGAGCAGGAGAAGTGGAGTGAAATTTCCTAAGAACCTAGAGGATTCCCCACGCCCGTCATCTTTGAGACACCCCAGTCGTGATGTGGAGGAAGAAGAGCCACCTGCAAGATGGACACGAACGACAAGCTGCACTGTGAACCTGGGCACTCCATGCCGATGCCACCGGCTTGCAGGTCTCTGAGGGGACCCCCCCCCCAATCGGACTGCCAAAATCTCCAGTTTGCCCTGGGATATTATAGCAAATTATTTGTATGTTTAATGAAAATAAAACACACCTCGTGGCAAAAAAAAAAAAATCAATCACAAAGGCCTAGCCAGGTTTGGAAGAAGGGAAAAGAGACTTCACCTCTTGATAAGGGCTGCTGTCAAGGTTCTGAGAGGGAATTTGGAACCAGAAATATTGCTGTAGCCATCTTAGAAAGACAGTCTGTTACAATAGGTAAAAATATTTGAACAAATAGAAGATAGAAATGGGGGAGAGGAATCTTGAGACAATAAACTATTAAAATTAACCAGTTAGATTTGAAAAAAAGAACTAGCTAGATCTTACAGAACTAAAAAATGTGTGATTATTAGAATTTGAAATTCAGTGGATGGATTAAATAGCAGATTAAATATCTTTAAAAAATACTTAATGTGCTGGAACACAGAGTTTAAGAAATTACCTGGAATAGGGGTGCCTGGGTGGCTCAATTGGTTAAGCATCTGCCTTTGGCTAGGGTCACAAGGATCGAGCCCCGTGTTGGGCTCCCTGCTCAGCAGAGAGCCTGTTTCTTCCTCTCCTCCCTGCTCATGCTCTCTGGCTATCTCTGTCTCTCCCTCTCTCCCTCAAATAAATAAATAAAATCTTTGAGGAAAAAAAAAAGAAATTACCTGGAATATATTATGGAGAAATAGAAGGTAAAAAATATGAGTGATTGAGATATGTAAGACAGTAAGAGAAGGCCTAATATATGGGGTTCAAGAAGAAAAGGATAGAGAAAGTAAGGCAGAAGAAATATTTGAAGATGTAATGCAGAATATTTGCTAGGATGTATGAAAGATATGAATGCTCAGATTCTGGCAATACTGTGAATCTTAACAAAAAATAAAAAATTCCATACCTGGATAAATAATGAAATTACAGATAAAAAGATTTCTTAAAAGCAGCCAGTGGAAAAAGTTACTTAGAAAGAAATAACATTTAAACTGATAGTTGACTTTGCAACCACTATAGTATCCAGGAGACTGTGAAATAATACCTTTAAAATGCTGGTAGTTAAAAAAAAATAAAATGCTTATAGTTGGTACTGTCAACTTAGAATTATGGATCTAATAAAACTATCTTTAAAGCATGAGAGCAAAATAATGTTCAGATGTTTTCTGTTTGTTTTTTTTTTTAATAGAACATTTCACAGAGAGACCCTCATTTAAAGAACTTCTGAAAAATGTGCTTCAGGAAGAAGGAAATTCTTCTCAGAGGGAAGGTCATCAAAGAAATTAGTAATTTTCTATATTAAACAAAATAATGTCTAATTGTAGGGTTAAAGAAAAAACTAAAATATACTATACAGTAGTAGCATATAAATTGGAAGGGGTTGAACGGAATCAAAGTCTTAAATTCTTATAGTGTTTGAGAAGATAGAAAATACATTGTCAAGTAGTCATGAAAGAATTTTAAGGGAACCACTAAAAAAAATAGAAATAAACTCCAAACAAGTAGAGCAAAAAAACTATTGGAATAAGAAAAAAAATAGAGTCCAAAGGAAGACAATAAAGAGGGGGAAATAGGCATAAAGTTAGATAAATAGGACAAGATAGAAGTATGAATATTAGTAAGTATCAGTGGGATAAACTAACCAGTTAAGTGCTTCACAACTTACTTTAAGAGATTACTATATGTTTAATGTGAAAATCCCCAGAAAAAGATAATAGGAGAAAGGAAAATTAGGGGTCATTCTTGCCCAAGAAAATGATTGTAGTCATGAATTGGTAGGAGGGATTCTGGCAATCATCAGACCTACAAAGGATATGGTGCCTACATCCATCACCCCTGATTTCAGAACGCCTACAAGGACACATTGTGCTGCCTTCTGGTTTATTTCTTGGATAGAGGTTGGCAGGAGGTCTTCATTGATATCATCCCATTTGAGGCTGTCTGTTAATATTCATGACCTGAGGCTGCTACATAGCACCTGTGTTATATAACAGCACCTTTTTTATGACCTAAGATGTCACAGTCTCATGAGTAATGAGGTGCTGGTGGGAGTTATTGAAGGATTGACTGTAGACTCTTAACCAATCCACAATTTGCAGGACATGAGGCGCCATCATAAAGAATTAAAGTGATTCTTCTCTGTTGCTGTGGACAGATTACACTCTAATTCTGTCTCTGATAGTTTATGACTACTCTCTGAGTAGTTAAAAATGTATTTTTAATAACCCTTAGAAAAGCAATTTATTTTTGCATGGGTTAAGCCTTGCTCATGTCCAGAAATTTTCAACAATCAGATCTGACCTCATAAAACTTGACCCTCCCAAAAAAAAATCTAAAGCAATATTATGTTTCCCGCTTTGAATACAGCAGATCTACCTGTGATCTATTCACTAGTATCTTAAAGCTTGAGTTGGCCAATTAGGTTAAAGTTAAAAAGCTTAGATTTGCCTCTCATCTTTTCCTTCTCTATGAGAACTGTTATTGAGTAAAGGAAAAAAGAAATGGGATGAAAATCCTTCATCCCATTAGATTTAGGTTTAGGATTATGATTAAGTTGTATATCTGAACTGGGCAGAGTAGATGTTGCCTAGTTGTAAACTTTGGCTGATTCCTGGTGATGAGGAAGACAAGTGCCAAAGTGATGGAAGTCCAGAGCAGTTCCTCAGGTATTCATGCGTCGCTTTCTTGTCTCTGAGGCAGCTGCTGCCATCTCACCTCCCAGTCCCTGCAACCCAGGGGCAGAGGTGCAGCCCCAGCACCCCAAAGAGCACTCTGCCTTCTCCAGCATCACTGCTGCTGCTCTTCTTCATTCTCTGCAGAACCTCTCCTTCTGCGGTACCTGTCTTCAAGACTTTGGGGAGAGCAAAATGATCTCCTCATCTAGAGTGGGAAGGGAATCAGGCCAGGGGCCAAGAAAAGAGAGAAATGGAGAGAGCAAGGGACTATAAAACATCTTTTCATGCTATGAACACAGGGCAAAGCATTGTGCAGTGATTTTTTTTTTTTTTTTTTGGAGGAGGGGTAGAGTTTTTTTTATCTTAAAATGACGTCTATTTAGAAAAAAAGAGATGGTATCATTTAAGTCTCTTGGACTAAATTTGGAGTATACAGAGAAAGGAAATAGGAAATCAGTTTCAGGATTAGCTGATTGTTAGTACAGCTGAGAAAGCACTAAAACACACTCTTTCTGTGCCAACAGACCTGCGGACATGTCAGGAAACAGAGATTGTAACTTTTTTATTGTCTTTTGAATTACAAGAAAATAGGAAATAATTATTCATTTGCTATGTTTTCAGAATTCCTCTGCCTGATTTTTAGATTGCAAGTGCCACAGATGCTGGTGGTTAGAAGCAGAAATTGCATTTTTACAAAAGAATTGTCTTGAAATTTTTCTAGCAAACATTATATTCTATACATCAATCTATGTTGCTCGTGTTTAGCATGACTAGAGTAGGTGAGGAGCAAAACCAAACTCTAATGTGCTAAATTAATTTGACCTTTAATATTGCTGTTTATGCTTTATTTTCAAGTATTCAAGATGCCAGTTTTATTTTCGTTTTCTATGGGGTGATTGTGAACTGTATAAAATGAAAAGAGCTTGCCCTTTGTGTTTTGATTTAAATCTTGGTCATGCCATTTATTAGCTGTCTCATTTCCTCATCTGTATAGAAGGAATAATATAACCTACCATGTAGGGGTTTGTGAGGATTAAATGGGATTATTTATGATAAGCTCCAAACACAACACTTGGTACCTAATAGATACCAAATAAATAGTGGAAATTATTAATTATTCGTGTAGCTGTCTAGTAAGGGATCTGAAATTGACTATGGTTTAAGGTTGGATGAGAAACCTTGAAGAAAAAGAGAGCATAATTCTCATTCAGACAGAAGTCCAGGTGGTACCCTGGTGAGGTCAATGCCCAGCCAGCGGTCTGTGAGCTTTGCAGCTGCCAGTGAGAACTACCTGAGAATTAAACTCTGTTCCTTTTTTTTTCCTTCTAAGGACTCCTAAATCTCATAAATTGAATTGGAATGTCAATAATGCAAACCTTTTAAGGCCAGTGGATATATGAAAAGATCATGAATTTTCTAATCCTGGCTCTCCAGTTTGAGGGACTTTGGTTTACCTCCTCACTTATTAAATTGGAAAAAAAAAAGTATAACTCCTCCTCCAAGGTCCAATGAGGTAGTGTACGTAAAAATGGTAGCATAGTGACTGATTCACAGTGCCTCATGCCTGTGTTCCTTGTTCTCACCCACCCCACCTCCCACACTCACCTCTGGCTCCCCTTTCGTGTTGAAAAATCTGCTGTTTTCTAGCAGGTCATCTCTCACTTTCGAGTAGATTCTTTGTGGTGTCAAGGCATGTTTATGGAGCAACCCTGGAGCAGAAAGCTCTGCCAATCACAGATGTGCCTTCTGGAGGACCTGATGAGCCCATCTGAGAGCCTGGAGGAAGTTTTCCAAGAGAAAATGTTTATTCTTAGTTGTTGCTTAGGAAACAGTGGGCTGATCTCTGCTTCAAGTGGCTTACAATTCACTGACAAAATATAGAAAAATTTAAATGTAAAATTGAGAGAAGAAAAATTTGCACACACATATATAATACTGAGCAGGCTCTTGTTAATGATTTGATGATAATTCCTTTTTAAGTTAGACTAGCTTTGTTAAGCTAGTCTTTACAGGCCCATAGTAATGCAGGAATCCTCACATTTTCCCTTGGTTTAATTTTCAGTACCAGGCTGTCCTGATAGGTAGCTTTTTTTTTTTTTTTTTTAAGATTTTATTTATTTATTTGAGAGAGAGAGAACGAGAGACAGAGAGCATGAGAAGGAGGAGGGTCAGAGGGAGAAGCAGACTCCCCGACGAGCAGGGAGCCCGATGCGGGACTCGATCCCGGGACTCCAGGATCATGACCTGAGCCGAAGGCAGTCGCCCAACCAACTGAGCCACCCAGGCGCCCCGATAGGTAGCTTTTTAATACAGAATAGTAATGTTCACTAACATTCCTCCCACTCACCAATGAGACCTTCATGGCACTTAACATTATTAATAATAGTCAAAGTCTTACATAATTTAGTGTTGTCATCTGACTTGGCACTTCAATAAACATGGTCTGATTAGTTCCATTTGCTTCTAAAGCTTCTAAAGCTTCTGTAGTCTGTGGTGAGATGTCATCCTTTATGATAGCTGTGTTTTGATGACAAAGAAGTGTTTTTGTTCTTCTAAAACTCTTTTGAAGGACTTCTGGAAGAATCTCTCTCTCCGCTATGAATACTTGAGGAACTACTAGAGGAAGCCACTGAGAAGTGGATAAGTCTGTGAGTTCTGGACTTGCCACCCTCCTTGGCTCAGCTATATATTGCCTACAGAATGCAAGCCCCAGAGCTTTCACCTATTTATTTAAGAGGCAGATAGTATAATTCCCATTATGCAGATGAGATAACTGAGGCTCGGTGAGGTTAAATCATATATCCAGGATTGAATTGGCTACAACTAAATAATAGAATTTTAATCCCCGGACTCTGACTTCAAGCCCAGTGTTCATTCAGCTATTTCACATTATTAGTTAGGGAAAATATGGGTTACCAAAAAGGAAACAATGAGTTTTGCAACTGGAGGAGAAAGAGTGTATTTGAGCCCTAATACAGTACACAGTGGCTACTAGTATTGACAATTTAGCACAAGGGGCAAAGAACGTTTTCCAATACCTAGAGAATGGATGTGATTCTTATATATAGGACAGGCCTTGGAAAAATGGATCTGGCACATCAGTTCTTTGAATGGCCCAACTGGTCAAGGAGACAGTTCCTGAATTGGCACAGTGCATGTGCCAATGAGCAGACTCTCCAGGGTACAAATAGGGGAATGCCTTGTGGAAATAGAGCCCAGAGCCAAGGAGACTAAGAGTTGGTTTTGTGGATACAAGGGATGAGCGAGACTCACCATATGTGGAAGCCACTAAACCAACTCACCAACTCAATGTATACCTTGAGCCAGCTGTTAAGTGTCTTTGCTTAACACCTAGCTTAGTTCAGGAACCCACATTCAGTAAAGTATTTTCTTGCTTGCCAAGCCACTAACATGTGACTGTTTTAGACTTTCTAATTTTTAGTAAGAATATTGAGATCTATGTGCCAGGGATCATTCTTCGAAGTGAATAAGATCATTAAGATCTCTGCCCTCTTGGAACTTACATGCTAATTGGGGAACCCATACAATATGGAAATTAAACCTTAGAAAGAACCTTACTATGCAGAGATCCAACAAGATTATTGTGATAGGTGTGACTGGGTAGCTAGTTTGAGTGGTGAAGAAAGGCATTTCAGTAGGTGACATTAGGCTAAAATCTGAATGACAGGGGTGCCTGGGTGGCTCAGTCTGTTGAGCATCCAATTCTTGATTTCGGCTCCAGTCATGATTTCGGTGAGATCAAGTCCTGCGTCAAGCTCTGCACTGGGCGTGGAGCCTGCTTAAGATTCTCTCCCTCTTCCCCCCCAATCGTGTACTCTCCCCGCCCCCAAAAAAAAACCTGAATGACAATAAAAAGCCTGCTCTGCCCAGGTGAATAAAAAGGGACATTCTTGGTAGAAGGACTAAAGGGGCAAGGACCCTGAGGTGGGAACATGTTCAGGATTGTTGACGAACACCTAGAGGGCCAATGTGGCTAGAGTGTAGTGAGGGAGTAGACCAGTGGAATAAGATGAGGTATAGAGGGGGTGAGCAAGAGCAACAAATTTGTGTTTTATTTTTAGTGTAATGAGGAGCCATTGGAGAATTCGAAACAGAAATAACATGATATGCTTTGTTTTGAAAAGATAGCTATCTGCTTTGTGGATAATTGATTATTGGGAGTGGAAGTGGAGGCAGGGTGACCAATTAGAAGGTGATTATAGTAGTCAGGCCAGAGATGGTGATAGCTTGAACAAGGGTGGTAGTCACAGAAATGGGGAAACAAAATCAGGACACATCTTGGAAGTGAGGCAATAGGACTTGCTCATAGATTGGATGATACAGAGTGAGGGGGTCACATTTAATCAACCCTGGCAGGCAACAAGGTAAAACATGTCCTAACCATTAATTGTATAAGCTGCTTGTCCACACTTGAGTTGGTAAAGAAAAGGGATCTGTGAGTCTTTGTTGAATTTGGGTGCTGATGGCAATAACTGCATCATCTCTAGATCCTGGAATAGTTTAAACAAATGGACAGCGAGAAACAACAAGGGAAAAATTGGGACTCTCTTTGGAAGTGGTAGCTGTTTTGTTTCATTCATTCATTCATTCATTCATTCATTCATCAAATATCTAATATCTGTTAGGTGTAGCTGAGGGCTTAAATATAAAAAAAAAGTGAGAGCTACTAGGAAGCTTGCACTCTTGTGTCCTTGTAGGAATCTTCTCAAACAGTACACCTGGAAGTTACATATTTGGATTGGGATTTCTGTGGACACCAACCCGATTAATATTTGCAACAGATATAGCAGCCCTTTGGTTTCTGAGTTGGTTGTGGTCTTTCTACAGCCGGAACAATTTAGACCTTCTTAATGCACTTCTGAAAAGAATGCTGGAATCTCTACTCTTCCTGACTGAGAATCCATGATTGTTCTCTTCACACTCTCACTTACCTCTTCTTATTCCTGAGACTGACTTGTATACAGGGGCAGAAAGTATTACTCTTTTCCTGGAAGTATATAAAGGGTGCCTAGAGTGCCTTGCTTTTCCCTCACACAAGATCCAAGCTGCATTAATTTATCATTGAATATTTCCATTTTAAGAAGCTGTTAATTCTAATAAATGTTGATGGAGATTTGAAGCCCAAACATTTTAATAAAGTCATAAATCAAGAAGCTAAAGAAGCTTTCTTCACATGTCCTCACACAAAATTAATCTACTGGATAGAAGGTTTCCCACAGTGTTACAGCGACTGCTTTGGGCGGACAGAAACATTCCCAGCTTGGGTTTTAGTAAGCTATGGTCGTTGAAGTGCAAAAGTGATATGGAGAAACTTAACTCTGTAGTTCAAAGTGTCAGTCGCTGCATGCACTTCTCTCCTCAGATTCTAACTTTGGTCATACCTGGCCCTAAAGTTGCACATATCAGAGGGTGAGCATCACTAACAGATGTCTTTGTTTCACTAGTTTATCCCTGCCCTTTGTAAATGCAGTAACCAATGTACTTACCATTCAGATCAGGTCCCAGGTTAATATCCAGCCTTCACTCTGCATTGCCTCATATACTCATCTTTGGAATTCTGCAGCTATTACCTTTATGTGTTGAAATGAGAAAGTGCCCTATTTATGGACTAAATTCTTCCTAATATTTTTTTCAATTGTCTGAAAATATTCCCTTATTTAATAATCTCATACTTATGCAGTTTCCTTGGGCTCAGTAGATCTCTTTCAACATATTATATCTGTTCTATATAGTGTCATGTATTATTTAAATGCATTTATTATAAAAGGGGACATGCACAAGCTTTGCAGATTGCCAAAAAGGTTGCCCTCTGGGCAGATTTTCTTATGAACTACATAACTCATGAGCTTTTCCTCCTTCCTACTTTCATATACAGAGCATCCTGGTACCAGGTATTCCCACAGTAATACAGAAAGATTGTTCAAAAAAAAGGGGGGGGAGAAAGAAAAACAGCACTGAGCTTTCATGTCTACTGCTTTAAGTTTCTGTGAGCCCACCAACGAAGACAGAGGGTCTGGGGAAAGCAGGGAACCCTATCCCCATTTCTATCATTAGAAATGAGTGTTGTGGTATCTGTGGATTTTGAGTATTTGGTTCCTCAGGTATCTATCTAGTAAGTGCCTACTGAGTGTCAAGCCCCACTGCCTGCTGAGGATGCAAGCAGGAGGAGATGTGGTTCCTGCCTTAAATAACTGTGGTCCAGTAATCCTACCCCTTTCACATAACAGAGTTGTTTTGCAAAAATCTTGACAAAAATTCCAAATAGAATCCCTTTTCTGCCAGGCATCTTTTTTCCAAATCTCCTGAGAATGGGCTCTTGGCTTATTATTATAAAACAAATTTTCATTCCAAATACCCTGCTAATGTAATGACAGTGAGAACCACCATTTGAGATACTTAAGCCTTCCAAAGTTTTGGAAGTTCTCTGCTGCTATAGGTCATAGCGATGGTATATAAAACTTTGCAAGCCAATTGCTTTGTCCTGACCCCTTGAGGATACCCCCCAGGTAAGGTGGAGAGCACCAAAAAGAACTCCAGGCAGTGGTGAACTGGAAATGCTTGTAGTTTCTTGGAGAAAAATAATCAAAATACCATGTGGTAATTTAAAGGGAATAAATCGGAGTGACAAGTGAGAAATTAGCTGAATTATATTTTTCTGCATAAACAATTAAGTAGCAAGGAGCATTTGTATCATCTGAAGCTAAGTTATTGCTTAAATGTGTGCCACCTTTGAAAGTTGTATCCGTTCTTTTGGTATGCTACATATGCTACTGTTTACTACATTATTAGTCTATCCTAATTATAGTTAGAGTAAATCTGTTTAGTGCTTGGAGAATCTGACTTATAAGTGTAACAGTGAGATTTCTTCATGGATCTGAAGAAATCTGGCTCATAGATGAGCTCATGATTTTTCTGAGTTATTAAGATAAACATTAAAGAGTATTCACTGAAATGAAAAACAGATTTGTTGGTTTAATGAGTAGGTTATAATCTTGTGTTTATGTCTCCCAAAGGATTTCTGTGAAATAGTTCCTTTCACTTAAATTCAAAAATGATTCATTTTATATAGTATTTTTGTGGTGAATAAGAAAAATCCTTACAAAAATAGAGCGTTAGAAATTCTTAAAATTTGACCTCCCTCAAATCCCTGAACACTGCATCCTTACTTTTGACTCATTGGAAGGGTGAAAAATTCTGAGTGGTAATACTTAGAGATTCCATTGATACTAAAAAGTAATATTCACTAGTTTGAGTTTGAATTACATCATTCATGCCAGCTTCTGGAAGTATGGACTTTCAAACAGCAAGTGGCCCAAAGTTAGCAAGGGAAGAGTGAGAACACACAGATGATCTCCAGCCTGAGTAAATCTAAGCCTGCAGGCAGCATTTGAATAAAGTGGAAAAGTTAGTCAGTCATGCTGCCCTTCTCCAGACCACGCAACCCCTGCTAGAAGGCAAAGGATAGGACATCTGCTGCCAAAGTCACATCCAGTTTGGAAATGATTTTTTTCTTCCTCTCAAGCCTGAGATAAGAGAAGTTAGCTCTGCTGTTTCAGAGCATTTGTTTGATATGTTCATGGTGTGGTCAGTATCTCATGCTACAAAGAGGATAATCGGTGATTTGTGGAGTATTGGGATTCTGGAGGTGAAAATTCTTGGAGTTTAGATACTCGACTTTAGAGAAATAGATAACGGTATTGATTCACCCAAAAAAGGCTATCCTTTAGACTGTTTTCCCTGTTGGTAATAGATTACTTCAGCTATCCCATTCTCTTGTCCAGATTGCTCATGAGCAAGAACCTCATTTATAGCTGCTTGTCTGTGACTAGGTATTGATTCTATGAAGTTGGAACTATGACTTTCTCAGGGGGAAGCCAGCTGAGACTGAACTTATGTCCACAGATGACAACACCATTTTCTAGCAAAGATAACATCATCTCCTCTCCCAAGTTGTCATTACATTCTGTTCCTTTCTGCTTTGGGTACAAATCATCACAAAGAGATGCAGTAGTGGTGTTCTAAGCACATATCCTGGCTTTTAAAACAGTCCATGATATGGGTCTAGATCTGTTTGGAGAAAAAGGTGAGACCACGAGTGTGCAAAGTACTTACCACAAACAGAACTGGACTTGATGATTATCTGTAAAACAGGCAAGGGAGAAATTACCTAGCTTACAGAGTTGCTGAGGGAACTAAATGAGAGAATGCAGGTATGCCAATCAGGAAAACAGGAAGCAGAAATCATGCTAGATGATGGTTCAAGCAGAAAGGGATAACACATAGGAGTTAGGTGCTTATGAAACCACTGGAAATCTAAGAGAACAAAAATCAGGAATTATTAGGTTCAAGGACACACCACTGTAGCAGCAATTCAGGGGTCAG
>NC_138369.1:77451669-77473576 GCF_054177405.1 Leptonychotes weddellii
TTCAGAGTCCATAGTCTCTCATGGTTCGTCTCCCCCTCCAATTTCCCCCCCTTCATTCTCCCCCTCCTGCTATCTTCTTTTTTTTTTAACATATAATGTATTATTTGTTTCAGAGGTACAGATCTGTGATTCAACAGTCTTGCACAATTCA
Organism: Leptonychotes weddellii; assembly: GCF_054177405.1. NCBI lineage: Eukaryota > Metazoa > Chordata > Mammalia > Carnivora > Phocidae > Leptonychotes > Leptonychotes weddellii. The sequence continues at coordinate 77,451,821 of NC_138369.1, forward strand.
CAGCGCTCAAGTTGATTTTTAATGACACCCAGATGACTGAGGGGTTGTTCCTCCCCCAAGACTTAAAGTTGGCACTACTGGCTTAGGAGGCCCTATTGATTTGGTTGAGACTGCTGCCAGAGCTCCCAGGGCACAGTCATGACCAGGTTGTTCATGGAACATACAGCTTTACTTGGGGATACCTCTCATTAGCAGGTAAAATCAAGAGCCTCAGCAGTTCCAGGGGAGAAGCAGTTTGGTCAATATGCTATAGAATTGTGCTGTCCAATATGATAGCCACTAAACACATGTGGTGATTCAAATTAATTAAAATTAGGGGCACCTGGGTGACTCAGTTGGCTAAGCATCTGACTCTTGATTTCGGCTCAGGCCATGATCTCAGGGTCCTGGGATCAAGCTCCATGTAGGGCTCCCCACTCAGGGGGAGTCTGTGTGTCTCCTCTGCCCCTCCCCACTGCTCACGTTCTCTCTCTCTCTCTCTCTAATAAATAAATAAATCTTTAAAAAGTAATTAAAATTGAAGTTAAATAAAATTTGAAATTTTCATTAGCCACATGTAGTAAGTTGCCACCATAATGAATGGTACAGATACAAAATATTTCCATCAATTGCAGAAAGTTCTATTGGACAGCACAGTTAGAATGTGTCTTCACATGTGAATCACAATTTGCAAGCCTATCTCTAAACTGTACAATCTTCGTAATTTTTTTTAAATATTAATGGTATCAAGTATCATTTTAGGACCCCAATACTTTCCCAGTCTGCACCTATAGTCTAGCACTTTTACATGACCCACAAAGCTGTCCTATGTGTTTGGCAAGGAAAGCTGGGATTATGGTGGTGGCTGTTTGATACCTCAGTGACCAGTTGACTGTTATAAAAAGTTGGTTATTCTTGGTTGGGCCAGTTTGGCGTAGATCCACTAGGAATCATCAAAGCCAGACATAGGCAAGACAGGATCCTTTAATTATGTGTCCTTTTTTTTAATTTAACTCCCTCCAGACAGAAGCTTCTTCTTGCTTGTAACATTCTGTATGCCTTTGAGGTTTGATGTTTTACCTTGAAACTCTAAACTAATTCATTTAAAAATTTGTCCTTGAGGGGCACCTGAGTGGTGCAGTTGGTTAAGCATCCAACCCTTGGTTTTGGCTCAGGTCGTGATCTCGGGGTCGTGAGATCGAGCCCCGTGTCAGGCTCCGCACTAGGCCTGGAGTCTGCTTGAGACTCTCTCTCCCTCTGCCCTTCCTCCTCCCCGCCAGCTCTCTCTCTTTCTCTCAAATAAATCTTTAAAAAATAATTTAAAAATTGTCCTTTAGTTCCCAATCTGTTAGTAGACAAAAACATATATTTTGGATTGGATGTGATCATGGTAGCCTGCACTATAGGGCAGCACTCATTTGCAGATGAAATACACCTATCCTTGCATCATTTGTTGAGGCTACGGTGCTGTGATTCTGAGTCCTGTGTGCAAGAACCTTTATGGCCAGTATCCCTATCATTCATTCTGTAACTACAGGCGTCTCTCTCCACCTTCCATTCTTGGCAAGCACAGATGTGTTGGGAGAATATCCCAAGTTTGGACTGCCAAGTAAGGAGCTGCAGTGGAGAGATATCTACTGAGCTTCTGCAAAAAGTCTTAAGTGAGACCATTGAAAACAAATGAAATATTCATGCTGTTTTCTCCTCCAGGTTCTGTAATTCTCTTATATTAATTCAGATGACAACAAAGCTACATATGTTATTATTTGGTTCTCCATAGAAGTACCTTCACCACCCTAGAATTTTACATTACGCTTTTAGCTTTTCTTGAAAGTAGCTGTAAGTGTCCTGCACTGCTTTTTAAAAAAAATATCAAAGACACCATTGCTGTGTTGTTTAATGGCCTCTTACTTAAAGACTTGGGAGACAGGGGGGCGGAGCAAGATGGTGGAGGAAAGACTTGGGAGACAAATTCCTCTTATAGTTCAATACGAGGGCAAAAGTTGTCTTTACAGATGAACTTACATGCTACCTCTTTCAAATGTTTAAGAGTTGTGCAATTCATTCAAATCTTTTTTCCTTGGCTCCAAGGAAGTTCTAAAAAAATTTTTTGTTCATTTGCAGTAGTTCTCCTAGCCTAGATTATCTGGTATAATATCCCCCACCCAGCCTTATCATCACTTTTACCTATTATTATACCTTCTTATATTTAAGAGTTTCAGTTTTTGTTATTGTTGGTTTTAGTAATTTTTTGTTCTTATAAATATCCTATTATCTTTGGACATAGATTAAACATCAATAAACCAGTGAATAGCAACTTGGATATGAGTAGTCACCTATGGAGGCTTTTAAAATGTATATGTCTGGAGCTTACCTCACAGCTAGTGAATCCGAATCTCTGGGGCCAGTACTGGAGTGTGTGTGTATATATGTGTTCTTTTAAATCTCAACAGGTAATTCTGATGTGTTCCTTTAGTTAAGAGCCATTGAATTTACTCAGTGAATGAATGGTGTAATAAAAAAACCTGGAAATTAAGCAGTTAATTAACTGAGTCATGGCTGGCTTGTGTGAGATGCTGGGTCAAGCAAGTAGTGACATATGCTTAAAGAACTTTGAACATAAAGGGATATAGTTGCTGTAAAGTCATGATTCCAGGGCAGTTGACTTCATTCATTTGTTCATTCCAGCTATGTGCTAGGTACTATGATTGGCACTGAGGATACCAAAATGGTACAGTCCCCTGCATCTAAGGAGCTCACAGTCTAGTGAGCTATGAGACATATAGATAATGACTAGACATTATAATAAATACAGATATGGGGACATGCCCAAAGCATCAGAGAAGCCCAAAGAAAAGGCATCTGGCCAAATCTTTAAGGGAAGAGGTCAGTGAGGGCTTCCTGAAGGAAACATCTAGAGATCTGGGTCCTAAAGGATGATTAGGAGGTATCAAGATGAAAAGTTTTCCCAGAAGAGGGACCAGTGGTTTGTGGGAAACTGCACACTATGTATAGGTCATCTATTGCTGCACAACAAATTTCCCAAAAACTGAGTGACTTAAACAACAAACTTACTGTTGATCTTGCTATTTCTTATGGGTCAGGAATTTGGAAGCAGCTTAGGTGAAGGGTTCTTGCTATAGGAGTCTCATTTGGTTGCAGTCATCTAAAGGCTTAATTGGGACTGGAGGATCTGCTTCTGAATGGTTCTCTCACATGGCTGTTGGCAAGAAGCCCCAGTTCCTTACCATGTGGGTTTCTTGATATGCCTGCCCATGTGTCCTCATGACAAGACAACTGGCTTCTCCCAGAGTAAATGATCCAAGAGAGGACAAAGGAGAAGCCAAAACTTCTTTTATGATCTGATCATGGAAGTCACACAAAATTCTAGTGATTACACAGGTTAGTCTTATGCAACATGGGAGGGACTACATACAAGGGTAGAAGACAAGGATCATTGAGATCATCTTGGGAGCTGGCTTCCACACATGAACATCAAGCTTAAGATGTGGGAGTGGCAGAAGAATCTGTCAAGGTGCTGAACCCAACCAACCATGAAGGAGTCCAAAGGCCATCATTAAGAAGCTGAGATTTTATTTGGTAGGCAATGTGAAGCCACTCAAGGAGTGATAAAAAGAGAATTGATGGTGTCAGATTTACATTTTAGAAAGGGCTCTTGGACAATATGGAGAAAGAGTTTGGAACAGAAGGGCCAGTGAGCTGTCATAAATTCCAGTGAGATGATGCAGACCCAGGCCAGGGCAGTTTTGGTATGGAAATGGAGACCTTTGCTATGTGAGCTCCATTATGGAACATAACGCCAAGTAGCATTGGCATCACCTTAGAGCTTGTAGAAATCAGGATTCCAGGCATCACCCTAGACGTACTGAACAGAATCTGATTTATATGGACCTAATAGTTTGAGAAGTACTATTATAGAGGATGTAGTAGAAATAATTGGGAATGTGAGTGCTGAGGGAAAAAAAGGACAGAAGTCCTATTTGCTCCACTTCAAAGCTAGAGAGCACATTGTAAACATTTTTACCTGAACCTACAGAATGAGTCCAGAGAGCTTTGTATATGCAGTGTCACTGTTAATGTGATACAATCTAATAACAAGAAGACATTCTCTTTTATTATAAATTGTAGTCATGTAAGTGGTGCCAACAAAGGAAACCTACAAAATGTTTCCCTGTTATGAAGTTTTATATTATTTTTCCAACCAGCTTATCTGTCTTGTCTGAGAGTCTGAAGAACAGGTACCTAAATTCTCAGAAAGGAGACCATGAGGAATGGAATAATATGATAACAAGGATTTGGAAAGCTACGACATAATGCACATTCTGGAAAATGTCCTGATTTTCAGATGACCTTTCCAAGCATTGTCTTTTCTGGAATCAGATTTGGGAGCCAATTAACTGCTGGGACTCACACAGTAAATGTTTGCCAGGAAATCCATTACTTACATTATGGTCAATGGGAGCCACCACCCAGTGGCTTCTGCACTTGTTAAGTACAAGTGCATTGTGTGATGTCTGCAGGCTGGCAAGCACCAATTGTCATGTGCTATGTGTCAATCTTGGCTTTTTTCTTTCATTCCTCTACCCAGTTCTTTGCAATTAGGAAAGTTATACAAAAATGAATTTGTTCTGGATCTTAGAACTTAAATACATATGCTAGCCAGTTCTGCAAAGAAAGAGGAGGGAGAGGGGGAGGGAATATGAATGAATGACTGGAAAGAAGAAGGGAAAGGGGAAGAACCTCAAAATACTTATAACCAAGCATTGGCACAATGAGAGTGCTTTATTCATGGAGGAGGAAGAGTTTCCAGTGAGTTACTGATCATTTATTGAGTCATTTTTAACTGGCTCCTTACAATGCTATGAAGTTACCCATTGCCGTTTAGAGTGATAGGCAAGTCCCTGACCAGTAAATCTGAGGCTGCCAATAATTATACTGCCTTAGGTTGTAAAGCTCAAAGCTGCCTGTCTCCTATAAACTCCTTCTGTGGGATTCCCAGGGATCATCCCTAGTTGCAACTAGGACTTTCTCAATTGTACTGCACCCCTCCTGAGCTTCAGGGGCTTCCATGTCAGTACTCCCGACCCAAACCCTAAGTGAGTATTGAGATCCACTTTCTCCTCATGGAAATGAGCTAGTGAAGAGGTAAGAGATGCTAATTAAGATCATTCCCAACTATTTTGTGAAAGACAAACTTCATTTTCCTCTTTTTGGTTATGTCAACATGCCAGGCATCACATCCCTATTCCTCAGAAGATTTACTTTTGGAGATATTCTTTGAGATTCCAAATAATCATGTATCACAGAATTTGCAACTTACCCTCTCCCCCAGTTCCCAACTTCAGCTTTCCTGGTCCTCATTACCCTACTTTTCTGTATTTAATCCCATAGTACTAATCACCTTCTAAACTACAGTATAATTTACTTATCTTTATTATCAAGCTCCCTCCACTAGAATATAAGCTACATAAAATCAGGAGTTTTAGTCTTTTGTGTTTATTGCTATACCCCTAACACCTAGAAAGTATCTAGAACGTTGTAGGTATTCAATAAATATTATTTGAATAAAGATCCCAAAGGACCATGAAACCCATTTTTTGCCTTTATTTAGAGATAATGAGATTAGAATGCTGTTTGTGACTTGGCTGAAGGTCACACAAGTTTGCAGAGGCAAATGTAGAGCTTGAACCTAGATATTCCTCTCAAGCCTGTGTCCTTTCCACCACCCCCTGCTGCTTTTGGCTGGTGGAGATGGGTTGGGGACTGGAGGCCATTGGTCCTAATCCATAAGAAGGGACTTTCTGAGTCCTGCCCAGAAATAGGCAGGTATAATGGACATCTTCTCTCAAAAAGACCCTGGCAGTTAGATGTGGCTGAAGCTTTTTGTTTCTTGGTCATATTAGCCAATTTTTGCTGCTAGGATTTTCTCCCTTTTTGAAGAATGCCCCCACATACATACACACAATTCCCCAGCCACCCTAAATCAGCACATAGCTCTGTCAGGAAAAGAGATATAACCTCAACCCCAACCTTCCTTGGTGCAGCTTGGGCAGAGGAACTGGTGATAGAATTATTGAGGTGCTAATGCCCCTCTTCTAAGCCATCCCATTGGAAAAAAAAAAAACACACACCATTATTTTGACCTTTGAACCATCCCAAGATACTATTTTTAGTGACTTTGGTTCTTGCCACTCCTAGTTACTTCAGATGATCACACAACCTAGCACTGTACCCCAAAACTGTACCCCAGCATCTGGACAGTCATGCCATGCGCTTTGCCCTACCTTGTACCACCCTCACCATCTCTAAGGGGCCAAGAAGGAGAATTGGAGAAACCAGGCAAGATTAAGCAAACTAACTGAGGAAGGTCAAGAGTTCTATATAAAAGGAAGAACTAGGAAACAGGAAGAGGACCAGGAAATAGGCAGGGCTTGACAGCCTGCCCTGCAGAGGCAAATTGTCTAGGGAATTGAATCAACTACATTAAAGTGTCATTAGAAAATATTAACTTTTTATCCACCAAGTACTATGTTCAAAACCTCTCTCACAAGGCCCAAAACTTCCCTCTTACAGGGCTATCATTTTTCAGTAGAAATACTCAAATTTAGTGGTTCAAATGTCATTGCTTAGAAATGATTTCTTACATGATGTTGGATTTCTAGAGAAAAATATAAGTCTTTCTGCCCATTAGATGCTGTTCATAAGAGAGAGAGACCAGGAATTAACAGTATGGTTCAGTTGGCTTCACAGGATTACCCAGCTAGTGTGTCGGTTCAGGAAGTGTCTCATTTGCAGGGAAAGAGTGATTAACACACCAGGTACTCCTCTGATTCTCCTGGGAGTTAGAGGAGGTAAAGCTCAAAGATTACATTTACAGACTATCATGAGCCAGCCCCTACCTAGAAACAAACCAAGTTTGTTTTTATCATTTCATCCTTCTCTAGCCCACAGACTGGTCTTATTCCTGCCACCTTACATTCATTCATCTGAATCACTGTTGTGTTAGGCTCTGTGTTAGGTATGCACCAAGGAGGCAAAGAGGAGTCCTACACAACCTCTGTCTTTGAAGACCTCAAATGGTTCATAAAGATGTAAGTAGGTAAGCAAGTAATCAACAACTAATGGCAAAATTAATGCATGATAATAAAAATACACTGACATTAGGTTGTGTGCTCTTAATTCTGCTTTAGGAGCTCAAGCAGGCCTCTGAGAGGAGTTACCATTTGAGCTTCATGCCTTATTATTTCCCTTAAGGCCATCAGATTCCCAGATTCTCATCAATAAGCCCAAATAGGATATTCCCTCACCTAGGACTTTTTCTGTCTTTTTTTCCTTAGAAAGAAAGAGTGTGCTGGATCCTCTGACTCTAACTCAGCCATGTAGGAACACTATATGCATTTTTCTAAAAGTGGATTTATTATAATATCTGAAAAGAGACTTCTGGGAAGTCCCTTGAGGTGCAGGAAATCCCATAGACCCTACTCTCATTACTACATAGAACCATCCAAGTTTAGACCTGAACTGACCTTCCAAATCAACTTATCCTGTTTATAGTTGATGGGCATCAAATCCTCAGGAGGCTAAAGGACTGCCCAAAGTCACTCAACTAACCATAGGCAGAGCCGAGTCTAAGACCAGGCCACAGTTTTGCACTTTTAATGGTATTTTATGGGTCCCTCCAAGGAACACACATCTGTCAGTGTAGTGGAGTGAATAGGAATGGGCATGACACTAAAAAAGGGGGTGATATGTTTCAGATATTACTGAAATCCTAGAGCTGGAAGGAACTCTAGAGGTCATCTAGCCTACCTCCCTCATTTTCTTGATGAAGAAAGAGAAGCCAGGGAACTTAATTTTTTCAACCAGAGGAGGTACTACCTTCTATAGTAACTTGTAAATGTATGTGATCATTTTTGGTTGTCACGATGACTAGTGAGTGATACTGGCATTTAATGGGCAGATGCCAGGGATGCTAAACATTGGAATGAATGGAACAGCCATACCCGATGAAGACTCACCCAGCCCCAGATGTCAATAGCACATTGAGAATTATGAGATTTACATGCCTTTGCTTAAAGCAAAAGAGGCTGTTAGGAGCTAGGAGGGGACTGGCTCTGTGGTAGTTTACAGAGCAGTAGTTCACTGTTGTGTGTGTGTGTGTGTATGTTTGGGGGTGGGTCATAAACCCCTCTGATAAAACAACTTCTTTGTGGAAACCTTCACATACACATGAACTTTGCACTTAATTTTGATTGGCCCATGAGCCCATTTAAGCCCATCCATGGACTCCAGGTTAATAACTCTGGCCTACAAAGACATAAAGGTAGAAAAATTAAATATGTATATATTTTCTCAAGGATAAAACTGCCTAATGGAATGAATAATAAATGTGTCTTTTTTTTTTTCCTATCAAGTGGGCACGGTGCTATCCAGACTATTAGACTGTCTTTTGTTCATTCATCAGGAGCCTTGGATTTTATCCATCTCTTGAAAATTATAGCTAATATTTCTTAGTGAGAGCCAACTGAACACTGAACCTGCTTCCAACAATTTCCTCCTCTTTCTTGCCCCTACAGGAGCAGGACAGAGGTGGGAGTGGATACATACTTCAAAGGATTCCTCTCCCTGAGCTCTGAAGTGTCTCTTCTAGCTGAGTGTTAAAAAGACCGCAGGTTTTAAATACTAGTCAAGCTATAAATCATACACTGTTTTAAAATTTTTCTAAGTGGGCAATTTCTGACTCATTAAATCAGCTAAATGGCAAAATGTTCCATTTCAGGATGCTGTATTCCTTCCAGTTGCAACAGGTAGTGGATTATGAGCCCTGTGTGGTGCTGTCAGAGAGGAGAGGAGGGCAGGGATGAAGGCAGAGGGGAGGGCAGGGATGAAGGCGGAGGGGAGGACTGAGAAGAGGAGAGAAAGGGTGGACAGCTGGCTACCATTCTGTGAGAAAGGACTTAGAGTCACATGTAAAAGGGCCAGACTGACATTTCAGACACTCTTCAAGAGCTTTACTTATGTCTCATTTATAGCTGACAGAACCCCAGAACCCTGGGGCATATTTTCTTGTCCATTTTACTAATGAAGAAACTGAGAAAGTAAGTGAGAGAGATTTCAGTTAAGTCAAAATTCAAACTCAGGCGTGTGTGACTCCCAGGCCAAGTTCTCCCCACCCCAGTGCTTCCCAGACACCCAGCTAGTTTGTGTAAATGAGTGAATGCAGCCAACAATGCTTTCTTTTTTTTCCTTCCAAGTTTTTATTTAAATTCCAGTTAATATACAGTGTAGTATTAGTTTCAGGTGTAGGCTTTAGTAATTCATCACTTATATACAACACCCAGTGCTCATTATAACATGTGCCCTCAATACCTATCACCCTTTTAACTCATCCCCCCAACCCCCCAGCCCACCTCCCCTCCAGCAACCCTCAGTATGTTCTCTATAGTTAAGAGTCTGTTTTTTGGTTTGCCTCCCTTTTTCCCCCCTATGTTCATCTGTTACGTTTTTTAAACTCCACATATGAGTGAAATCATACGGTATTTGTCTTTCTCTGACTTACTTCATTTAACATAATACTCTCTGGCTCCAATCACGCTGTTACAAATGGCAAGATTTCATTCTTTTTTATTCAGCCAACAAAGCTTTCAAACAGCTAAAATTATCTGTGCAGCAGGTGCCTCCATAGTGTCAAATTATAGCAGCCTCCCCAGCTACAGGACCCTTCTCAAGTTGCCCTAGGTTGTTCCAGGATGCTGAGGACAAGGCTGCAGATGTTAATTTAGCTTTTCTGATGGTCTGTGCTTCTGTCAAGACCAAATGGAATCCTGTCAAGACAACATCTCCTGGGCTTTCTCGTGACTTTGAATCTTTCCTTCTCAATTGATGGGAGAGACCAAGGCCTCTGCTAAACGCACAGTGCCTGGGAATGGCAGCCCCTAAGAACTCCCCAGACCTGGCCTGGACACATCAAAAGGGAGTTTGCAGGGGCACCTACCTGGCTCTGTCAGTGGAGCATGCAACTTTTGATCTCAGGGTTGTAAGTTTGAGCCCCACAATGGGTGTAGAGATTACTTAAAATTAAATCTTTTTTTAAAAGGGGTTTGGAGTTTGCATCTACTTTCACAGGGTGGGCTTCCACTTAGCTGGTGGCTTAGTTTTATCCCCCAAAGTTCTTTTCCTGCTCCCCTTGGAGATTTGTTTTTCCCTGAGTTCAGCCAAATACAGTGTGTACTGATAGGCAAGAGGTCCTTTTCCACTGCCTCCTGTGGTGGAGTTGTATTAATGCTGAACAAATGACTCCCTTCCCACTGCGATAGTCCTTACGGTTCCCTCAGGTAACTAGGATCTGATTAACTGAATACCTTGTTTCTAAGAGGTGATCTTTCTGAAGGTACCATTTGTCAACCAGAGTAAGACACATCCCCATACTCTGCTAAGTGTGAGTTTCCACCCTTCTACCCACCCCTGACCCATTTCCAACAAAGTTGATGGAGGAGCTTACCTCTACCACAGTCTCTGAGTGAAATTCTACTGCCTTTCAGGCAGGGCATCCACAGCCTCTCCTGTTCTGAACTTGTTGAGAAATATCTCATCAAAGAGAACTAGTGAGATAAAAATCTTTTTCATTTGCTTCTCTGAGTGTCCTCTTCTTATGCCTGAAACTATTGGTTCCAAGTTGGTGCTTGATTTTCCTACTTCCAACAGTAAGAACCACAAATATTCAGTCAGACTCTGAAAATGGTCTTAGAATTCCAGTGTCAGGTATAGAGCCTGAAGACTGTTGAGAGTCCTATCATTTGAGGATTTTCATGCTGGAATTAGGTCTTTTAAAGGGGAAATGTAAAGAGCACTAGACCACAAGTCAGGAGACCAAAAGCTTAGTCAGACTCAACTTAACTGCCCCTATTACCCATGTCACTTTCTCATCCAGTTTCCACAACTGTGAAGTTCTACACTTAGATATTCTCTAAAGCAGTGCTGTCCACTAGAAATATAATAGAAGCCACATAAGTAATTTTAAATTTTTTAGTAGCTGCATTAAAACTAGGAAAAATAAACAGATGAAATTAATTTTCATAATATATTTTATTTAACCTAATGTATCCAAAACAATATTATGTTATATATTTCATGTTCTTTTTGCATGCTAAGTTTTTGAAATCCAATGTGTATTTTACACAAAGAGTGCATCTTAGTTCAGACTAGACAGACACATTTCAAATGTTCAGTGTGGCCACATGTGGCTAGTACCTACTATATTGGACAATGCAGTTTTAAAGTCTTTTCTGGCTGTTAATTTTTTAATCTGCCTCTCAGTTCTTTATTTGAAACTCTCAAGGTCAGATGCATAATTCAGAATTTTTCATATTTTAAAAGGTAATACAATATTTATCATATATTATATAATACCCCTAAGGGTTCTAGAGCAGCACCCCATGATCAAATAAATATTTCTATAGTATGACAGTTCACACTAAATGAGATAAAGACAATAAATAGCATCATGTGGGTTGGATGTTGCTGCCTAGTGAGTTAAATAAAAAAACTCAATTTTCGCAGGGTTTTACCTTTTGAAATTATAGATAAAGGATTGTACATCTCTACCATGAAAACTGTGTACACTTAGGTTCAGCATTTAGTTTTATTTATCAAAAAGCAGCCCAGCATTAATATGGCAATGTAGTTGTCCATTTGCTGGCCATGGACTTGGCATGATGTTTGAATCTTCTCCCTTGTTTTGAATCTCCTTAGTGACAGCTGTCTCCAACAAGCATAAAAAGTGATCCATGGTGGGGCACCTGGGTGGCTCAGTTGTTAAGCGTCTGCCTTCAGCTCAGGTCACGATCCCAGGGTCCTGGGATCGAGCCCCACATTGGGCTCTCTGCTCGGCGGGAAGCCTGCTTCTCCCTCTCCCACTCCCCCTACTTGTGTTCCCTCTCTCGCTCTGTCTGTCAAATAAATAAATAAAATTTAAAAAAAAAAGTGATCCATGGGGCTTAGACTTAGAATTGCCAGATAAAATACAGGATGCTCAGTTACATTTGAATTTCAGATAATCATCAAACAATTTTTTTAGTATAAGTATGTCCCACACAATATTTGAATTTCAGACAAACTGACCTGGGCATCCTACATTCTTTTTTTCTTTTTTTTTTTTTTTAAGATTTTATTCATTTATTTGACAGCACAAGCAGGGGGAACAGCAGGCAGAGGGAGAGGGAGAAGCAGGCCTTCCACTGAGCAGGGAGCCTGACGCGGGGATCGAACCCAGGACCCCAGGATCATGACCTGAGCCGAAGGCAGATGCTTTACCAGCTGAGCCACCCAGACGCCCCTCCTATATGCTTTGATACTAACTCTGGCAGGTTAAAAGCTGCTTCAGCAAGTAGAGCGATGCTTCTTATGGACCATGTAAGGTAGTGTGAGGGAAGACTGACTTTCTCATCGTGCACCACATGTACTCAGAGAAACCATTCAAAGCAGCCTTGGATAGTAAGGAGAATGGAAACATGAGTGTTTTAATTTCAGAATCCAAAAAATTAAGAATGACAAAGAATTCATGTGGAGTTTTCAATCCTCATGGCATAGGTCAGTGCAGGGGAAACTTTGATGAGCCAAAGGCTAATCTGACCAATGTTCTTAATTGACTATCTTAAAACTCTTAAGAACCTTGTCATATCATAGGCCACAAGCCAATCATGTGACCCCTGATTTGGGGTCTTCTTAATTTCCACCAAGGATTCCAGAAAGAAAACCAGGGAGAGTTTTAAATTAGGAACAATCTGGTTTGTGTTTTTTTTTTTTAATGGGGGGAGGGATTTGTTGAGAGCATAACTCCCTGTCTGAATGCCTCAGAAATGAAGAGGTGCCAAGAGGAAGTGCTGCTTTAAGAACCATCTGGCTTGCCCAGGTGCAGGGATGGGGAGGCTCAAAGACTATGTCAGAAATGGGCCTCAGCTCCTGTAAACAGCATCATTCCCAGCACTCCCTGCCAAGTTGGATACTTTGTCTCTCAAAGAGAGTCAGCAGAAGCAGGTGGCAAATTTGACAGACTAAGGAGAGGATAGCATGGTATCCACTGATTCAGCGGGGTGCACTCAGGATCCCTCGAACTTTAGTGGCATCCTTTCCAATAACTTGTAAAAGTGCTAGATCAACAGCAGTGACCTGATGGAGGAACAGTTCCAGATTAAAAGAGACTAAAGGGACATGACAAGGAAATGTGCTACATGATCTTGGATTACACACTGGATCAGAAAAAAAAAAAAGTAGTTATAAAGGACATTATTGAGACAACTGGTGAAATTTGAAATGTAAGTCATTTATTAGATGGTAGTTTTGTCATTGTTAAAATTCCTGATCATAATTGTACTGTGGATATATAAAAGAATGCCTTTGTCTCTAGTTTTTAAGGGTAAAGGTGATTTTTATGGTTTCAAATCATTCAGAAAAAAAAGTACACATGTACACATAGAAATGTGGCAAAAGTTAACTGTTGGTAAATCTGTGGGAGGGGTACAGAAGTTCATTATATTATTCTTGTAACTTAGTAAGAATTTTTTAATAAAAGAAGGAGAAAAGAATGGCAGTCTGACACAATCCAACAACAGATGTTCCAAAGGAATACCAGGGGAGAAGTTGAGGGCCCCTGCCTCCCTGAATCAGGAGCTACCAGAATTAGATTAGCTTTAGACTCTCTGCCCTTTAACTTCCCTGATACTCAGTTTCAGAGGCAGTGTGGTATAGTGATAAGAACCCACACATCAGACACAGTCAGCCCTGCTGTGTTCAGGCACAGCACGGCAGTGTCCTCACTGTTTAACTTTGCTGAGCCTCAGTTTCTTAATCCGTAAAATGGGGGGGTACTATAACTTACCTCTCAGCCTTGCTCTTAGGATTGGAGGTGATGTTTGCAAAGCACCTGGCTGAGTGTCTGGCATGTAATAGATACTCCCCCAAAATTAAATACGTCTTTGTTTCCACAGAAGAGACCATGGCCTCCTGGGTCCACAATCTTTATTTTCGTCAGGAACAGAAAACAGCAGTCTGTCACCAAGTCTTTGGACCTGAAACTCAGTCTCTGCCCCATTTGAAACTCTCTAATTGCAAACACCAGTGGAAAGCCTATTCATTTAACTGCCCTGAGCAGTGTTTCCAAGCATGATTGGTTTCCTAGCAGGCATAATCACTTCGTACAAAACCACTGCAAACCTTTTCACTTTGCTTTTGAAAATCTTTTCTTTCCCAACTGCCATACAGCATGAAAAGCAGGATCAGGTTATCATCTTAAAGGTCTGAAAAGGATGAAATTAACTCTGGACTTTAACCTCGAGACAAATGACCTCACAAGACATGGGAGGTAAAAGTAATAAGAAAAGTAGTCTGGGGCTGTGAGTGAATGGCAATGACGCTGAACTAGAAATCAAAAGACTAGGATTAGAAATGCTGGCTCTGCCGTTTACTAGCTGGTAGTTTTAAAGCAAGCCACTCTGAGCCTATTGCCTTTTTGTGAAATGGGGATGCTAAGGCTTCACATAGTTGGTGGATTAATCAAATGTGACAAAGTATGTGAGAGGCCCTTGGTAAACTGTAAAGGGCTTGCTATTCAAAGTGTAGTTCAGCGTTCAGCATCGATGCCAGAGACAGATATGCAGACTCTCAGGCCTTCCCCTAGACCTACTGAATCAGAATTTACGTTTTTGTTTGTTTGGTTTTTTTTTAAGATTTTATTTATGGGGCGCCTGGGTGGCTCAGTTGGTTAAGCGACTGCCTTCGGCTCAGGTCATGATCCTGAAGTCCCGGGATCGAGTCCCGCATCGGGCTCCCTGCTCAACGGGGAGCCTGCTTCTCCCTCTGACCCTCCCCCCTCTCATGTGCTCTCTCATTCTCTCTCTCTCAAATAAATAAAAAAAATCTTTAAAAAAAAAAAAGATTTTATTTCTGTATTTGACAGAGAGAGATACAGTGAGAGAGGGAACACAAGCAGGGGGAGTGGGAGAGGGAGAAGCAGGCTTCCTGACGAGCAGGGATCCCCATGTGGGGCTTGATCCCAGGACTCTGGGATCATGACCTGAGCCGAAGGCAGATGCTTAACGACTGAGCCACCCAGGTGCCCCAGAATTTACGTTTTAACAGTATTCCCAAGGCATCTGTATGCCCAGGAGAGTTTGAGAAGCCAGGTAAAACACCACCCTTGAGTTGATTCTTAAGGTGCTTCCTTTAACGAGGCCTGAGGGGGCTTACTGTAAAACTAGACCCTTCCCAATGGCCTAAAGATTGCTGAACCACAGGAGCCACTTGATAGTTCAGTGTTTTGCCTATTCAGGCTATAAAGTATGTCTTGCAAGCTTCTGGCAAACCAGCATACTCTCTAGTGAACATTAAAAACACAGCATTCTGACACAGCACAGAAAGGCTAAGCTCGTGGAGGAAGTCCTCTATGTTACCCCCACCATCACCTCTGAGTAGACAAGTGTCAGCTTTGAGTTTGCGGATACCTGTTATTCCCAAATCCTGCTTTTGGCCTAGAGATCACCATGTCCATTGTGAGGCCATCCTGGCTTTGCTAGGGAAGGAATTTAAGAACTTAACCCAAGGTCAGCTGCAAGTAGGAATTAGGACTATCTGTTCAGGCTTCCTTTGCTGCCAGAGGTTGAAGGTGGTGATGACCTCAAATAACCTCTGCTCACCCTTATGGTGGATTAAGGGAAAAGGCCCTGGAGGTTTGAAAAGATGCAAACTCCACAATTCTTTTCATCTGCCTTACTTTGAGCCAAGGTTTAGCTAAGTCAGAACCCTCAAGGGTAAGAACTGCTGGGCCTTTATCCTGGTTCTCAGCACTTAGCTCAGTAGCTGGGCATGGTAAATTGCTGCCTGATGAAGACTTTAGTGTGATGATTTGTAGATATTAGGTGTTCAATAAATACCTGTTGGTTGATTGACTAGGCCAGGATGACTTTCCTGTTAGGTACCTATATGCACAGAGCCCAGAACCTGTGAGCCCTTCAAGGGTCTGTGAAAATGTTTCAGACCTGAAGATCAACAGCAGAATTAATGACTCCAAAATACAGAAAGAAAACTACAAAGTAACCATTAAAATGTGTAATTATTTAATAAATAATATCGTATCAGCTAGTCAAGTGCAACTTGACCCTTAGAGTTATGTATAAATTATATTAAATTGTGGGATATAGGTACATTTTAACATGTTAAATGTGGTGTGGGGAGAGCCTCCAGAAGTTCATGTCTAGGATCTAAGAAGGACTTAAAACAGCCCTGGCCATAGCAATCTGGTGGTGTAACCCCCAGCCCTCCCCTGCTAGAGAGTCTGGAGTGGGATAGATGAGCTACTGCTTTTCTAAAGGAACTGAGGCAGGCTCAAAGGTAAGAATCTATGACAGTGGCAAAGAAATGACAGCAAAAATCATTTTTTGGAAGGAAGCCAAGATATTTGAAAAACTATAAGATTTTTACCCTGTCCCTAGATAATTTTCCTTGTGTATTTTTGTTTTTGTTTTTTGAGTAAAGCAATAGAAGTTTATTAAGTGTTCCTTGCGTATTTTTGTACAATCTTTTGTAAAGATATAATTTTCTGCTACCTGTCTTATTGTCCTTATTAGTATTGATTAATGGCATGTCCTACATACTGTGATTTCCATTTATTTCCTTAATCACAGGCTGTAGAGTTTGGGGTAGGCTGATTATAGAGGAAAAGTGGGAATCAGATTTTTATCAGTCTTTACCATTTCCCTGTCCCCCTCAAGAAAATATTTTTTTTTAAGTTTCTATTAAGTTACTAATCTAGGTAATGTACAGAACTAAGGGGGGGGGGGCGCCTGGGTGGCTCCGTTGGTTGGGCGACTGCCTTCGGCTCAGGTCATGATCCTGGAGTCCTGGGATCGAGTCCCACATCGGGCTCCCTGCTCAGCGGGGGGTCTGCTTCTCCCTCTGACCCGGGCTCCCTGCTCAGCGGGGGGTCTGCTTCTCCCTCTGACCCGCTTCCCTCTCGTGCTCTCTGTCTCTCATTCTCTCTCTCAAATAAATAAATAAAATCTTTAAAAAAAAAAAAAAAAAAAAACTAAGTGGGAAACATAGTCTCCTTGCCCTGAGAGGCCCAATTTAATAAACATTCCTGCAGACAGGAGTAAAGGGATCTATATCAGTTAGCTTTTGCTGCATAACAAACCCCTTGAACTTAGTGGCTTAAAACAACCATCATTTATTTAGATCACAATTCTGTAGGTCAGCTTTATAGGCTGGACTGACTCATGCCTTTGTACTCAGCTTCCAAGTGAGTTTAGAAGTCTGGCTAATCTGGGACGGCTCATCTTTGCTCCACATGGTCTCTCATGCTTCAGCAGGCTAGATCAAGCTTGTTCACTTGGAGGCTGAGCAGGTGTCCAAGAGAACAAACATATATAGAAATGTATAGACCTTTTGAAGTCCAAACTCAGAGCTGACATACTGTCACTTTCACCACATTCTGTTGGCCAAAGCAAGTCACACAGCCAGCCCAGATTAAAGGGGTGGGAAAACAAACGTAACCTCTTGATAAGAAGAACTTCAAAGTCAAATACAAGGGGCATAAATACTGTGAAGGGAAGAACTGCAGCCATTTTTACAGTCTATCAGAATCACAACAAAAGTAATACGGCCCTGAAGGAAATCAGTAAGTATAAGGGTTAGAGTGCCAGGGCAAAAGAAGAGAAGATGGGGGTCAGAGGATTCCCATATTTAAATGTAGTCAGACCAAAGGGGGGAATAATGAGGGCCCAAGCCTGGTCATTCCACTAGAGTTTGCAAAATTGACTTTAATGGGGAAATGAATGAACACTTTAAGCAAGGTGTGTGTGGTGTGGTTTGCCAAACAGCTGTGCTTCAAAGATGTGCAGAGGCATAGCATCAGATAAAAATTTACCTTGCAGTAGACACCACAGAAGCTGGGAACAACCCTGGCTGACTAAGCGTCTTTCTCTGTGCCCTGTAACCAAGGACAGAGAGGTTTCGCTTAAATGGAAACTGTTAATCACATGGCTAAGAAAGTGGTGAGCAGAGATAGCACTTCCAGGCAGAAGCACAGGAACAGTTGACACACCGGGTAGTGATGGAGAGGACTGCTATCACAAGAAGTAGAGGGCTGGTTCAGGGTAGCTCTGCTCCTGGCTCTGACACTGACTAGCTCTGTGACATTGCCCAAGTCACCTTTCCTTTCTGGGCTTTGGTTACCGTCTCCACCAAATAAAGAGTGGCCTTTGGTCATCTCTATGGTTCCTTCCAATACTAGGATTAGGATTATTGGGCTGACTACCTCAACACATAATGACTCATCCCAAGAAGCTGTACAGGTGGAGAGAGTGTTTTCAGATCATTTTAATCCTGGGCTCTACCTGAGTTTTCCTGGCCATGGGCCTTTCTGCCAAACCTAATTTTAAAACCTTTCTTTGAAATAAGGGAGTAGTTACACAAGAATCACACGGGACTCTACAAAGATTTAGAAGTCTTTCCTTCACTGGGTTTCCCAGTGGCATTTTAGGCCACATAGGGCTCCATATTAGAGTCCAAAGATTCAATATGCAGTCCTGTTTATGTTTTCCCCACCCCTGCAGCAATCCATATATGTTAACACATTCATATTGTTGCTTACATCCTTGCATAAACTCCTCCTACCTGACATGCTTAAAAAAACGTGCTTTGACTTGGCATTTTAATTCACTGATAAATTGGGTCACCAAGAAGTCTTCACACAGTACCTGGCACCAGTTAGCCAATATACACTTGTTCAACTATTATGCGTTTCCATCATCATTTCATTTTTTTCCCTACTTGGTTGTGAAGTTAAGATTGTGTTTACTGTCGGGCGCCTGGGTGACTCAGATGGTTAAGCGTCTGCCTTCGGCTCAGGTCATGAAACCAGGGTCCTGGGATCCAGCCCCACGTCGGGCTCCCTGCTCCTTGGGAGCCTGCTTCTCCCTCTGCCTCTCTCTCTCTCTCATGAATAAATGAATAAAACCTTTAAAAAACAAAAAAAAAGATCGTGTTTACTGTCTCCATCTCCATTCAGCCTTTTTATAAAGGGTGAAGTATTGTAGCATTATTTGTAATAGTGAAAAGTGGGACATCTTAAGTGCCCATAAAGGGAGGAATGGTTTAATAAATAGGGCACGGCTATTCAAGGGCAACCCAGCAGTTAAAAGGAACAAGGTTCCTTGATATTAACATGGAACATTTTCCAAAAGATATGCCTGAACAATGTTATAATGTGGTGTTATTTTTAGAAAGATCAACCTAAACTATGTAGGTAGGTGTAGATATATGTGAATGAGGCAAGGTCTCTCAGGAAGGACACATAAATAGGTACCCAGTTTTCTCTGGGCAGCAGAGTAGATAGGGATATGGAGAGTAACAAGAATGTTTGCCTTACCTGCATCACTTAGATTGTTAACATTTAAAATATAAGTGGAATCTAAAAAAAAAATAAGTAAAAAGCAAAATCAGACCCTCCTTTTCTACTAGTTTTTGCAAGAACATTTAAATCACTTTGTCTTTTATGCTCCACCTGTCTTAATTCCTGTTTTGTCTTCTAATTTGCTAATTACTGAATCACTGTCTAAGGTTTATTCAGTGTGTTTTTTGTTTCAGTGAACATATATTTAATAACCAATATTTTAATTGGTAAATTTTCTTATTGTCTCATTTTTGCATTCTTTGTCTTATAATTTCCCTGTTTTTCAAGTGAAAGACTACATTTATCTTCTAAGCATCATTAAACATATTTTTTTTTTTAAGATTTTGAGAAAGAGAGCATGATTTGGGGGGCGGGGGTAGGCAGAGGGAGAAGCAGACTCCCTGCTGAGCAGGAAGCCTGACACTGGGATCATGCCCTGAGCCAAAAGTAGATGCTTTAACCGACTGAGCCACCCAGGCAGCCCCTAAACATATCAGACCTATAAATAAGGAGAACAAACTAATGGTTGCCAGAAGGGAGGAGGGTGGGGATGGGCAAAATGGGTGAAGGGGAGAGAGAGACACAGGCTTCCAGTTATGGAATGAATAAGTCACGGGAATAAAAGGCACAGCATAAGAAATATAGTCAGTGATATTATAATAGCAATGTAATGGGACAGATGGTAGCTGCATTTTTTAGTAAATATAGCATAACATATAAACTTGTCAAAGTACTAAGTTGTACACCTGAAACTAATGTAACATTGTGTGTTAACTATACTCAAAAAAATAAATAATAAAAAGAAAATAGTATTTGTTCAATTAAAAACTATTTAAAAAAAAACAACAGGATTTTTCTAAAGCAGTAAGTGGTGATGGTTTATATCCACCCCTGGATGTAAGCAAATAAAAGTGTGAAAAAATTGTTTGCCCTTTCTCAGATTAATAACCCAAGACCCTGTGAGTGGAGATGTTATAATATTTCTGACCCACCAGCGTGAAGGAAAATAACACAACAAAAGTTTTAGAAAATAAAAACCATTATATTCCAACCTGGACAAGAACCACCTGAAAATGTCTACATTTCAGGTTTTAATTACTCTGTCATTTCAATTTTGTTCTCAGAGTGAATTCTGAGAAGTGACAGATTTTCTCAAATACTGTGCAATTTAAATACAATTAACTTCTTACAATTTAATTACAGGAGAGTACTATTTCTTCAGAATTTGGGCAATCAGAAAGCTCATATAATCAGTTTTCCTCTCTACTCTGCTTTTTGAAAATGAGACCAATAAGAAGCTGGAATCAGGGAACTCTTCCAACAACACCTTTCAGGTTCTGTCATAGGGTCAGTCCAGATGACACTTAATTTCTTACACCATTATTATGCTGATAACTGATGTTTATAACAAAAGCAAGTTCCTAATGTGTCTTTGGAAATTTCAAAGAAAGATAAAATTGTAGGTGGTGTGTGGTGTTGCTTACTGTGGTTTTTGTGTGTGTGTGTGTTTTTAAGATTTTATTTATCAGAGAGAGAGAGAGAGAGAGAGAGAGACCATGAGTGGGGGGAGGGGCAGAGGGAGAGGGACAAGCAGACTCCCCACTGAGCAGGGAGCGCAACTCAGGGCTTGATCCCAGGACCCCGAGATCATGACCTGAGGCAAAGGCAGACACTTAACCAACCAAGTGAGCCACCCAGGTGCCCCTTGTTTACTGTGTGTTTGAAAATTATAATTCAAATGCCTCTCAGGTACCCAGAAAAATCAGCAATAGCATCTCCAAATCAAAAGTTGTGGGAGGAAAGACCTGTGCAGAGTGTTTCCAGATATCAAATGTGGACTAGCCACATGTGTAGTGACTACCATCCTGGGCAGCATGATTCTAGAACATTCTGACAAGGAGTTGTCCTGGCCAGGGGCCTGTTAGGGATTGCATGGTGCTCAAGGGTGAGAGGAGGACTCACTTGCCTCCAGCCAGCCATGTCTTTCTCATCCTCCCATTTGGTCTCCTCAGTTCCCAGACAACCAGAGAGGCAGCATCTAATCCCCTACAGCACATGCCACATCCTTCCCAGTCCTGATGCACCCGCTGGTGCAGCACCTTCTCGCAGCACCTTCAGTCTCCATCAGCAGGTTAGAAGCATGCACAGCTCTGCAGGGCTAGCCCTTTGTTCCACCCTCCGACCCACTGTGGCTCGTCTGATTCCCAGTTCTTCCCAGACTCCTACTGGCATATGCATGGAACAGACTGTTTGTTCAAGGGGCTGACATGGCTGAGGCCTTCTGCCTCAATGTCATTTTCCTGTCTCAGGCA
>NC_138369.1:77474076-77494399 GCF_054177405.1 Leptonychotes weddellii
TGGTGGGTATTGAGGAGGGCACATTCTGCATGGAGCACTGGGTGTTATGCACAAACAATGAATCATGGAACACTTCATCTAAAACTAATGATGTAATGTATGGGGATTAACATAAGAATTAAAAAAAAAAAAAAGAATCCATAGGCTACCTCACAGGCCCAGGTCTTTCCTTGCTCCATAGCTCACTATATCAAGCTTTTGAAAACCTCAAAAGTGTTCAAAAGATAAAGAATGTGGGAGGGGTTTTGGCAGGGGGGAAGGGGTAAAAGGTTGGTCCTGATGACATTTTGAGGACATAAACAGCTAAGTAAATCAGACCTGAAATAGAGTGACTAATGTCCAAGCGCTGTATGCAGCATCCCTGATGCTGTTGCCTGGCAACCTATAGCCGGTCCTGGAGCAACAGAATCCCAGGCAAAGAAGGAATTTGGAGATGTGTCCAGAAGAGCAAATTTACCACCCCCACACCCATTTGCTAACTATGGATAGAATTGGGTAAGGGATTCTGTTTTAAAATGTACCCAAGATACAGAAATGACTGTCATGACAGAAGAAGTTTATACTCACAGATCCCTAGAAACAGGAGGCACGGCATGACACACAGGGCCGCCCAGGGAAACACCAGGGTCAGTCAGGCAACAGAGCAAGGGGAAACATGGGTGAGAGTATTGTGGTTTTCATGGGAAAGAATGGACAAGGCAGGGTAAGCAGGATAGACAAGTTTAGGATTGGCTAGTTTAAATCATTTTAGTGGGCTCTGGCCTGTAGGGGTGGTTCCTAGTTGCCTAGTACTTGGCCCTGGGGTGCTTGGAGCAGAGGGATAGTGTCCTGTACTGTAAGAGCCTGATAAAGGGAGGTGAGTGGGGTTACAGATTCAGTATTGGTTGGTCTACATATCAAAGGCAGACTCACAGGCAAGTTTACTGTATCTAAGAATTAGTTAATCCTGGGAGGGGCAGTCCTTTCTCAGGTCTGCAAGTCTCCAAATGCCATAGCTGAGAATACAGAAAATAAGAAAATATTGTTAATACAGACCCAATGAACACACACAAGCAAAGGATCTATGGTCTGTTTTATCTGTTTTATAGCATAACAGGTGTCTGTGTTTTAGGGGTTGGTTTTCCCAGAGCATGTAAGAAACTTTAAAAGAGCAACATTAGGAAGATCTCCTGTTCCCTGTCCCTTTAATGACCAAGTACACAGTGAGCAAGCCTACATTCAGTTCTACTGCCAAACAAGGTGCCTCAAGAAAAGCCATTCTTCTTTAAAGATTTGCACTTAGGACCTAAAAAGCATGGAAATAATTTATGCAATAGCAGCATGCAAATATTTTATGCAATAGCAGCATGCAATCCACAAGACAACAGGCTTAAAAGGATAACTCCAAGTAGTACAAGACTCATACCTGGTCATTTTGATTGTTTCAACACAGAAAAGTGGAAAATGCATTTTTTCCCAGCTTACCTGCCTTGTTTAACCAGAGTTCAAGCATCAAGTATGTCATTTCCTATCATGCACAGTGAGCATTGCTAAAAAGCATTATCTGGGAATACTATATTATGCCATTGTTGATTAGTTTCATTAATGAGAATAAATATTTGCAGAGCCTTTAGTGTTTGTAAAATGGTTTACAAGCACCAGCCGGCTCACTTGTTAATAATTACTTTGGGGGATTCTTAACAATGCATATTTAGGAGATAAAAGTAATGATTCTGATGGGATTAGGGGAAAAGACATGTAATGGAAAGCATTTAGCACAGTTATTTTCAGTTCCATAGTCTCTTCCAAGCCTGCACTGACTAACCATCATTTTCATTGCATTTGGTCCATATTCCTAATATTTGAAGCCTCGCACAATTACACACACACAAAAATATGGTGAAACCTTATTTTAAGCTTTACATTATCCACTCTTTCTCATTGCCCTTTTGTATCTTGATTTGCACAGAGCATGGGTACAAAAATGAGGAAGCGCTCTGTGAGTACACCTGCCCACACACCATGGGGCAGGACACCTGACTCCCTGCCTTTGCTGTGATGGATGACCCCAAAAACTTCACTGCATTTCTAGGCCTCGGTGTTCTCAGTTGTAAAATGCCTGAGGAAGGGAGGTACCGTGGAAGCAAGGGATTACATCCAATGAATCAGTGATCTTGTCACTTTCATTGTCTGAAACTTAAATGTGTGGTTTCAGGTGTCTCTCTGTTTATTAGCTTACTAAAACTCAAAACATTAGTGGGACCACAGGACCATGCATGGATGTACACATAAACACCTTACCTAACTTTACATACTGAGACATTTATATCCTTTTGGACTGGAGACATATTCCAAAGCCACTCATTAAAAATGTAATATTTCATGAACCTTCTGAATTTTCTAAGCTACATTTATCTTTTTATTTTTTTAAAGATTTTATTTATTCATTTGAGAGAGAAAGCGAGTGAGCAAATGAGAGAGCACAAGCAGCAGAGGGAGAGGGAGAAGCAGACTCCCCGTTGAGCAGGGAGCCCAATGCGGGACTCCATCCCAGGACCCTGGGATCATGACCTGAGCCAAAGGCAGATGCTTAACCAACTAAGCCATCAGGCGCCCCTCTAAGCTACATTTAGTATTATAGTGTTTTCACTGGGTATTATATAAGACTGATGAAATCACTGACCTCTGCCTCTGAAACTAATAATACATTCTATGTTAATTAATTGAATTTAAATTAAAAAAATAAAATCAGCCAACTATAGTTAACAAACAAAAAATGTTATAGTGTTTTCTTTAAGTAATATTGACCCTCCAAGTCAGCATTATACTGGGACATTTGGGTATCCTGGAGCACCCCTACACATGTGTCATGCCTGCCCTCAAGAATGAGAATAGTACTAAGCCTCATGCTTCTCTTACTTCACTCCTTGGTGGACCCTGAAATCTGAAGTGAGGTTGTAGATGGAACAGCAGACCTCATAATCTCCTGCCTTGTTTTTTTTAACTGTCTCTTGACAAGTTCTGCTAGTAGAGGCTGAAGAAGTCCAGGAAATATGATCAGAACCAGGGGCCAATTTGATAATAAAGCTATTCTATGGGAAATTTTCCCATGACACTCATCTTCAATTTTATAATATAACTTTAATTGTAGAAATAGATGTTCTTTACAGCCAACAGTGATGGCAAGTATCTCAAGAATAATAACCGTATATATTTATACATTATTTGGAGTTGTCATTTTGAAAACACTTTTAGATACATTTTAATAGTAAGTACCATTTTTGTAGGATGGACATGCTACATATTCTGCCTGTCTTGCATCAGCCATGTCAGTCAGGGTCCCGTCAGAGAACAGGTGGGCACTCACATGGGGTTAGTGGACAAGTTTTAGACCTTTCAAAAGAGATGTTTCCTAATAGTGACAAATTTTACAGACAATGAACTTTATTAAGATTTGCCAAAAACTCGGGGTGCCTGGGTGGCTCAGTCGTTAAGCGTCTGCCTTCGGCTCAGGTCATGATCTCAGGGTCCTGGGATCGAGCCCCGCATCCGGCTCCCTGCTCAGAGGGAAGCCTGCTTCTCCCTCTCCCACTCCCCCTGCTTGTGTTCCCTCTCTTGCTGTGTCTCTCTCTGTCAAAATAAATAAATCTTTAAAAAAAAAAAAAAAAGATTTGCCAAAAACTCTTTCTTTGGTGGTCTCCTAAACATTTCACTGTATAGAAAATTAGTATAATATAAACTAATTTGCTGAGTCAGTATACTTCTGAAAATAACTTCCTAATATCCCTCTCCTAAAATCAAGAGACTTAAGCACTAATGGAATTTGTTCATTGTTTATTCATTATTTATTCATTCATTATTCAGTCTTAATGAAACATGAAAGCCTTAGTCATTAAAAATGACATATACCCCTAAATTAAATACTGTTAATTTACTAACCCAAAATTGATTTATGAAGATCAAATCACATGTAATTATGTGACAGTTCACTTTGAAAGACTTGACTGATATAATGAAATATCAAGGAAATCCAATTTTAATTGATTACTTTGTTGTGGGTTTTTTTAATCTATTGGAAATACAAAGGGTTATATACTAATGTGGTTGCTGTTTCCTTTCTGCCTAAGCAGAAAATTGGAGTTTCTTTCTGTTAATATAGTTTCTGACTTTATGACTATTTGTGGCTCAGTGCTTTACTTTGCTACGTAAGCCAACATTGCCATGTGGTAGCTATTATTTTCAGTCTCATGATATGAGATCCAGCCTCATTAAACCATTCTAGCGTGTCTCTGCCATCCCAACATCTTCTAAGCCCAAACCTGCAAAATGGGAATAATTATCAACTTTACTGGCTGTCATGGTGATTAAAAAGAACCATGTAAGGAAAGCAACCACCATAATGCCTGGTACATATTTCCTGGCTCAATTCTTCACCTTTTCTTTTTCTTTTTTTTTTTTTAATGTTTTATTTATTCATGAGAGTCAGAGAGATAGAGAGAGGCGGCGGCAGAGGAAGAAGCAGGCTCCCCGCCTAGCAGGGAGCCCGATGTGGGACTCGATCCCAGGACGCTGGGATCGTGACCTGAGCCGAAGGCAGACGCTTAACCGTCTGAGCCACCCAGGTGCCCGATTCTTTACCTTTTCTGTGTGTGCCATAAAAGGGCTGTGGTCATCTCACTCCAAAACACTGGTTGACATCCTGATTCTGCCATGATCATGCAAAAATGGTCTGACAGCGCCTTATATATTATATTTGCCTTCTGAACTTGGCTATCCTGATTTTTTAAACCGCTCTATTGAAGTGTAAATTACATACTGTAAAATTAACCCATTGCAGGTATGAAGTTCAGTGATTTTCATAAATGTGTGCAGTTGTATAGCCATCACCTAGTACAGTTGTAGAACCTTTCTATCACCCCAGAAAGTTTCCTCATGCCCATTTGCAGCACCTCACTTTCACCTCCAGCCCTAGGCACCACTGATCTGCTTTCTTTCTCTATAAATTTACATTTTCTAGATATTCTTACAGATGGAATTATCCAATATATATAGTCTTTTGTATCTGTCTTCTTCACCATGCATGGTTTTGAGGTTCATTCATGTTGCAGCATTCTTTTGGGGTTCCTCACAGAAGCAGAACCAATAAGATAAAAATATTTAGAAAGAGATTTATTAAGAGGGATTGGCTCACTGGCTTATTATGTGCAAGCTGAAGGCCCAGGGAAGCTGTGGTATAATTCTGGTACAAGTGTGAAGGCCTGAGAACCAGGGGAGCCTATGGTGTAAGTCAAGGTCTGAGTCCAAAGGCCTAAGAACCGGGAATGCCAATGTCTGAAGGCAGTAAAAGATGGATATTTCAGGTCAATCAGACAACAAATTTGCTTTTCTTCTGCCTTTTTGTTCTATCCAGGCCCTCAAAGGATTGGATGATGCTCATGCCAAATTGGTGAGGGTGATCTTCCTTACTCAGCCTACTGATTCAAATGCTAATCTCTTCCAGAAATACCCTCACTGACACATCCAGAAATAATGTTTTACCAGCTATCTGGGCATCCCTTAGCACAGTCAAGTTTACACATAAAATTAACTATCACAAGGTTGTATCAATATTTCATTCTTTTTAATTGCTGAATAATATTTCATCATATAGATATGCCACATTTTGTTTATCCATTCACCAGTTGATGGAAATTTGGATTGTGCCAGTTTCTGCCTATTAAGAATAATAACGCTGTGAATATTCATGTGCATGTCTTTGAACATTCATGTGCATGGATATATTTTCATTTCTCTTGGGTAGATTCTTCAGAGTGAAATTGCAGGGTTATATGGTTTGTGTTTGACTCTAAAACTGCCAAGTTATTTTCCAAAGTGTCTCTACCATTTTACGCTCCCACTAGCAATATATGAATATTCCAGTTTCTCTATATCCTCACCAATGCTTGTATTGTCTTTTTTGTTATAGTCATTCTAGTGGACATGGACTGATATTCATTATGGTTTTAATTTGCCTTTCCCTAATGACTAATAATATTATGTATCTTTTCATATCCTTACTTACCATATAATAAGTGAACTGTCTCCTTTGGTGAAATGTCTGTTCAGATCTTTTGCCCATTTTTAAATTGGATTGTTTTCTTCCTACTGAGTTTTAAGAATTCCTTATATATTCTACATATGTCTTTATCAAATCTATATTATGCACATATTTTCTCCTGCAGCTTATATTTTTGTCTATGGCTTTTATTTTCATAATAGTATCTTTTAAAGCACAAACGTTTTTAATTTTGATGAGTTATGCATTTGGTATCATTTTTGAGAACTCTCTGCCCAACCCAGAGTCATAAAGTTTTTCTCCTAAATTTTCTTCTAGAAATCTTATGGTTTAACCCTTAGATTTAGGTTTGTGTGTCATGGTGAGTTGATTTTTGTATATACTATAAGTATCTAATTTCATTACATTTGCATGTAGGTATCCGATTATCCCAGCATCATTTGTTGAAAATACTCTCCCCTCTCCCATTGCATTGTCTTGATACTTTTATCAAAAATCTATTTACTGGGGTGCCCTGGGTGTCTCAGTTTGTTAAGTGTCCAACTCTTGATTTCGGCTCAGGTCATGATCTCAGGGTTGTGAGACTGAGCCCCACACTGGGCTCTGTACTGGGCATGGAGCATGCTTAAGATTCTCTCTCTCTCCCTCTCCCTCTGCCCCTTCCCACTCCCACTTGCTCTCTCTCAAAAAAAAAAAAAAATCCACTTACGGTAAATATAAGGATTTGTTTCTGGGCTCTCAGGTCTCTTCCATTGATCTACATGTCTATCCTTGGGCCCATACCACATTCTTTTTTTCTTTTTTTCTTTTTTTTTTTTTCTTTTTATTTTAATTTCAGTTAGTTAACATACAGTGTTATATTAGTTTCAAGTGTACAATATAGTGATTCAGCAATTCCATACATCACCCAGTGCTCGTCACAAGTGCACTCCTTAATCCCCATCACCTATTTCACCTATTCCCCCCACAGCCCCTTCCCCTCTGGTAACCATCAGTTTGTTCTCTATAGTTAAATGTCTGTTTCTTGGTTTATCTCTCTTTTTGCTCCCTTTGCTCATTTGTTTCTTAAATTCCACACACGAGTTTGTCTTTCTGACTGTGTTACTTCACTTAGCTTTATACTCTCTAACTCCATCTATGTTTTTTAAATAGCAAGATTTCTTTTTTATGGCTGAATAATATTCCATTGTACATACATACCACATATTCTTTATTCATTCATCAGTTGATGGGCACTTGGGCTGCTTCTATATCTTACCCATTGTAAATAACGTTGCTATAAGTGTAAGGGTGCATATATCCCTTTGAATTAGTGTTTTTGTACCACATTGTCTTAATTACTGTGAATTTATAGTAAATTTTGAAATCAGGTAGTGTAAGTCCTCCAACATTGTTCTTTTCCAGAATTGTTTTGGCTTTTCTAGGTCCTTAGCATTTCCATGTAAATTCTGGGATCAACTTGTCAATTTCTACTAAAAAGCCTATCGGATTTTGATAGGAATTTTATCAAATTTATAGGTCAATTTTGAGAGACTTGACCTCTCATCATAATGGAATGGCTTTTCAAAACAACTTTTTATTTGTAAATAATTCCAAACTTACAGAAAAGTTATAAGAATAGTACAAAAAATACACATATATCCATTATTCACATTCATTGAATGTTAACATTTTGCCCATTTGCTTTATCGTTTGAAAATAAATTGCATATATCATGCCCTTCACCCCTAAATACTTTAGTGTGCATTTCCTAGGAATAACATTCTCTTGCATAACCACAGTAAAGGTACCATCTTCACTAGGTTTAATTGTACAGCACTTTCCTCTGAATTATCCATATTCCAGTTTTACCAATTAGAATGTGCTTCATAGCATATTTTTCTCCTGAACAGAATTCAATCTGGAATCACATAATTCATCCTGTTGTCATGTTTCTCTCCCTAATCTGGAACACTTCCTCAGCCTTTCTTTGTCTTTTATAACATTGACAGTTTTGAAAATACATTTCCAAAAAAACAACCACAGATTTCATAAAATATGTTTATAGTTTTGAAAATAACTTAAAAATTATTCTAAAATACATTTTAAGATGAGTGTTCTTTGTTTTTTCTTTGCCTAATGTTTCCTCCTGATTCCATTCATATTGTGTTTTCCAAGTCAGAATGCCACTTAGGTGATGGCGTGTCCTCAGAGCAACACATGATGTCTGATGTCCATTTGCCTCTCATTGATATTAATTTTCATCACCCAATCAAGGTGGTGTCCAGTTTCTCCACTGTATAACTACCATTCCTGCCTTATATTTAGTAAGTCCCCTTTCATTTTGGACCAGCATTTTAGATTTTTCTCAGTGTTCCTGACATGGAGAGGAACTGCTCCTCCACGTGCAACACTGTAAGTAATTGCTACCTCCTGTAAAGCGAGCATTAAAACATGAGGGCCTTTTTAATGTGTATTTAAGGCTTTTCTCTAATGCATGGATAATTCAAATTAAAGAAAGCTACTACCAACTGTATGACAGTTTTCTTATCCACTGTAATCTAATACAAGATTAACTCCTTTCCGCTGTTCTATTTATATCTCCAGTCAAAGACTTGCCTGATTTGATCCCTGCCATGCCTGTTCATGAATAAATGGATGGAGCTGTGTTCCTGTAGGAATTTTTAAGGGTTTTTTTTTTTTCTATTCCATCAAATCAAGATAAACGAACAGCTCAAAAGAAAAGAAATGGCTCAGACTTTATTGGAAAGAGTAATGCTTAGAGAAAAAAAAAATTTAATAGCTTGGGAAAATAAAAAGGATGATGACAAATCTAAAGCATGTGCCACATCTCCTCAGTATCTCAGCATTCAGTTAATAAGAAAGGATGACAGCTTTGTTATTAAATCATGTAGATGCTAATTGAAGGCACAATCAAATAGGAGGATCAGTTGCTTTCAAAACACTTTCAG
Organism: Leptonychotes weddellii; assembly: GCF_054177405.1. Taxonomy (NCBI): domain Eukaryota; kingdom Metazoa; phylum Chordata; class Mammalia; order Carnivora; family Phocidae; genus Leptonychotes; species Leptonychotes weddellii. The sequence goes on from NC_138369.1 coordinate 77,483,062, forward strand.
ATTATTAGCTGTGATGTCAGTGATGTAACACAGTTTCTAGACCTATTTCCAATTCTCAAACTGATACATCTCCTAGGAACGTGCATGCATTGTGAAGGAATGGTTATACAGCTGGTTTTCATGGAGAACCTCATTCTCAAAGTCACTTTTGCATCTGAAGATGTAAGCATCCCCCCATTATGTATTATAGCCAAGGTCACCAGAGAGCTATATCTGCATACTAAAGCCGTTTCTCCACCTAGTCCTACAGAAGTCTAGGTTTGGTGGGGATCTTCTGGTGCCTTATAGCATGGAATCTGTCCTGGTGTTAGTGGATGAATTAGACTTTGCCTGAAAGTCTATGAGGCAAGGACAGATAACATCAGTTTAGGATTTGGAATGGCCCAGTTCTTAGAAATGGCTCAGCCTAACCCCCAAAGCTCATTACTATCAATACATCTCTCTGTGAGAATAATGACGACAGTGACATCTTGGATTTGCATAGTCCTCTGCCCTTGCAAAGCACTCCTGAAAATATTTCCTTTGAATCAATAGAGCCAAAATGCCTTGGTTTAAATCTTGGCATCACCATCTCATGACTGTATAATCTTAAAGTTGCTTAACCTTGGGGTGTCTCAGTTTCTTCATCTGTAATGGTGGTTCCCTACTCATAGGTAGTTGTAGGAACTAAATGAGATAATTTTGATCAAGTGCTTAGAACAATGCCTGGCACACAGGAATACTTAATACAAGTTATCATCATCATCCTAATATCCTACGGAAAAAGGTAAAGGCATAGATTAATATCCTGTTTTAATGGATGAAGAGTCAGAAGCCAGCATTTTAATGACTTGCCTATGATCACACCGTAATTGATGGGGGACCTAAGACAAAAAGAAGCCATGCTAAGCTTTGAAGTCCTGTCTTAGGTCTGTAGGGAGGGTCTCTTCTCCCTCTAATCTTATAAGCATTTCATCACATTAAATGTTGTTTTTGTTTTTTTTTAATTTTATTTATTTGAGATAGCAAAAGAAAGGGAGAGAGCATGAGTTGGGGAAGGGGCAAAGGGAGAGGGAGAATCAGGCTCTCCACTGAGCAGGGAGCCCTATGCAGGGCTGGATCCGGGGATTCTGGGATCATGACCTGAGCTGAAGGCAGATGCTTTACCTGACTGAGCCAACCAGGTGCCCCACATTAAATGGTTTTGAAGCACAGAAAGCCTGAGGACCTCACCTGGATGTATAGAATAAGAATTGGACCAGATTGCATACCCATAGAAATGCTCAGCCCCTCACCCAAGCCCCCAGGCCCACCAGAGCTTGGATTCAGTGAGGAACCAGTCAAGATGGAGGCAGGAACAACACAACCCCCACTGCCCCTGCCCCTTCCAGGCTCTCAGCTACCCCAGCAGGAAATCTCACTGACATGCTAATTCTACCAAGACCAGTAGCCACAGTGACATTAGCAAATATAGAGAGTTAGGTTCCCCTCAGAAATAAAGACCAAAGAAATATCTGAGAGTTGGATTTTATAACTTCAGATCCCTAGGGAATGAAAACTAAATTTGATCCTACTTTGACAGTGGACATCATAGAAGCACCTTTTTGCAAAATCATTTTCATTTTTATGTTACACATTAACATTAAAAGAAAAAAGGCAGAATCCATAGTTGAATGAACACTGGTATTATTCAGTGATAGAGAAAAAGTATACACACATACTCTACAGTTATAGCTAGCTCCTATTCTCAAAGTAGACCTCCTTACTACTAAGGTCCAGGGACAACTTAAAGCCCTGCAGCTTTTCCTGAAACATGCACAAATGACAAAAAGAAAAGAGAGAATAATAAAAAGGCAAACACTGCTTCCAATAATCAACTATTCTGGAGTTCCTGTTTCATTAGGTATTTCATTAATCATGCAAAACAGGAAGAATAAAAGGAAACACACATATGAGGGAGGGGGAGAAAAGGACTTTAAAAATAAAAGGAGAAATGTGCTCCTCACATTCTTAAAAAAAAAAAGAAGAAGACTGGAAGAAATGTACTAAAGGGTTGAGTGATTCCTTTCAGTGGTGAAATTGTGGATGTTCAGTTTGGTTTTCCTTCTGTCTATAGATATCCTCTATATTTATAAGAATGTATTTTACAATAGAAATTGAGGGAGGCTCATTTAAAAAAATTTTTTTTAAGATTTTATTTATTTATTTGACAGAGAGAGACACAGTGAGAGAGGGAACACAAGCAGAGGGAGTGGGAGAGGGAGAAGCAGGCTTCCCGCCTTAGCAGGGAGCCCGATGCGCGGGACTCGATCCCAGTACCCTGGGATCATGACCTGAGCCAAAGGCAGATGCTTAACGACTGAACCACCCAGGTGCCCCTAAAAATATTTTTTAAAGAAAATCAGTACCCATTGGGCACCAGTTGTAAAGGTATGCCATTCATCTCTAGCATCATCACTTAGGGAGCTCTGTGGTCACTAGGTTTCTTTCTATCCCAGTGAGCCTGTGCTCTATAAGAGTGCAGCCACTATGCCTGGTACTCAACAAGTAGAGTTCTGGACTTTGCCATTACAAGGACAGGTGCGGGTATAAAAACAGGTGTGAACATCTTTTCTTTATCGATAAACCTTACCAGTGCCTCTGGAATGTTTGGAGAATGAATCCAAGTATCAGATCCCTCCTCTTCTTACCCAAGCAGAGCCCAGCTGACAATGCCCCAAAGACCTGAATAAGACCCAACGTGGGCATACTTGGCCGACAGTTTATAGTATGCAAGACCAAAGAGCAAATCAAAAAACAGGGTCTTGGGGAGATGCAAATCAAAAGCCAGAAGAGTTTCCAGGTGAGCTGGGCATAGTGCAGGAAAAGCTGGGTAGCAAGCCAAAAGACAGAGCCCCAGGGAGCTAAGGCCCTCAGGGATCACGTTGTGGTTGGGAGAAAGTTCCCTGTGTGGGAAGAGGAATGCCACTAAAAATGCCAGTGTGGCCTGGATGGGATGGTTTGTAAACCCCTTTAAGCTTTTCAGAGTGAGGATTTATTCAAATGTGAACTGCAGCTATGTCATTGTGAGTGATTGAAAAGCATTCCAAGTTCCTGGACTGGCAGACATTCTCTGTGTTTCTACAACCCTATTATTGCCCATCTAAATCTGACAATAGGGGAATTGAAAGGGATTCCTATCCCCAAGGAAGATGTGCATTGCTGTTACCATATTACTATAATGGCTTTTTAAACATGTATACCTTTCCCTTGCTACAAGATGCTTGACATGCTTCTGGTAAAAATGCTGAGCTTTACCACCTTTACTAAAGAAGCAGTAAACATTATCTCAGCAGGAGGAAAAGGAAGATTTTTGCCAAATCTTAAAGATCTTGGCAGATATCAATGCTATGATTTTTATAAGAAATTAGATTCTCCAAACTGGGCAATGGGTTTACAGATTGCCCAGATGGTTTAGTGAATAACAGATCAGAAACAAAACAAATTACAGGCAGGAACATAAACACCAAACCAAATTTTGAAAATAAGCAGAATAGAAATCTGAAGAGCATTAACAAATAGTAATTATTTGTAACCTTTAAGGTCATCTTGGTTAAAGATGTAATTTGGTGTGGATGCCCCAAATAACAACTGAAAAGGACTTTTTTCAACATGGTTCAATCATACCAGCTATGAATTGAGTGCCTTCTACGTTCCAGATACCATTCTAGGAGTTAGGGACATAGCAGCAAACAAAACAGATCAAGTCCCTGCCCTCATGGAGCTGACATTCTAGTGGGGAAGGACTAATAAAACAGGAATGAATAAGCAAAATACATGGTACATGAGATGGAGGTACATGCAATGAAGCAATCTAAAGCCAAATGGGGAATAGATGAAATGAAGGATGGTGCTTCAACTTGGAAAGGGGAGAAATGGTTTCCAGGGTGGGAGGCAAGAGACTCCAGCAAGTCATTTCACTCTAATCACCATTTCTCCACCTATCATGTAAAACAGACTGTGATCTGTGTCATGAACAAGCTCTTACAGGTCTGGTCAGTGGTGGTGTTTGATTGATGACATAAGGGAAAGTTAAGAAACAGATTGGGTTTCAGACTTAGACAGTGATTCACCAAGTAGCATTCTTTTCTACCAGTGAAACAAAGCCACAGATTGCCCAGAAGGAGGCTTCTGCTTTGGGGCGAATGCTCCAGGAAGTCACTGGTGCTTTCCACTCCTGTGGTAGTATCTGGGAGGAGAAAAACAGGGATAACTGGTTGCATCTTTAAGATCATACAGACTTTTTTAATGGAATCTTTAACATTTTTTCTTAGAATTCACCACCTGCTAGGCCCTGTCATTTTTCAAGTGCATTTTATAGATTAGGAAATTTAGAAATGAAGATTAAGTAACTTGCTCAAATTCATATAGTTAGTTGCAGTTTAAGGATTTAAACCCAGATTTTTCTGATTCCAGATCTATAATCTCCACTACACCTGGCCACATTCTTGTAAGTGCCTCATTCTTTACCCTAAAAATCTTTCCCATTTACAGATGCACTCAACAAAACCCAGAATGTGAGACACTATACTGGACAAATTACCTGGTTTTTCAGGAAACAAACTGCAAAAAAAAAAAAAAAGAAAGAAAGAGCATGGGAAATTACTTATAAATTAGAAGTGATTTAAGAGACAACCAGTTTCCATGTTTAGACCTTATCTGGATCCTGATTTGAACAAACTATTTAAAATTAATATATGAAATACATTCAGGAATTTGAACACTAACAGGGAATTTGATAATATTAAAGAATTATTTTTATTTTTTTAGATGTGAAAGTATTGTGGCTCTGTTTCTTAAAAAGAGTTATTTTAGAAGTTCATACTTAACATATTTCCAGAGGAAATGATCCAACATCTGGGATTAACTTCAGAATAATGTGTTGGAGAGAGTATAAATAAAAAAACTGACCATATGTTAATCACTGTTATACCTGGGTCATAGAACTTTTTTTTTTTTTTAAAGATTTTATTTATTTATTTGAGAGAGAGCACATGAGAGGGGGGAGGGTCAGAGGGCAAAGCAGACTCCCTGCCGAGCAGGGAGCCCGATGCGGGACTCGATCCAGGGACTCCAGGATCATGACCTGAGCCGAAGGCAGTCGCCCAACCAACTGAGCCACCCAGGCGCCCGGTCATAGAACTTTTTTATTCTATTTTCTCCAGCTTTATATACGCTTAAAGTTTTCCAAAATAGAACGTAAAACCAAACCAAACATCCTGGGATGGTGAATGTGGAATTGGTTGCACTGACTACCTGTCACTGTCTTAGGTTCTGTCTCCTCCATTAGACAGGGGACAAGGACCAAATCTAATGGTCAAAGGACATATGCCACTGCCTGTTGCTGCCTTGGTTTATTGGACTGCCTGCCCATGCTAGACTCTCCTGTTCGGGGTCTGCAGCTTTTATGCAAGCAGCCCCATAGACCCATCTCACCTAAGGAACCCAGGAGGCAGTGTGACACAATGAAAAAAAAAAAAAAGACCTTTAGAATCAGAATGTCCTTCATTGGAAGTTTGGCCTTATCCTTTAGTAGCTGCATAACATTGAGCAAAACCGTTCACCTTGCTAAGCCTGAAGGAGTTGTGGTGAACAAATAGAATAGCATAAACCTAATGGAAAAGTATAAACCCTAAAGATCCCTCCCAAGAATCTGGGCTCTTAAATGTACCAGTCAGCTGAGATATAGCAATGAATCAGAAGGAGAAGTTAGCAAGAGTGACTGACATTTTTGTAGATCATCTCTCTTTTCCACTGGACTGGGCACCCTGAAAGGAGGAACTATACCTTGTGCTTTTTTGTGTTCCCAGCATAGTGAGGTAGGAAGAACATGGACTCGGAATCAGAGAGTCCTGGGTTCAAATTCTGACTGTGCTGCTTACTAACTGTGGAGCCTTTGGTAAATGTTTTAACCTCCTTATCTGTGAAATGGCAGTGATAATGCCCACTAAGAGGATTTAATGAAAGAAGACATTCAAGTGCCCAGCTTATAGCTGGGGCTCAGAAAGTATTAGTTTCCCACTGCCCTCAGGTACTCTCTTGATGCTTGCTGAATGAATGAGTTTAACTAGATGTTTCTCTGGAACATGTGTGCCTCAGAGACAAGTCACCAAGTTTTCACTAGACAAAGGCACCTGGTTGGACTCCTCAGGTTATGCACCTGAATGTGGACTGTTCACCTAAAAGAAGGGTGGCTTTGTCTGTCTTCTGCAAAGGTGCCAAATGGGCTATCCGTGTCCTTGCTCAGAAGAAAAATGAGTTACCTAGAGAAAGGAATTTGTTTTATAATGTATGACTCACAGTAGTGCCAAGAGTCAAGAGGAAAAATAACTCCCAATTGATGCTGTCAGAGCACAGGGCCTTCTTGGAAGCAAGCCACATTTTAGACCATATTCTTCTTGGTTGATTCAGGACTCTAGCCTAGGCATCATGGTACCAAGGTTATTATGAAGACAAAAGTATGAAAATGCCAGTTTCTAAAAGGGCTGTTTGACTGAGGTGGCCACCCTGGGCTTGGCTGCATTTAGGACTCCTTTCCCCCAGGCCACCCTCAAGTCACAGCTCTGCAAGCCCAGCTTCTTACTGATGTCAGGTGAATCTTCAGTCGTGATAGGAGTCCCTTCTGGCAAATATCCATGGGCAGAAAGGTCCAAGGACTGTTGCTTCCTTTGAAGTATCTGAAGAGGTGCTGGCTCTCCAGAGTGGCATCAAGATCATTATGCTTGGGGTGAGCATTTATACTTTCTCTGTCCCTGTCACAGTCTTGTTATTTCATCCCAGAAGTTCAAGGCTGCAGAGGCTCAGTGATTCTACTTTTCTGAAAAAAAAGAGCAGAAGCAAGGAATCATTTCTGTAGATGTTTTAGGGGTGAAGGTCAAAATGATTCTAAAGCCTGTCAGGACAAGCAAAGGCAAGAAAAGAGCCAAGAAATTTTTGAGAAGAAGAGCAGCAAGGTTCAGTGAAGGAAGAAGGAAAGGGGAGAGGGAGGCACACATAACAAGAGTAAAAAGTAAAATACATAAGTAGACAAATTTTATCCAAGTGTTTAACCAGTTGTCCTAGTACTATTTGTTGAAAACTACTTTTTCTTCTTTCCCAGTACCACCTTTTCAGAGTAATTTTTCCATCTTTGGGGGGATTTCTATTTAGTTTCATTAATCTGCCTCTGATCTCATGCCAGTGTCTCACGTTGGTATCTAAGAGGGCTACTAGCCCAAAGGGGTTCAGGTCTGCATTCAGAACTGAAGCTAGATGTGTGCTTTTTCAAACAGGGAACTCTTCTCTTTGTCATTCTGAATTTTGGAACCTAACACCATGAGGTCAGAGGAACTGTTTTGGGCAGTGGTGTGCACCTAATAGGGAATTCATTATTTATGCCAGAGTGTAAGATTATGCTATGACCTCCCGACCACAAGGAAATAAAGGGATGTTGGAAAGAACTTTAAGCCTGTCACCTATAATTAAAAGTCTGGTAGAGATCAGTGAAAGTCCCCATAATTTGAACAGTCTTTCCTTTTTTTACAATTATCACCACTGCATGAGCTCTCACTGACCTACTTACTGTCTGGAGTCCCCAGCCTGGCTCAGCAGAGTGTTTTCCCTAACACCCTGTAAGAAGCAGAGGGACTCTTTGGTTGTTTCTACCCAAGCACGGTGAGAACAATGTTATCAGACATTTGCAGGCAGATATCAGAGGTGGATTTTTCCTAACTTCATCCTACCCTCTTACATGTCCCGCTGTCAAACTATCATATGGCTGCAGGGTCAGTCCACCCTCAGCAGTAGACAGGGAAGCCAGTATGTTTTTTATTTTAATGTCCAAGTTTATAGTAGCGTTAATATAATGTAGGACTGAACTCTGGACAACACTCTCTGAAGTTCTATGCCACAGGTTCCCCCAAATAATTTGGGGGGAGGGGTTGCAGGAAGGAAAAAAGGGGAAGATGGTTAGAATAATTATTCATTCCTCCCTTTGTGTTAAACCCACAGTTCTGTTTTAATTCTTATCATACTATGGGGGTTTTGTCTATATATCACCCCCCAACCTCTATGAGCTGCCTAAGAATGTCAGGACTATTTTAAGCATTTTTATAATGTAGTATGGTTTCAAGAATATAGTAGATGATAAATAGTGTTTGAGAAATTATTAAATGAGTGAGTCTTGGATCTTATGTGACAATACTAGCATTTTGTTAAAAACCCCATTCCTCTGTTCAATTCAGCCACACTGTGTATATGGCAGGTGCAAGGGGGAAGGAAAGCATCTGCTTTAAAAAACAGCATCCCCACTATTGCCTAATGCCTTGGAACATTTTCCAGGTCTGTGTCACTAGAATCAGGGAAGGAATCTGGGAAATGAGATTGAAGCTCTTTGCTGAGAAAGATAAATATTGTTCTCTAAGCAGGTGACACATTGCAACATGAGTTTATTGATGCCTAGAGCCTGTGACAGCCTGGCTGTGACTGGCAGAGCTTTGCTGGGTCTTGTCTCTGTCAGACAGGATCCCAAGACTTCACAGAAAAGCTCTAGTGAGGAGTAGGAAAATCCTGTAAGTGGCAGAAGCCTGACTTCCAATTCCTCCTTCCGCTGCAGGTTTAACTCTGAGCAGCTTTGCTAATCACATAGGAACATCTTTTGGGAGAGATTTTACTTATCCATTCCTTTGCTTGTTTTGCCTCGTTTTTATTTACTGGTTTCTTTTAAGGCAAAGAAAAAGTTCAAATAATCCTTATCACAGCTCACAGGCAAAAAGTGAAGGCCCAGAGCCTTCTATTCAGCTTTCACCCAAAACTGTACTCATAGGCAGCATCCATCACAGAACCATCCCAGGAATGAATGCTTAATCACAAATTAAACATGCTTCTAGGCTGCGATCAGGATTTTTTGGGAGAAGGGTTATAAGACAGTGTGTGGTTACCTCCTCTCCACATAGGGAAGATTAAAACTAAAATTCCCCATATCAATGAACTGATGCTGAGGAAGATGCAATGTGGGTTCTCTAAGGAATGAGTTTCCTGTCTTCATCCTGTACATCTAGCAGTTCCGCCTTTGAAAAGAAACTATCGTGATAATGTGAAGGAGGAAAAGGAGCATTAAAAATGCCATAAACACCTCCAGCTATTTACCTACTCCAAAATGGGCTGGGGTATACACAATTCCCTTCGTGAAGACAACTTTTTAAAAATAAGTAACTTTAGGTAGAAGTTTTCTCTTCATCAGCTCCACGTCTCATGTGACAGCCTGTGGTGCAGTGGCTGTGCTCCATGGAGGAGACTTGTCACTTTGGAGAGCACCTTTGGCAGGAGATTCCGGGGGGCGGGGGCGGGCAGAGAGGTGGGGAGGAAGCTCCCTTCTAAATCTAAAATCTCTGCAGGAAAAGTTAAGCAGGGAGAAACAATATTGGTGTGTGTGTGTGTGTGTGTCTCAGAGATTCCTCCTGCACAGGCGCGTGTGCACGCTCACACACAGAGACAGAGGGAATATGTTTTGCTTGATATATGGATTATAGTTAATTTTCTTGAAAAGGTCCTTTTCCAGAATGACATAGGAGAAAATCTTGCACAATAAAACCAACTGGTTTTACAGGAGAGTGATCAGATAGAGTGTATCTTGTGTTTTTCTTCTTCTTTTTTGTTGCTGCTGCTTGTATATTTGCTCTGTTTTGTTGCTTTTGAGAAAATAAAATACTGTGTCTTCCAACTATATTGAGCCCTTTCTAGAGAACGGAGCTTGCCTTGTTGGCCTTACTGGATTCTAACTCGTGCTTTCTGTGCTGACCAGATTGCACCTGTGTTTTTTAATGTGTTCAATTCTATTAAAATTAATCAACAATTATTTTTAAAGATTTTTATTTATTTGAGAGAGAGCATAGTGAGAGAGAAAGAGAGAGAGAGCACAAGCAGGGGTGAGGGACAGAGGGAGAGGGACAAACAGACTCCCCACTGAGCAAGGAGCCTGATGTGGCGCTTGATCCCAGGACCCCAGGATCATGACCTGAGCCAAAGGCAGACACTCAACCAAATGAGCCACCCACATGCCCGGAACAAATCATTTTTTAAAATATATGAGGCTGGGGAAAGAATAAAGTCCCTTAAAAGTATGATATTTGAAATTCACTTCAAAATAAAACATTAGAGATGGGAAGTAGACAACATATTAGTCAAGGGATATAAAGGGGATCCTTAAGTAATCGTTATAATTATATAATGTCTGGAATTTACCTCAAAGTAATGTGGAAATGAAGGGAATTGTTTGGGGGTTTAGGTGAAACTGACTGTTCAGGAGTTGATAACTGTTGGCACATGTAAGGTTCATAATACTAGTATGCCTACTTTTATATAGACTTACATTTGTAATAAAAAAATAAAAGAATTATACACATGTCTTCATTCCTTAGAGAGGGAAGAAATCACAGTAGATCTAAAATAAATCAGGCTTCTGTCTACTAAAGGAAGATATTGACATTTAGTGTGGGTGATTGCTTTATTTGGGGATGCTCACCATCATCAAATGTCTCATTGGTAATTAGTAAAAATGCTGGAATAAAGAAACTCCTGGTTGTGGATTAGATCCAGACTTAATAGGTCTCTTCCATTGCTGATTATTTTATGGGGCAATTTACCATACTAATGAAACACTTCTCTGATGAGACATTGTAATAGAGGCAGAGAAACTAGACAAATGACTCTGTTTCCTAAAACCAACAACAGAACATCCAATGCAGACTGCAGTGTGTATTGAATAGCCAAAATATTGCCTTTCTTCATCTTTCAGAACCCTCTGGGGAGCATAAGACATATGGAATCTGCTCTTAGCTACTGTATCAGTGCCATTTATAGACTGCATACACAGGGTCCCCCAAGGACCCATATGGATTATCATTTCTTTCTCTTCTGGTTTCCCCAGAAGCATGACCCCCTGTGTTCCATGATGCACATACTTCCCTGGGGATAAACCTAATTAAATCTCAAGAATCAGAGGAAACAATCTTACTGATATTTCTCGGAGGAATTCTAGTGATAGAGGATGGGGAAGTCTCAAGATCCAACAGACCAGACTAGAAGTCAATTTGTGTCAGAAATGTATAGAAATCAGAAATACATTCAGAAAGTTTTTTTTTATTTTTTTTATTTTTTTTATTCTTATGTTAATCCCCATACATTACATCATTAGTTTTAGATGAAGTGTTCCATGATTCATTGTTTGTGCATAACACCCAGTGCTCCATGCAGAATGTGCCCTCCTCAATACCCACCACCAGGCTAACCCATCCTCCCACCCCCCTCCCCTCTAGAACCCTGTTTGTTTTTCAGAGTCCAT
>NC_138369.1:77494899-77574489 GCF_054177405.1 Leptonychotes weddellii
AGAGTTGTTGCTCTTCTTTTCTTCGATCTTCTGTTGAGTTTGTAGGTGTTCAGAATGGTTTGATCCCTATCCAGCTGAATTCCTGAGAGGAGATGAAATCCAGGTCTCCTACTCCTCCGCCATCTTGCTCCGCCCCCCATTCAGAAACTTTGAATTCAGTTTCTGGTAGCAGAGGAAGAGGAGGTTTGCTTTGAATCATGATCTGTCTGGATGAGTCAGGATCCTAAGAGGAGACTAAGGTATCCAATTTGTCACTGGAATGGCCACTCCTTATATTAGGAAGGGCAGTGTATGAAAGAGATTTGGAAAGTGGTTTCTCCACAAAATCATCTCATCTCTTGGAGATTTGAAGAAGCTGTAGATTCAACATAGGCTTGAGATCCCACTGGGAGTAATTGTGTTGAAGGGAGATGCTGAATATCTAGAAAAGTATCTTTATGACTCCTGCTATAACCATGACAAAAATTGACAAGGAAGAACTTCTTGGAATCCAGGAACCAAATCTGAATTGACACATCCATTCCCACCAGCTCTGAAGGATGATAAATATGATCACCAAACAGAGAAAATTGGAACAGTTGGAATATACAGCCAGGAGACACCAACAGTGAAGCACAGAGATCAGAGATCTCCACCTCAACTTGAACACTCTCTAGAGGTGGGTAAATGAAATAATGTTAGAGCAGGATCCTTCTGATGCTATGATAATCAGTCTTATTGGGAAATGCTTATAGCCCTGAGCTTAAATTTAGAGTCCAGTTCTGATGTATTTCAGGACTTTCTGAAGATAGGGGGAAAAAGAAAACCTGTGTACCTTAAAGCCTTTCAATCTTATCCATTATCAGTCACTAGATTTAGTCTTCTTCTTACCCTTTAAGTGATTAGTAACACTGTACAGCATGTTTCTATAACCAAGGAACCATCAGGAAAGTGGGTGACCATTAGTATCACTTTTTGCGAACCATTTCAGGAAGATAAATTGAGAGAGACAGAAAGCAGAGAATCTATCCACTACAGATCGCTGAGCATTTGCTATAGAATCAGACACCTCCTCAGTCCCTGACACTCAGTCCATCAAGACCCTATCTGAGGCAAGTTTTGAATGACTGCATATGTCATGATGGCAAGGCCCTAGGGGGCTCTCCCTGGGTGTCACATCTCTCCTTGCAGGGTGAGGTTCTCTTCTCTGGGAGCCTGTGGGGATTTTTGCCACACGTGTAATGTAATTCTGTGATGAAGGTTCTAGACCTATACTGTCCACTATGGTATTCAGTAGCCACATGTGGCTATTAAATTTAAATTTTAATTAATTAAAAACTCAACTATCCAGTAATACTAGCTACATTTCAAGTGCTCAATAGCCATATGTGGCTGGTGGCTACCATATTAGACAGCACAGATAAAAAACATTTTCATTATTGCAGAGAATTCTTGTAGATAGCACCGCTCTATACAATGGGCCAATAAATATGGCTTGTGGACCAAATTTAGCCCACCTCCTGTGAATAGATAAACTTTTCTTGGAAGATAGCCATGCCCATTCTTTTATATATTATTGATGGCTACTTTCACACTACATGGACAGGGTTGAATTGTTTGTAAGAGACCATGTGGCCTACAAAGTCCAAACTGTTTACTGTCTGGACCTTTACAGAAAATATTTGCCAACCCTGCCCTATACTCTTCCCCAGAAAAAAAATGCCCATGGCTACATACAAAATTTTACACACAATTTTAGGAAACAAGTGAACCCCCTTACTTCCATCCATGTAAACCAAGCTCGGGTTACAGGCTTCTTTGCTAGTTCCATTTTTTTAGAATCTTCAGACCCCAATTCCATACTCCTGATATCCACAAATACTAGATTTATGTTTCAAAAGATTGAAAACAGCTTAAAAACTAATGCCACTGCAGAGTTTCAGGTTGTACTCTATGTGCCCCTTTCATACAGCATCAGTGATACTGTTTGAGTTTCACTGACAAGCCCACCATCACTTAAGAATCAGGCTATTGCCTCTGCTTAATATAAACCTTTTTCCTACTTTTGATTCTTCTAAGAGTCTGGATTCAGTGACTTTTTTGTTAGGCTCACTACCTAAGCTATTATCTATAGAAAGTTGTCAGAATCCTAAATAGTTCCCATCTTTTCTTTTCTTTTTTTTTAAAGATTTTATTTATTTATTTGAGAGAGAGAATGAGAGAGAGAGAGAGCACATGAGATGGGGGAGGGTCAGAGGGAGAAGCAGACTCCCTGCCGAGCAGGGAGCCCAACGCGGGACTCGATCCAGGGACTCCAGGATCATGACCTGAGCCGAAGGCAGTCGCTTAACCAACTGAGCCACCCAGGCGCCCTCCCATCTTTTCTGATCATTGAGATCTTTATCACTATAACACCTTCATTTAGCCTTCTCCTTCCTCTAGCTATTCCGTTCATTCTCAAATATATGCACATCCTGATGCCATAGTCACACTTAGAGGGCTGTCCTCTTAAGGTTCTATAGCACATCTTTGCAGTTTTTGTTATGTGTTGGTTGGAAGAGAATTTGTCCATGCATGTGGACACATACACACACCTAGACATTCTCTAAGTTTAGCTTAAGTACTTGATTTAATTAGCCAAGAGGACAAAATATTGTCTGAAGCCACAGGATGAGGGGGACTCACCAGAGGGAGAAGATGATAGTTGATGCAGTGTTTCTCAAAATCGCTCTAGTCTCCAGAGTTTCTTAGAGTAGTAACACAGCTGCAGATGACACTGCACATGAGTCTTTCCAGGTCCAAAAAGCTCAGGTCTTCCTACATCACAACCTTTTGTACTAAGAACTTTTACCACCATCCAGAGAGAACATAATCTAACGGTCTTTGTGCTTCTATTTAAGAGACCTTTGACAAATATTAGACCCTCCTTTTTTTTTTTTTTTAACAAAGTTAGCATCAGCAAGGCATGAACATTTTCATTCAATCTGTCATTCATTCTTTTTTTTTTTAAATCAAGTACCTGCTATTTCCAAGAGCTATTCTGGATGTTAGAGATATGCCAGTGAACAAAATAAAGTGCTACCATGGTGGTGCTTAAATTCCACTGGGTAACTAAAAACAATGTAATTTTTAAAAAACAGACATATAATATGAACTGAGGTAGTAGTGTTAAGTAGCATAGAAAAAAATAAGTAGTAATATTTAAAAATTAGGTAAATAATATGAAAGAAGTAATGCAGAGTAAATAATATGAAGGGTGATAGGAGTGCACTTTCATATGTGGGATGGTCACAGAAGGCCTCTCACAACATTGCAGCAGAAAGCAACATCAAGTGTGGGCGGAGCCTTTAAGACACGGACAACAGGTTCAAAGACCCTGAGTCAGGAGCCCGCTTGGTGTGTTGGAGGAGCAACATGGAAGTCAATGTGGCTATAGCAGAGTGGGGAAAAGGGAAGAAATGTGGTCAGAAGAAAGGTTGATGGCCATTGCTAAGACTTACCCTTTTGCTCTATGTAAGCTGGAAGTCCTAGAGGGTTTTCAGCAGAGAAGTGACATGTTATCACAATTAATACTATCTTTCTCTGAATGATATTTTGCTCCTCATTTTTAAGCCTTCTGGGAAATACATTATCTCTCAGTCCGCTCCAAACTCTGATTTAATGCTCTTTTTACTTGGATCACCCAGGCACTGAGTTGGATCTGAAGACCTCAGTCCCAAATCCAATTCCCCTGGGCCCACCACCTTCACCTCTTTTGGTTTGACTTTTACTCTGGTGTTGCTATAGGATCAGCCACATGGTGAAGTAACCAGAAAGCACCTGCCTCAGCTAATGCTGTGTCCTTCTCATTCTGCCCCTGACTTCTCTGCCACAGCCATGTGGGATGACTGTGAGGGCCTTTCTGTTGCTTGCACACTCCTGACATGTGAACAGGTTAACATCCCAAGAGGCAGGCACACTTTGACTAATGAGGGACAGGGGCAATGGATAGATTGTCTCTTGTGTCCCTTGGAAGGACAGAGGTACATTCTACACAGTTCCTCAAAGGATCCCCAGCAAGATTATGCCCCAATTACCCACAGTGGCAATCAGCTCAGTAACACACCCTTGGATGTTCTTTCTTTTCCTTACTTTTTACCTCTGTCCAGTCCCCTATACCTGTTTCTCTGAAATTAGTGCACAATAAACTACCTACATTTAAACCATATCTCAGACTAATTTGGGGAAATTAGGGTTAAAACACCCCTTCTCCTATTACTTTTCCTTACTTAGCTCCTGACTTTGCATTCAAAAAAATAATAATAATAATCTCTGAGTCAGAAGGACCTTAAGAGAATATTCAGTTACATAGTTTTGGTTACAGATAAGGAAACAGAGATCCAAAGAAATTAATATGCCTGTGCTATAAGTTATCTTTCTGGTGCAAAAGATGAACACGTGGAGAATTAAGAACATGTAAAAAAACAATGGAGCTTGGCAGACATTTCCAAAGTCAAGAATAAGACTTTCTTAATAGAGAAAAAAGATGGTCAACTAATCTTCGACAAAGCAGGAAAGAATATCCAATGGAAAAAAGACAGTCTCTTCAACAAATGGTGTTGGGAAAATTGGACTCTTAATCATAGGAAACAAACTGAGGTTTGCTAGAGGGGAGCGGGGTGGAGGGTGTAGTAACTGGGTGATGGACATTAAGGAGGGCATGTGATATAATTAGCACTGGGTATTATACAAGACTGATGAATCACAGACCTGTACCTCTAAAACCAATAATACATTATATGTTAATTAATTGAATTTAAATTTAAAAAAGAGAGCTTAAACTTTGGCATGGCATAAAAGGAACTGGTGCCTTCCAGGAATTGAAATAAAGAAGTAATTATATGATTTTATAATAAATGATAAGTGTTTATGAATATTCAAAGTTTGAAGTCAACTGCATTTTTCTGGAGAGTTTAGTTTCTTAGTAAATCAATCCATGTATTTTCACAGGGCATCTGTCCTAACAAGGTTCCATGCTGGTGTTTGTGAGAGCCAAAGAGCATTCTGAGATAGCTAATGGTAGACAGGGATCAGGAGATTGAACTTCTAGTTATATTTTGGCCATTAATTGACTCTGTGACCTTGAGCAAGTCACTTTCTCTCTCTGGGCTGTGAGTCAGTTCCTTCTTTGTAAAATGACTATTAGTCTTATCATTGAGGCATAGAATTTAACTTTTGAAGTGACTTTGGAGCTCATCTCCATCTTATAGGTCCAAAGAAATGAATTAAGTTTCTGAAAGTCATTGAGTCAGAAGAAGATCTGGTACTGTAACTTGGTCTTCCTGGTCCTCAATCTATGGATGAGTTTTGAAATTCTTCCAATCATGAAATCTTGTCATTCCATGATTGAAGTATAAGAGAGTATTTCTGCTCTAAAGGATCCCATAATCAAATTGAAGAGACACTTAACACACATAGATAATTATAAGACAGCAAATGAGATCCTGTAAGCAGGACAACAAACTCACTTCTTTGGCCATTCAGAGAAGCCAGTTGTCAGGAAAATCACTGATATTTGCGCTGAGCTTTTTATAAATGGGTCAATGGAAAAGATCATTATGGATGGAGAAAAGTAGCCAGAGCAAAGTCACGGACATGATCAGCCAGGAGGACATTAACTGAATCTGTCCAGCAGGAGTGGATGATGAGATAGGGTTCATGAGTTATAGTCCTTGAGGAGAGGAAATTCTTGGTGTCTCTCTTTTCCATTTCTTGGAGCTGATCTGAAGTTATCTATCTATGGTGAGGCAATCTGACTTCAGTCTATAACAGAGGAGAGTAGAATGTGGAAACTATGGCCAAGATCTCTTATAATTAATTATATGCTAATTTCTGATCTGTCCTCAAGCAGTTTTATTTTTAAATGACATTTTAAGCATAACTGATACACAGTGTCCCTGGCACCAGTGCTCAATAGTTTAATTGGTAGAATAATGAAGAACAATTGACATATTTTGCCAGTAGTTCTTTGGAACAGATTGTTTAAATAAGTACAATTGTTTATAAACAGAAATGTGTGAGGCCCACTTGGCTTGATAAATTTCCTGCTTTATGTGGGACTGGCGGAAAGATGAGAGATTAAAAGTTTCATGTTTAGGGGTGCCTGCCTGGCTAAAGCATGCAACTCTTGATCTCAGGATCGTGAGTTCAAGCCCCACATTGGGCATGGAGCCTACTTTATATAAATAAATTAAACATTTTTTTAAAGATGTTATTTATTTTTTTGATACAGAGAGACACAGCGAAAGAGGGAACACAAGCAGGGGGAGTGGGAGAGGGAGAAGCAGGCTTCCCGCGGAGCAGGGAGCCCGATGCAGGGCTCGATCCCAGGACCCTGGGATCATGACCTGAGCCGAAGGCAGACGCCACCCAGTGCCCCAAAACATTTTTTAAAAATAAAATAAAAGTTTCATGTTTAACATAGATAATTAGAGAAATGTAATTATGGCAGGACAATAGCAGTATGTATACTTTAAAAACAAGGAAACCTCAAAACAACAAACAATAAAACAGAAATCACAAAACAGGATGAGAGAAATAAGACCTAACATTTATGTCAATAAATGTAAATAAAGTCCCTATTAGATGATAAGGACTTTGACCTAAAACAAAATATAGCTATGTTCTCTATTCACCTAAAACATGACACAAAAGATTCACAAATACAAGGATAGTCAGAGAAAAATTGGACAAAAATAAAGCAGAAATATATTTTTAAATCAAAAAAGCAAATAAGAGAGACAAAATAACACAGGAGTGGCAGTATTAATATTTGTTAAAATAAAACTCAAGGGATAAAAGTTTTGGATAGGAGGATTGTTTTATAAAAGGTGTGACCCCCAATGAACGTATAATGTATAACACAGAAATATAGAGAGCAAAGTTATTAGAAGACAAAACCTGGAAAGAAACACAATTGTCATGGAAAAATTAGCACACATAGTTAGTCTTCAATAAATCATGGAGTCAAAAATAAATAGAATGTAAATATGCTTAATAAGGTTAATTTGATCAGTATATATCAAACTTTGTATCTTACAGATGATATAATCAAATATCCCTGGATCATTTATTAAAAATTACTTTATAGTGAACAAAAAAAAAGCCTCACTAAATTCAAAAAAAGTAAATTTTCTTCATAGTATAATAGAAGTGTGTTAGAAATAAAAAAATAAAAATTTAAACCAAAATCTCACCACTATTAAAACAACCATCCTAAATAAATATTAGATATTAAAGAAAGTGAAAATTTCAAATGCAGATTACATAGAAAATTACAGCAGTGCAAAAGCTACATGTCAAAGTTTATGGCTGAAAGGTGATTAAAATATTCTATAGAAATAGTCATACCTAAAGGATTGATGATAGATTCTGAATACACAAGCAAAATGAAAATCCTTAAGGTTCAATTCAGACAAATCCATAGCCTCGAAAGCTTTCATCATTTAATAAGGAAGAATCAAGATAAACTGCTATGAATTCAGCTCAAAAAAAAAAAAGAACAACAATATACACTTAAAGCATGAAGAGAAAAAAATTTTTAAAGTCAATCAGAAATCACAGGAACAGTCAAATTTATGAGTATCTTCAGGGGTTGATTGAAAAAAGTGTGAGTTTGACAAGTCTTTAAATTTAAAAAGGGAAACAAAATAAAATTCAATATGAGAAAAGTATGAGTAAATTTTTAAACAAGGCTACACTTTGTAGTATACTTTGGACTATGTGTTTAGAGTGAAAATTTCAACAAAATGCACAATTTCTAGAAAAACACAAATAACCAAAATTATATAGAAAACCAGATATAACTATAAGCATGGGAGTTATGTTTAAGCTGTCAAATTTTTTAAGTTCTTAAATTGTCAAAGAATTATCTCCAAAGAGGAGTTTTTACTGTTTTACAAATAGACTAAAACAAAATGTTTAATGAACAAATATTTCACATGCTATATAAAGTGGCCCAGATTACAGAAAACATTTAAAACTTCTCACTTTGCGTTATACAGCTCATGTAATCCAGTTACCAAAACCTAACCTGGTGCCTGAAGTACACACACACACACACACACCCCCCAAACTTATGGAATAGTCTTGATCATAAATATAGATATAACAATCTGAAACACAGTTTTATCAGAATCAAATGAATTCAGTTATTCAAAGAACGCCAAGATGGATTGCCTATTGGTATGTACTAATATAGACCAATAGACCATGGGATCTAACAAGAATTGTTGAATTACCATCTCAATATTTTACAGAAAAAATATTTGATAATTTTAATAGCCATTCCTTTTTTTAAAAACTCTTAATTAATTGGCAGAGAAGGATATAACCTAACACTAATAACTGTTATTACGTATAGTCATTCCCATTAAAACCAGGATCAAAACAAGAATGCCCACCACCATCATTGTTAGATAACCTTTTTCTAGATATTCAAATCAATGCAATAAGATGTGAAAGAAAAGTAAGAGTAACCAGGAAACAAACTGAGGGTTGCTGGAGTGGTGGGGGGTGGGAAGGATGGGGTAGCTGGGGGGATGGACACTGGGGAGGGTATGTGCTATGGTGAGCGCTGTGAATTGTGTAAGACTGATGAATCACAGACCTGTACCCCTGAAACAAATAATACATTATATGTTTTTAAAAAAAGAAGATAGTAGGAAGGGAAAAATGATGGGGGGTAAATCGGAGGGGGAGACAAACCATGAGAGACTATGGACTCTGAGAAACAAACTGAGGGTTTTAGAGGGGAGGGGGGCGGGGGGATGGGTTAGCCTGGTGATGGGTATTAAGGAGAGCACGTATTGAATGGAACACTGGGTGTTATATGCAAACAGTGAATCACGGAACATTACATCAAAAACTAATGATGTAATGTATGATGACTAACATAACATAATAAAATAAAATTTAAAAAATAAAATAAAAAGTAAGAGTAACAAACTTAAGGAAGAGTAATATTTATCAGAATATCATTATTTTTCTCAAAAATCCTAAACCATTAGAATGAGTAGTAGATGTTAGTATACAATTACAAACTCAACATACAAAAAATTAATAGCTTATGATTCTATTTATGTGATGTTCAAGAACAGACAAAACTAATCTCTGGTGATAGAAGTTAGAACAGTAGTTGCTCTGAGGGGAGAGTATTGCCTAAAAAGGAGTATAAAGAAGGTTTCGGGTGGTGTGGAGTTGTTCTGTATCTTGATTGGAGTGCTGACTAATGGGTGTATACTGCACATTTAATATATGTAAATATTACTGTAAGTTGGAATCATGCAATATATAGCCTTTTCAGGCTGGCTTCTGTCACTTAAAGGCATATTGCCTTTTTGTGGCTTGATAACTCATTTCTTTTTATCACTGAATATAATATTTGATTGTATGGATATGCCATAGTTTCTGTATTCATTCACCTATTAAAAGACATCTTGGTTGCTTCCAGGCTTTGGCAATTGTGAATAAAGCTACTATAAGCATTGATTTGTAGGTTTTTATGTGGACATAGTTTTCAACTCATTTGGTAAGTACCTAGAGAACAATTGTGAGATCACATGATAAGACTGTTTAGCTTTGTAAGAAACTGCCTGTTTTCCAAATTATCTGTACCATTTTGCATTCCCTCCAGCAGTATGAGAGTCCCTGTTCTTTCATCCTCATCAGCATTTGATATTGTAAGTTTTTTGGACTTTAGCCATTCTAATATGTGTGTAGCAGTATCTCATTGTTTTAATTTGCAGTTTCCTAATGACATTTGATGTTGAACATCTTTTTGTATCCTCATTTGCCATCTGTTTATCTTCATTGTCGAGGTGTCCAAATCTTTTGCCCATTTTTAAATTAGATTGTTTTCTGATTACTGAGTTTTAAAAGTTATTTGTAATTTTAGATATAAGTCCTTTATCAGATGTATATAAATATTTTCTTCTAATCTGTAGCTTTTCATTCTCTTTCCAGTATCTTTCTCAGAGTAGAAGTTTTTAACTTTAATGAAGTCCAGCTTATCTTTTTCTTTGCTTATGGATCCTACTTTTTGTGTTATAACTAAAAACTCATCACCAGAGCTAAGATCACCTATTTTTCTCCTAAAACTTTTTAGTTTTATAGTTTTGTGTTTTACATTTTGACCTATGACCCAATTGGAGTTAATTTTTGTGAAAGATGTAAGATCAGTCTAGATTCTTTTTTTTTTTTTTTTTGCCTGTGGCTATCCAGTTGTTCCTGCACCATTTGTTGAGGAAAAAACAGTCCTTTCTCCGTTGAATTGTTTTTGTTCTTTTGTCAAAGATCAGTTGACTGTATTTGTGTGGTTGATTTCTGGACTCTATTCTGTTCCATTGATCAGTTTGTCTATTCTTTTACCAGTACCACACTGCCTTGATTATTGTAGCTTTATAGTAAATCTTTAAGTTAAGCAGTGTCAATCCTTTGTTCTTCTTCAGTATTCTTCAGTCTTTTGCCTCTCCCTGTAAATTTTATAGTCAGTTTGTTGATATCCACAAAATAACTTGCTCTGGGATTTTGACTGGGATTGTGCTGAATCTGTTGATCAAGTTGGGGAAAACTGACATCTTAACAATATTGAGTCTTCTTGTCCATGAATATGTAATATCACTACCATTTATTTAGATCTTGGATCTCTTTCATCAGAGTTGTTTTCCTTATATATAGATCTTGTACATATTTTACCAGATTTTTTATTAAGTATTTCTTGGGGTGGGAGTGCTAATATAAATGGTATGGTGTTTCAAATTTCAAATTCCAATTGTTTGTTGCTGATATATAGGAAAGCAATTGACTTTAACCTTGCTTAATTAGTTACAGGATTTTTTGTTGTTTCTTGGTTTTTGTCAGTTCTGTGGGATATTCTGCATTGACAGTTCTGTCATCTGCAAGCAATTTTATTTTTTCTTTCCTAATCTGTACCTTTTATTTCCTTATTAGTCCCTTTTATTACCCTTTATTGTCTCATTAGTTAGGACTTCCAGTATAATGTTGAAAGGAGTGGTGAAAAAGAACATTCTTGCCTTGTTCTCGGTCTGTATGCAAATTACACCTCACTAAAATAAGTTAATTGAAAACTAATAGTTCTCCTGTATTCCAGCAGTGGACATCTAGAACATAGAATTTAAGAAAAACTATTTCCATTATAATACAAGAAAAGCTATATTTAACCAATGGCCAAGACATAAAGTAAACTACAAAATTTCACTAAGATGCATAAAAGATTTGAATGAATGGACAGAGACATCAGATTCTATCTCAAGGAAAGATTTAGTATTGCAAAGATTTCCAAAATTAGTTTGTAGCCTTAATGAAATTCAAATCAAAATTCTAATAATGGAATTTTTTATTAACCCACAGAAAATAGTCTAGTTCATTTGGAAGAATGAACAGGCAAAAGTAGGAAAGACATTTTTTAAAAATAAGAGTAATGAGGAGGGGCTTTCTCTACCAAAAGTCAAAACATGTCCTAAAGTAATAGTAGTTAAAATATTGCATTACAGGTACAAAAAGTGCATAAATTAGAGAAGCAGACCACATAGACCAGAAACAGTCTCTACTATATTTAAGAATTTAAAATGTAATAAAGGTAGCAGTTCAAAAACTGGAGGGAGGATAATTCAATAAATGTTACTGAGATAATTAAATATTTAGAAACAATAAGAGATTCACCACACACGTTATGTGAAAGTAAATTTCAAATGGATTTAGCTGTTCATCCAAGATTCCCTAGGAAACAGTCTAGTAAAGGAGATTTGCTGTGTAGAAGGTTCAGCGCTGAGTCAATTAGTCTGGTGGAGCAGAGGGGCAGTCAGGCTGCCATACAGTCAACGTAGAGAGCTCAGCCCACACCAGGGGAAGTTGTGGATCTAGAGTGGCCCTTCAAAGTTGTCCCAAATTGAGACAATGGCCTTTGTACCCTGATATCAACCAGCTTTGCCCCAGAGGGTTGTAATCTTGGACAAGACCGCTCCCTTTAGCTGAGAGAAATTCCAGAAGAATTTAGCTATTAGCCATCAGCCGCCAACCCTCCCAGCAACTGGTGGATGAGAGCCTTAGGCTTGAAGATAGAATCTGAGTGGCACACAATATCCACTACATACTTAAATGTAAAAGATGAAATTATGAAACAAATAGAGGAAAGTATTGATAAACATTCCTAAAATTGGATTGAGAAGGACTTTTTTGTGATACTTTTCCACAAAAGCTGTTGTAAAACAACTATTGTGACAATTGGTTTTATTGAAATTGGGATTATAGGTGGGAAGAGAAAGCAGTAGGAAAAACCACTGGCATCCCTGTGGTCCAACTGTGACCTCCCTTGCCTGCAAGGCTGGACATTTGGAGGACTGGCTTTACCTTCCAGTGCTGCTCTTTTCAAAGCCCTGAGAAATAAATCATGTCAGCCTTGGCTTGCGACCTGAGCTGTTGCTCCTATGAGACCCTCAGGATTAATTCACGTGTGTCTGGTAGGGAGGGGCTAATTTTCAATCACCCAAAGGGCCCTGCTTATTTCAAACTCAACATGTTTATAAGAAAGCATGGTCTCCAGGGAATATTCCCCTATCTCTCCTTATAATTGCACATCCCTGGGTGGCCTTACCCCACTTTTATGAGCCTGTTTTAGAAGGTCAAGGAGCTGCTAAACAGCTAGCATGGTGGACTTTTTTCCGATGTGCTCTCTCAGTGTCCCCATGTTCTCACTTGCTACTTTGTTCTGAACCCTTGGGAAGGTTGATGTATGGTTAGAGACCATGATGCTCAAGAAAGAAGACATCCTCAGGGTTAATAATAATTATGATAACAGCAGCCACAATGACCATACCAGACACTGTGAGAAGCACTTTCATATATCATCTCACCAAATCATCCTAAGTCTCCACTTTACAGATGAAGGAAGTGAGATTTAAAGTGACCAAGTTGCCCCAAATCACACAGCTAGAAGCACTGTCTTGAGCCACCTGGATACAGATTAAGAACTGATTCCAAACACCTCACTCTCTCTACTACCTCCAGTTCCTCTCAGGCCCCATTTAATGAGACAGGCTATGGGAACCACTTAATGCGCAGCTATTATTAGATCAGTGATTCTCAGTCTTGGCTTCTCATAGATCCATCAGAGGAGTTTCCAAAAATCCTGTTGGTTCCACTGGTGAGCCAGATTTGGGAACTATATATTAGATACACACAAAAATACTCTAGAATACAATATTGATGTCTTCTTAAAAGCTAATGTTACCGGGCGCCTGGGTGGCTCAGTTGGTTAAGCGACTGCCTTCGGCTCAGGTCATGATCCCAGGGTCCTGGGATCGAGCCCCGCATCGGGCTCCCTGCTCTGCGGGGAGCCTGCTTCTCCCTCTCCCACTCCCCCTGCTTGTGTTCCCTCTCTTGCTGTGTCTCTCTCTGTCAAATAAATAAATATAATCTAAAAAAAAAAAAAAAAGCTAATGTTACCTCCATTCTTAAACTTTGAGATTGTATCATTGATGATCCTGTGACTACTCTGAGAGTTTTGTTTACAACTTTATTTTCGTGTTAACCTAACACAAATGATAAGATAGAACATAGAGGCTTCAGTTGGCTTAGAAATTGTAGGTGCTGCCATGCATCCTCCTATGTGGTAGGGAGTTATAGCTCTGAATAGTTAGAAAACCCTGGTTCGAGTTCAAGTTTCAGACCTGCCACTTACTACCTATGTGATTTTTTTTTTTACTACCTATGTGATCTTGATCTTGAAACTTCTTTTTTTTGTTGTTTTATTATGTTATGTTAATCACCATACATTACATCATTAGTTTTTGATGTAGTGTTCCATGATTCATTGTTTGCGTATAACACCCAATGCTCCATTCAGTACGTGCCCTCTTTAATACCTTGAAACTTCTTAAACTGAAGGAAGCCAACTAGATATTTGAGCAGCAGAATGACATGCTGGGGGTTGGGGGAAACCTCTTTCTAGAATACTAGAAAACCAGAGACAAAGACATTGTTCAAGGGCTACAGGGTATTGATAATGCTACCTTCACCCACCCACCCCAGCCCTCACGAAGTTCAAGATAAGGAGAGCAATCTGGTGCTGATTTGGGCTTAAGAGTCAGGAGACCCTGTTCTTTGTAAGGGCTCCTTAAACTGAAGCATATACATTATTAGCCTTAGTTCTTTGAAAAATGAAGATGTAAGATCTGAGCCTACAAGAGCAATGACATAACCAGAATCTGGTGTGACTTCAGATACTGTAAAAATCCTATCCACTGGGGAACTGGAAGCCCAGGGTCCCATGCCAAGGATTGCTGTATCTGCTTCTGTTCTGTGCATTCTTCTCAACTCTGATTCAATAAATTAAGACCTTAACCTAACTTGGAGTGAGTATATGGAGTCTGTCCCAGCTCTATTACCTTCATGCTTCAAGATTGACAGAGAAGTACTAGGTGTGAGATTTAAATTGGGATGAAGGTGGTGCAGTAAGAGGAAATGATCACTTCTTACACACATGGAGGCAGATTTGGAGCCAGCCAAGGACCTCGATGTCTTCTCCAGTTACTATACTCAGGCTCTCCCTTTCAGAAGAACAGCATTGTGTCTTGGCTACTATCCAATTTAATCATACAGCCCATTTCCCAAACTTCCCTTCACAAGCACCAGGCAAGCACATGATTGCTCCTAAATTTTGTTCTTTGACATTCTGGGGAAGCATTGATTTGTCTGTGTCCTTTAAGGTTGCTTAGCAATGGGAGGCAGGGTGAGCAACACAGAATTTCACAGGTGGCTCTTGCTTCTCCCTGTTGCATTTGTTTCCACCCTCTGTTTCAGCTCACTTTAGTCTTTTTATTGCTCTGTAAAGTCTTCATCTCAGTTTTTATATTACAAGACTTATGTTTGTGCCTGTTCTGTTGTAAACCACCTTGAAGACTTTTTGAAAGCATGAAAGGCACATACCATAAACAAGTTATATCATTTCGGATTTCCATGTCTGTGGTGGGAGCATGGCATACACCACATTAGGTGCATGCCAGTGAAGCTCTGAGCTGGGTACACATCTGGAAATTCACTATCGTGTGGAGCCACCCAAGAAATCTGATCAGGCATCTCACAGACTTCTGCCATGCTGGAATGGGCACAGAAGGATGAGCTGGTATCCAGAACATCACATGGCAACCATCCCCATCTCCAGGGAAGGTTTGCCAGGAAGTTTGTTTACTCCAATAAATTGTATAGAACAGAAATATTAGGATTTTGACATGGGTTCTAGCAGCACATTTGTGAAATGGCAGAGTATGGAAAGAACAGGAGTTTGGGGTTAGACAGATCTGGGTCTGAACCTCAGGCAAGAGAGATACAAGATTCATGACCAAGAGAGTTAGCTCACAGTATAGCTTGGTGCTTTCCCTGGCACACCAACATACACCCACGCCTCACTAGACCCCTGCATTTACTACCCCACCAAACAGAACCTGGCAAGCCCAGCTAAAGAGGGCTTTAAGGGGCCCGGAGCAGTAGCCTGTCAAATCTTACTTTAAATGTCATGAAGCCATTTTTTACAGGAATATAAATTTCTAATTTAGCTTTTCCTTTACACATTCCTTTGGCATATGTGCTAAGCACATGTTTAAAAAAACTAGCTATAGTTCAATTCTGATTTTCTTACTTTAAAATGATCAGCACTTCACATTTTCATGCATAATTCATTATGTAAACCATAGATCTTTTTTGAGCTCACAGGAGGGCGGACAAGTGTGAAAATACAGTTTTGTGGGTCATATCAAGTTAGCACCTGCAGGAATTCCATAGTCAGACCTGTTTCTATACAAGTGACTTCCAGGGCACAGGTATTCAGCTGGAAGTATCTGAATATCACTATGCAGCATTTGGAAATGGTGTGAGGAAGAAAAATGCTACAACCTCTTGCTTCAAGGCACTTGGTGTTTTCTTTACCTCCTAAGGTTTGAAATTAGGACTTTGTTTAAGCACACATCTTCATCTAGGTTTATGTTGTTAGAAAAACTTCTGTTCATTGTAACATCTCTGAAGCCAGGATGCCTATTACAGTTGCTGTCAGCCAGGCAACAATCATGACAGTTATTATTGTCTGTGCACGGGTGAATGTTGGTTGTAGTTGTTCAGCTCATCTCTCCATTTGAGGCAGATGCATATTTAACTGCTTTTTTTAAAGGCTCCACAAAGATTCACTGTGACTCAGCATTGAAACAAAAAGTTATTGTGTATGCAGAGGGCATCGAAGCGGGACAGCAGGGCAGAAATTTGTTATTTATGGAACAAATGTCCATCATTGTAAGAATGGTCTCCATTCCATAGTCCAAAGCCAACAATCAAGTTCTAGATGAGATCAAAGGAAACAAAGCAGTTAAAATTAGGTTGTGTTTTGTTGCTGAGATGCTTGCAAAAGGGTTGACAATTACTTAATGATATAAGTGAAGGGATTATATGATAAAAGTGTCTAGGTAAGTCTAAAGCAGCTCTTTCAATAAGTATAAAATAAAAATTGTAATTGTGGGGCACCTGGGTGGCTCGGTCAGTTAAGCATCTTATTTCGACTCAGGTCATGATCTTGGGGTCCTGAATTGAACCCCTCATCGGGCTCTGTGCTCAGTGGGGAGTCTGCTTCTCCCTGTCCCTCTGCCCTTCCCCTGCTTGTGCTCTCTCTCTCAAATAAATAAATAAAATCTTTTTAAAAAACTGTAAGAAAGCATTATGTCATAGTTTGTATTTTTTTTTACCCATACATAAAACAATAGTATTTTACTTCTTATAGTTGACGAAATCTTGTATTTGAAATAGAAGAGCTAAAATTTCCTTAGATAACTATTGTATCTATTATCCAGTTGTTAGCCTGGAAAAACGTACAAAATTTGCTGCCAGAATTACATGTCTGGCCACAAGCTGATGTATCCTCAGATGGTTTTGACATGAACAACAAAGATTTCATGGTCTTGCAGATGGAGATGCTAAAGCCCAGAATCCAAAACTCTCCATTCAGTCACTGGACATTTATTTAATCAAATGGACCATGAGAATGTGAAGCATGGATGCCCTTTTCCCAGTGTTCCA
The DNA here is from genome assembly GCF_054177405.1 of Leptonychotes weddellii. Lineage (NCBI taxonomy): Eukaryota > Metazoa > Chordata > Mammalia > Carnivora > Phocidae > Leptonychotes > Leptonychotes weddellii. The sequence continues at coordinate 77,511,994 of NC_138369.1, forward strand.
TGTGGACACTTGGGCTTAGAGGGGAAAACAAGGGAAGAAGAGGCAAAAAAGAAAGGAGGGGAGAAGCAGATAGGAGGACCTTTCTCTAAAGGCAGCTATTCATTTAGCCCTTAGTAGTGTTTATTTTCTTTAGCCTCTGCTCCAGGATACCGTCTCCACAATTCCTTCTCACCTTTTCCTTCTGTCTCCACCCCCATCTTCTTCCTTTGCTTTTGTCTCTTCCTTTCCTCCCTTCCCGTCCTTCTAAACCTTGAGATGGAGGATTAATTGGGGTGGGAAGGGAATGGAGACTGTAGGGAGAAATCTGCACAAACAGCAGGCCTTGAAAAAAGACTTTAAAAACTTAAAATTGCCAATCCATCTTCATCTCAAATCCTACAATATTCTAGATCAGGAGTTGCAAACTACAGCCTGCTGCCTCTTTTGTAAATAAAGTTTTGAGTCACAGCCACACCCATTCATCTACATCTTGCCTCTGTCTGCTTTCACACTGCAATGACAGAACTGAGTACTTGCAAGAGAAACCATATTCACAAAACCTAAAATATTTACTAGTCTGTCTAGATATGTGCTTCCCCAAGAATATCCTGCAGAATTATAGTTCTACAAAGTGTTAAACAGATATTGCTGGAAAGAAAAAGATTCTCAGGTCAAATAATTTTGGAAACTTTGCTTTTCAATCACAGGACTTCTTGGAGACTTTAATACACTAATGTGCACTGTGAATTTCTGAGAAGTAGCTAAAGAATGCAGCATTTTCCCAAGTTTTGGGGGGAACATTTTTCTTACAGAGCTCTTGATGGGGATAGAGTTCCTCAACACACACTGGAAAATATCTCTTTAACAATATCCAAGATATATTATTAAGTGAGAAACGCAAGATGTGTCCAGTACACATTCAGCTGTATAAAGAATACGAAGGGAAATTTTAGTTAAGGGCTCGCTTGTGATTGTTTCAATTATCTCTTGAGAGGTCCATAATTAACTGGTAACACTGCTTGCTTTCAGGTGAATTGCAGCTGGGAAGGAGATTTTTCACTGTATTTTCGGCATTCTGACTTTTCAATCATACCAATATACTTTATTATCTAAATAATCAATTAATCTGTCAATCAACATAACTAAATCTTGAAACAAAAATGTAAAATGGTAAACCACTTCAGAAAACAGTCTGACAATTTTAAACAAAGTTAAATATACACTTACCATATGTCCCAGTAGTTCTACTCCTAGGTATTTACCCAAGAGAAATGAAAACATATGTCCAAACAAAGACTTGTAAACAGATGTTCATAGCAGCTTTATTCATAATAGTCCTAAGCTGGAAACAACCCAAATGTTTATCATTAGATGAATGAATGCAAACTGGGGCATAGCCATGTAATGGAATACTACTCAGCCATAAAAAAGGAACAAACCACTGATGCAGCAAATGGATAAATTTCACAGATGTTACAAAGCAAGACACAAAAGATTCTATCTAAATCCACTTATGTGAAAATCTAGAACAGAAGAAACAAACATATAGTGATGGAAGTCAGATCATTGGTTGCCTGGAGCAGGTGTAGGGGAGGAGATCTGATTGCAAAGGAACACAAGGGAACTTTCCAGGGAGACAGAAATGTTCTATATCTTGATTATGGTTGTAGCTACACAAGTATGTACACTTGTCAAAACTCATCAATCTGTACACTTGTACAGATTGTGTGGATGTGTGGATTTAATTGCATATAAATCATACCTCAATAAAGTTAATTTTAAAAGGAAAGAAATGTTTCCCTGAATCAATCAAAAGGGAGCCATGAAAAGGGAAAGAGTATGCAAAAATGAGAAGATGAAGTTAGCCCTCTAGTATGATAGCACACAGGATAAGTCTCTGCCCTATAGTATGGGAACCCCAGAGAAATGGAGAGAACTGCGCAGACCCTCCCTGCAGTGGTTCTTTGTTTGCTACCTGGGGATTCTGGTTTACAAACTGGCTCTGCAGGAGCAGAGCTGCTCCACCTGGTTGAAGGTCCCTGTTTACCGTGAGTGAGGTTGGTGACCCTTTCTCTCACTTACTGTGCACTGGATCATACTATGCTTTATGCTGTCCCTGATGGTATTCCCTCTGTTTCTGGGACCTTGCAATTCAAAGGGTAGCTCCATTGTCATTTTGGGTGTAACAGCTGGTGAAAATGTAAGCAACAGAGCTGACTTTGCTACAGCCCTGAAAGATTATCCCAAATGGGTTGTCTCCAGCTTACAAACCAATTGATCTCCAAAATAAAAGATAATAAAGAAGCCATTCAACTCTTAGAACACATTTCCTGATGGAAATAACATTATGGATCATAAAATACATACATACATACAAGCCAACATCTAAAAGTCCACCAAGTATGAACTAAGATATTGTCGCCCTAATCTAACCTCAAGCCAGCCAGTGTTCTTTTTTCCCATTCCCACTTCAAGGCCAAGTGTCTTTTCATACTGAGTGTAGGAATAAGCCTTATCTGCAGACCTTTAAAGGTAAGTATTCTTTCTTATGACATAGTAAAAACCCAGTGGTCATCTTTGCTTACAGATGTCCAGGTGTACTCTAGCAGATATGTCTAGGCAGGGGCACAGACCCACTGAGGACTGTAGCACGTGAATGAGATGTGGAGCCAAAGCTGGTTAGGATCTGACTCAGAACCTGCACACAGAGCAAGACAGACCTGGGCTTGCAGCTCATCACTGCCACATACCAACTGTGAGATCTCAAGCAAATAACTTAAACCTCTTTGCATGTTTCCTCATCTGTAAGTTAGCTATGGCAATAATACCTAGCTTGAAAAGTTATTATATGGGTTTAATGAGATAACATAGGCATTCCATTTACTACTGCTGTGTAACAAACTTCCCCAAACCTTAGTGGCTTAAATCAGTGACACCATTTATTTTGCTCACAAACCTGCATTCTGGAAAGACTTAATGGGGACAGCTCATTTCTACTTCATTTGGCATAAACTGGGCTGAAATCACCTGAAGATTAATTTACTCACCTGCCTGGCAGTTGATGCTGGGGAGACTCCTACAGCTGGGGGCTTAAAGAGCTGGGGCTCCTTGGGCATGTCCATCTCTGTGTGATCCGTACAGAATGGCAGCATCATCTTATTGCATGTCCTCTTTTATGAACTCATAGTAGAACTTGGAACTCATAGTGTCACTTCTACCATAGTCACAGGTTTGCCCAGATACAAGAGGAGGGAACATAGACCTCAGATCTCAGTGAATGTCAACATCACATTGTAAGAAGAACCTGTGGGATGAGATATTTTGGGACAATCTTGTTTGAAAAATATAATCTGGCATAGTAGTAAAGTATATAACACAATACCTGAAACATGTAGGACCAAATAAGTATCTTTTTGACCATTAATACTGCCACCACCACTGTTACAGCTATCACATTATTATTATTATTATTATTATTATTATTATTTACATAATTGCCAGTAAACCTGAGGCAGCCATCACTACTGATGTTCTGATGCTTGCCCTTCCTTTGGTGGATGAGAGCCATAGACACAACGCCACTTCCAGGAAATCATTTAATGGAAACCTTGTGCTGGCCTAAAACTTCTACAGCATAATTCCCAGTGAGGGAGGGTGATATCATCATTGTGAGCAGAGAGGGCTGAACACACAAGCTGTAAATAAAACGAAACCTAGGGAGCAGAGAGCAAAGACAGGTTTCCATATAAAGATGAGTTTGTTATGCACCTACAGCCTCCTCTGCGGTGAAGATGATGGTGATGATGTCCCATGGAGCCCCTTATCCACACCTCTCCTCCCCCCCAGGAAAAGAAATGCAGCATGAGCTTACTAAATCCTTTAATTCACAATGCATCATACCTACATCGTAATGTGTACTTCTCTGGACTTGTGATCCTCTGTATAGCTCCACTGAAGACCAAGGGCAGAATTTAGACTTCATCAATTGAAAAGCATTCATTTAGTAAGAGCCCAAGAGAAAATAAAGACCATAAATCCAAAGTGCAAAATCATGGAGTTAGTATAGAACTGTTTCTTAATGGAAAAAGATCTCTATAACTACTCCTAATCCTCCCCTGTCTTGATCTCTATAACTACTCCTAATCCTCCCCTGGTTTATGATGTTCTCAAGAAGCGGTTCTATTTAGAAACTGACTCACTTGTTATGGGCTAGCTCCTGAGCTATTGCAAGTGCTCTCTTGCAATCTGTTTCTGAACCTGGGCCACCCAGTTGGCTCCACATCCACCTGGTGTGAGCACAACACTAGGAATAAAAACATACCTTTTGAGGTTGTGCTTTACAAATGCAAATTAATTTCACCAAGGGCAGAAAGTTTAGATTCCTTTTGTTCTTGGCTCACTTTGGATTAAAAAGGTATAGAAGACAACAGACCCGGGCGCCTGGGTGGCTCAGTCATTGAGCGTCTGCCTTCGGCTCAGGTCATGATCCCAGGGTCCTGGGATCCAGCCCCGCATCGGGCTCCCTGCTCGGCAGGAAGCCTGCTTCTCTCTCTCCCACTCCCCCTGCTTGTGTTCCCTCTCTCGCTGTGTCTCTCTGTCAAATAAATAAGTAAAATCTAAAAAAGAAAAGAAAAGAGAAGACAACAGACCCAGTCAGACCAGAGGGCATTGTTTCCAGAAAAAACCACAGCTGTAGTTGCCAAGCAGACTGGGATGGAACACTACTGTAGGCTACCTATTATTTGTATTTGGAACTTACTGAATGCCTGGACCATCTCCTGCATGGCCTACCCTGCCCTAGTCTTCTCTTCCAGCAGAACTAGTTACCAATCCCTCTGCACTTCCTTAGCAGTACCAATCCAATTTGGTGAGATTGAAATCACATGGAAGTCATTAACACACACACACACACACACACACACACACACCAATTGCAAAGTCTGAGTTTCTGATTCAGTAGGTCTAGAATAGGAACCTAACAGCCAATATTTCTAACAGGTTTCTAGTTGATACTGAAGCTGCTGGTGGTCCACACTTACAGTAGCTCTTCTAACAGTTCATATACCTCTACTGTATTTGTTATATTCTGATTTTCATTATTATTTTCATAGCAAAGACTTAGATTAGTACTGTCCAATTGAAATAAATATGAGCCACTTACATCATTTTAAATTGTATAGTAGACACATTAACAAGGTAAAATTAATTTTAATGACATTTTATTTAACCAAATATATCCAAATATTACTTCAACACATCGTCAATACACGAAATTATTACTGAGATATTCTACATTTTTTTGTAAGCCTTCAAAATTAGTTATGTATTCCACACTTCCAAAACATTTCAATGTGAACAACCACATTTGGAATGCTCAGTAGTCACATGTGGCTAATGGCTACCATATTGAGAAGTGCAGACTTATATCTAATAATGTGTGCTTGACAGTGTTATAAACCCCTTATATATTAACTCATTTAGTCCTCACAATAATCCTATGAGATAGTGTTATTAATCTCATTTAATAGGTGAGGAAATTAAGGTACAGAGAGCTTAAGTAATTTACCCAGGGTCACTGGGCTAGAACATGGGGTAAAGGGGCTTGAATCTTGGCGGTCTGGCTTCAGGGTCAGCCTCATTACCCAAAGCCTTCCTGCTCAACCACAACTCCCTGAAGGATAGGGAGGAAACATTATTTCTTTGTGTATTCCCATAGCATAAACAATGATTTAGCTCAGATAGACACCCAGGAAATATATGCTGAATGAATTAAATGAGTGAGAGAGGAAGATGAGGGCATAAAAGGGATTTGTCAAATGTTCAGCCAACAGGATTAGGTGCCTTCAATCTTCAGTGTCTATGATTGGTGAGAGGAATATTTTTTTTGGTTTATTAAGTTTTTAATTTTACTTCCAGTATAGTTAACATACACTGTTATGTTCATTTCAGATGTACAATATAGTGATTCAACAATTCTATATATCATTACTCAGTGCTCATCATGGTAAGTGTAGTTTTAATCCCCTTCACCTATTTCACCCATTCTCCCCACCACCTTCCCTCTGATATGCTTTATTTTAAAATGAGTACCCTCAGTTAAGGGGGTTTTTTGTTGTTGTTTTTCAACAAGAACATTTTTACTTGAGGAGCACCTGGGTAGTTCAGTCGGTCAAGCATCTGCCTTCTGCTCAGGTCATGATCCCAAGGTCCTGGGATCGAGTCCTGCATTGGGCTCCCTGCTTAGCGGGGAGCCTGCTTCTCTGCCTGATGCTCCCCCTGCTTGTGCTCTCTAGCTCTTTCTCTCTCTCAAATAATAAAATCTTTAAGAAAAAAACAAAACATTTTTACTTGAAACATACTTCAGAATACATGGTTCTAAAAGATCTATATAATACATTCCATCCAAAAAAATAAAATACACATTTTTGCTACATACACACAGAAGAATGCCCTAGTTAAATCACATAAAAAGAGGGGTGCCTGGGTGGCTCAGTCAGTTAAGCATCTGCCTTCAGCTCAGGTCGTAATCCCAGGGTCCTGGGATTGAGCCCCCCATCGGGCTCCCTGCTCAGTGGTGAGCCTGTTTCTCCCTCTCCCTCTGCCTGACACTCCCCTGCTTGTGTGCATGCTCTCTCTGTCAAATAAATAAAATCTTTTTAAAAATCACATAAAAAGAGACATAACAAATATTACAAATTTAAGAAGACTGGAATCGTACCAATTATATTTCCCAATCACAATAGTATAAAACTAAAGGTCAATAATAAAGCTGGAAAATATATAGTGTAAATATTAAATATTTAATATGTAAATATTAACACACTACTGCACAAGTAGTGGGCCAAATAAGAAATCAAAAGTCAAATCAAAGTATGTCTCAAGACGAAAGAAAAAGGAAACACAATATTCCAAAACCTATGGGATGCAGCAAAAACAGATGTTAGAGTGAAATTCATGCTATAAATATTTGTATTAAGAAAAAAATGGTTCAAATAAATAACATTACACCACAAGGAGCTAGAAAAAGAAGGAACTTAGCTGAAATTTAGTAGAGGAAGGAAATAACAAAGAAAAATCAGAAATAAATAAAACAGAGACCAGAATGAACAATAAAATAACACTGAAAATAATGATCAGTTTTTCCAAAAATAATAAATAAAATTGGCAATGTTTTAACTACATTAATGAAGAAACAAACAAGAGAAGACTAAAAACAAAATAGAAATGGAAGAGAAAACAATACAACAGATAACCATAGAAATACATAGTGTGATAACAGATTACTATAAAATTATATACTAACAAATCAGATAACTTAGAAAAAAAAAACATAATTCTTAAAAACACACGTTACCAAGATTGAATCATGAATCTTGAATCCAAAAATAGGAAATCCTAGACCAATAACAAGAATGAAAGTTAAATTAGTTGATACTGAGGCAGGATAAAAACAGTGCAAGAACAGAAGAGTCTGGTTTGTCTGATATAAGTATTGCTACTTCAGCTTTCTTTTGACATCCATATGCATGAAAAATGTTTCTCCACCCCCTCACTTTCAATCTGTAGGTGTCTTTAGATCTAAAATGAGTCTCTTGTAGGCAGCATATAGATGGGTCTTCTTTTTTATATCCATTCTGAAACCCTTTGTCTTTTGATTGAAGCACTTAGTCCAATTACATTCAGAGTAATTTTTTTTTAAAGATTTTATTTATTTATTTGAGAGAGAGAGAGAGAGAATGAGAAAGAGAACACGAGAAGGGGGAGGGTCAGAGGGAGAAGCAGACTCCCTGCTGAGCAGGGAGCCCGATGTGGGGCTCGATCCTAGGACTCCAGGATCATGACCTGAGCTGAAGGCAGTCACTTAACCAACTGAGCCACCCAGGCACCCCTACATTCAGAGTAAGTATTGAAAGATATGTATTTTTTTTTTAAGATTTTATTTATTTATTTGAGAGAGAGAGAATGAGAGAGAGCGAGTACATGAGAGGGGGGAAGGTCAGAGGGAGAAGCAGACTCCCTGCCGAGCAGGGAGCCCGATGCGGGACTCGATCCAGGGACTCCAGGATCATGACCTGAGCCGAAGGCAGTCGCTCAACCAACTGAGCCACCCAGGCGCCCGAAAGATATGTATTTATTGCCATTTTATTACTTGTTTGGCCATTGTTGCTGGAGATTTCTCTAATCCTTTCTTGTCTTGTCACTTTTGGTCTCTCCTTTGCACTCAAAAGTACCCTTTACTATTTCTTGCAGGACTGATTTAGTGGTCATGAACTCCTTTAGTTTTTGTTTATCTGAAAAACTCCTTATCTCTCCTTCTATTCTGAATGATAGCCTTGCTGGATAAAGTATTCCTGTCTGCAGATTTTTCCCATTCAGCACTTTGAATATATCATGCCACTTTCTTCTGGCTTGCCAAGTTTCTTTTTTTTTTTTCTTCTGAGTTTCTGTTAAAAAATCTCCCGCTACACTGATGGGTTTTCCCTTGTAAGTTAAGGACTTCTTTTGTCTTGCTGCTTTTAAGATTTTTTCTTTATCATTATGTTTTGCAAATTTAATTACAACATGTCTTGGTGTTGGCCTGCTTTTATTGATTTTGATGGGAGTTCTCTGTGCCTCCTGGATCTGAACGTCTGTTTCCTTCCCCAGATTAGGGAAGTTTACTGCTATTATTTCTTGAAATAAATTTTCTGCCCCCGTTTCTCTCTCTTCTTCTTCTGGGACTCCTATAACACAAATGTTATTACGTTTGATGCAGTCACTGAATTTCCTAAGTCTGTTCTCATGTTGCATCATTCTTTCTCTCTTTTGTTTGGCTCCATTATTTTCCATTATTTTGTTTTCTAAGTCACTGATTCATTCCTCTGCTTCTTCCGGCTTGCTGTTCATTACATCAAGCCTGATTCCAATCTCGTTTATTGCATTCTTCATCTCTGATTGGTTCTTTTTTAACTCTTTTATCTCTGTTGTAAGGTTCTCACTGATGTCTTCTAATCTTTCTCAAGACCAGTGAGTATCTTTATGATTGTTGCTTTAAATTCTCCATCAGGGGGTGCCTGGGTGGCTCAGTCATTAAGCGTCTGCCTTCAGCTCAGGTCATGATCCCAGGGTCCTGGGATTGAGCCCCCTCATCGGGCTCCCTGCTCAGTGGGGAGCCTGCTTCTCCCTCTCCCTCTGCCCCTCACCCCTCCACTCATGCGTGCCCTCTCTCTCAAATAAATAAATAAAATAAAATCTTTTAAAAATAAAAATAAAAAATAAATTCTCCATCAGGCATGTTACTTATCTCTGTTCCACTTAGCCATGGCCTTATCTTGTTCTTTCATTTGCAATAAATTCTTCTGTCTTGGCATTTTGTCTGTTTCTGCCTTTTTCTGTGTGATAGAGGTTATGTCTCCTGCTCCTGAAAGTAATGGCCTTATGAAGAAGAGGTCATGTAGGCCCAAGGCCTGGTGCTTCAAGGAGTGTGTCTGGTCTGTGCCGCATGCACTCTGCTATTGTGTTTTGGCTGCTCTACCCTTCAGGCCAGTCACATGCAAAGACTCTCCTTGTCTGCTCTGGGCAGTATTTGGTCCCTGGCCTGAATGTGGTGAGTTTTAACTAGGTATGCTATGGACTGCTTGTGAAGTAAGACCTGACACCAACTCCACCAGAACTGAGGTTCTGTAGAACTAACTCTCTGGCTAGGAGATGTAGTGTGGAGAGGGGTTTGTGCTGGACTTCTAGGGGAGGGACCTGCTGGAACTGAGGCAAACTTGACTGAGAAGGGCAGTCCCACCAGAGCACAGGGGAGTGGGGCTTGGTGTAAGCAAGTTAGGCAGACAGTGTTGGCACTGTGCTGCCTCCTGCAGGAGGCTCTGTTGTTTTGCTGAAGTGCAGGGGAGGGAAATGGAGCTGGCCAGCTCCCTTGTTCCTAGAGAGGCATCTCTGTGAACTCTGCCTCCCAAGGATACTCTCTGAGAGGAGCGAATGAATAATCTCCCCACTGTGTGCCCAGGTGTTCTTCAGATCACTGCTTCCACACTCTCTGGTCCCAGGTTGTTTGCCTGCCTTCCCTCTAGGAGCAAGACAGTACCCTCTGGGCTCTTTCCTAGCCAAGCCCACTGACCTTTAAAAGCCCTGATGGTTGCAAAAACTCACAAAATTCAGCCCCTCTCATTTTCCAAGCCAATGGCTTTGGGGAAACATTTTCCTTGTGCATTCCTCTGTGTATACCTCTCTCTCACCCTTCTACACAACCACAGCTCCCTCCCCTCTGCAGCACCTGCAATCCATTTCTCCCCTAAACCACATCTCCACACTTCCTACCTTCTTCGATGAGGCTTCTTCTCTTCCTTTAGTTGTAGAGTTTGTTCTTTCAATCTTCAGGCCAATTTCTGGGGTATTTAGGATGATTTGATAGTTATCTAGTTGTGTTCCTGGAATGAAAGGAGCCTAAGGTCCTCCTACTCTGTCACCATCGTCTCCTCCTCAAATATGAGTGAGAGGAATATTTTTAAATTAAATTTGAAAATGTCTATTCTCAAGGAGCTTCCAGGCTAATGCAAAGATGTGAGAAATACACAATGACAAGAATATGTCTTACATATTATCATTTAACATGGCATTCGTAGTTAAGATGACTAGATAAAGGAAAGGGGTACACTGAGAGAGGCTACCCCAAAGTGGTGAATCTTTAAGGGAATATTAAATGAGATAGAAGGAATATATGTGTAAGGCACTGGAAATAATGGGTAATATATGAGTAAGACATAGGAAAGGAATGACTAGAGGGGAAATCATCCTCTTCTTCATCAGCATTGATTGGATACTGTATGTTACAGATATGGTTCCCAGAAAGCAGACTATGAGCTACAAATCTGCATGTAGGATGTTTTTTGGAAGTGTTCCCAGAATCAGCATTTTTAGTAGAATAAAGGAAGCAGGACTGGGCAAGGGGAGAAGTTGGGCTTTGATGCAGTCACACCAAAGGCCTCAGCCAACCCTGTGGGGAACTCCATTGCTGGAGTGGCCCTTCACAGTTCTCCCAAATTAAGGCAAGGAGATCAGTTCTTTTAACCCCACAGGAACCAGTCATTGGATCCAAGTTTTCTAGGAAGGGGGTGTAACCTTGAGCAAGGCAGCTCTCTTCAACTGAGAGCAATTCCTGAAGAGAAACTCAGCTATGTGCCATCAACTGCCAACACTCCTAGCATCTATAGAACAAGAGCCTCCTTTTTGGGAGTAGAAGGAGGAAACTAGGTGGCAGGCTACATTGTCCGCTCAATGCAAAATCTAAAGAACCAATGAGAGAACATGATGGTGAATAGAAAGCACCAGACAGAATCCCAACATAGCCAGCTTGCCTGGGAAGTTGATACAAGGTCATACAACTAGTGAGTGAATTTATACCTAGTTCTAGTATCAGCTTTCTTCCCATATCTCTCCAGGAAAGAGAAGAGAGAGGTGAAGAAGAAAAATTAAGCACCCTTCATTATAAAGTGTCCTATTCCTAGGTCTGTAGGATTTAAACAGTGTGTTCTAGATTCTAAAAGAAATTTGGATCACCTTTGGGTGGGGGGACACCACTTACCTATGTGGTTTAATACCTGAGTTGTGGGAGCTGTGGCTAGAATAAGGGGAGAAGAGCTAACCAAATTTGGGGTAAGGAATTACCTCCCCTCCTCCCCATGCCTAGGAGGTAGTAGCAGCTACCTTTAGCTACTGAGGAGGGTGTCTACAAAAGACAACATTCTGAAGTTGGGCTGTGGTGGTGGTCCCCATACCACGCCAGGCTTAGCCTGGGATTAGAGTCTTTCAGCGATGTGCTTCAGTTTTTATCCTGATCTTATTTTCTTAGGTTCAAGTCAGAGGCAGGATTTGAACTGTGCTATGTGTTCATCTTGGCTCCCCGTTGAATGTGTGACCTTGAATAAATCTTTTAACCTTTCTGAACCTTGGTTTTAGGGAATGAGACCCACCTCTTATAAAATATGAGTATTTAATGGGTTTGTAGGAGTAAAAATACCTATAAACATAATTAGATACTTAATAAATGCGTGTTCTGATTCTGAACATTAGTACAGTGTAAAATATAAAGTGCCAAAGTGTTTCTTACTCATGGATAAATTCTGAAAAAATCCTTTTCAGAATTTTCTCTGCCAATATGCATTTTAGTACCCATGATAGGGAATGAGGTAATAGCAGCCATCCCCATGGCTGAGATCAGGATGCAAGTTTGTCTGGGAAACACAAAGCCACAGCCAGTTTAGCCCTCAATAAATGTTTGTTGAACATATGAATGAAGAAATGAATGAACAGTGGAATGGTAATGAGGGGATTCAGATTTCTCCTCTTCCAGGAAGCCTTCCTGGGTTCCTCTGGCTTTCATGGGTTCCCTGCCAAGCTACTGCACATAAAATCTGTTACATCCCACATAGTTTTTAATTACAGACCATCTTCCATTGTTCTCTCCTTGTTCTGTGTGTGTTGTTCTTGTCTCCTTGGTTTGACATGGATAGGAAAAGATTTTATTAGTTTTTCCTCCAGAAAGCTACCCCCAAGTCCACACTGAATTATCCAGGTACCTATATCCATGGATTTATACTCCAAAGGAGAATAATAAAGAGGTGGAGGGTGGGCACTTTGTAATCACATGGATTCCGATTTGTTCTTTTCTCCATCATAGGGTTTTATGATGACTGAATAAGATAATATATAAAAATCACCTAGTAGAGTGCCTGGCACATAGTAGGTACTCAATAAGTAGAAATCTAGAATTAGTGAATAGTTATCAGTATCAGTATTGGGGAGAAAGAGAGATGAGCAGGGAGGAAAGCCTTAATCCCCAAGCACGCACGGCCTGGAGGGCTGACTTTCAGAATTCAATTGTGAAATCTAACTCATGCCCAAAACCTAAATTATACTTTGGAGTATGGGCATCCTGCCTTGAAATGGGAAATTAGGCAATTTCACAAGGATGCACAGCTGTGTTGCTTGAGCCGTTTTGTTCCAGGCAAACTGGAACAGGCAGTGAACCCTTGGCAACTGATGAGAGCCGTACCAGACAGTCTGCGCCCAGCCCCATCAGGGAACCAGGCGAGAATACCAAACAGCCTTGCACAATGCACATGGAGCTGTGGGGGCTCAGGAGCAGGCGAGCCAGTGTCCCAGAGAGAGCAGACATCCTTCTTTGACGTCAACCTCTCCACTCAGCCCACCCCCCTTCTCCCAGACTTGCCGCTGTCCCTGCTAGCCTCTTTTTCTCCTCTCAGCAAGCAGTAAGCTCTTCCGTGAGTAGGAGTGGGTGCTGAGAGATAATGCTTCAGACTGTCAGCAAGCACAGGAGGATGTCAGGTCAAAAGCCCCAGTGCTCTTTTTAGGTAAGTGATTCTCAGACATGATTAGGCCAAGACTTTGTGCTTTTTCTTCTCCTTTTTGCTTTTGAGAATTTGAAGCTGAGGGTAGACAGATACTGGTGAGCTTAACCTCTTTGTGCAGGTCCCAGGACTATCCAAACGGTTCCTCAGGAGTCCCAAAGATCCTCTTATGCTCGCTGAGGAGCCCACTGGACCAGACCCCAGGCTGTGGGACTTTAGGGCCTGTGGGAATCATTTTATTGGGTTTGTAGGAACCAAGCATTTGGAGACTCCATGGGCTTCCCAGGGCTGCCCTGTGAGCTGGTCCTCAACAGTAAGTCCTCTTGTTTGTCCTGCTTCCTTACTGCTCTCATCAAAACCTGCCCAGAGCATACACCTTCAACCAGGAAGCCAAAGCTGAGACATAGCTCCATAAAGCCCAAATCCTGACACACACTCTCACACAACCTTTTTAGAACTTTGGAAAGAAATAAAGGCTGATTTGCTTTTGTAATTAGGAATAGAACATGCAGTGATGGGCACAATTGTGGAAGAGGATCTTAGGAGAATCTGTAGGAGGTAGGTTCCATCTCAGCCTTCTCTTGCCTCACCCTGTCTTACGGGATGTTGTGTGCCCTTGAACTAGCTGATGTTAATCACCAGAGCAAGCAAAGCAAAAATGAGATAAATACACGCATGCACACACTCACACACCTTATACTGCCACAACATAGGACTCACATTATTTACTGCTTTCTTTCATTGACATTGTCTTCAAAGAAATAAACTTTATAATTTTGTTGTAAGCATTCAGCTGCAAATAACTTAAATGTATGGAATTAAGTATTCTTTTATTCCCATATTGTTCAGAAAGCATTATTGTGTTCCTTGTATGAGTCAGACAGTGAACTAAGTTCTGGGGCTCCAGATGCTTAAGAATGGCCCCAGGGGAGTGACCTAAATGTAGTAGAGACTAAAACAACAGTTGTCACCTGTTGAATGCCAGTGCTGTGTGGGGCCTCTGTACCTCTTAATCTCCTATCCCACCTCTGAAAGCACCTTGAACTAAAGTGAGGCATTATCATCCTCATTGTATAGCTGAGGGAAACAAAGCTCAACTCATTTGCCTGAAGGCACAGAACTAGGAAGTTAGAGAGCCAGAATTGTTCCTAAATACCACTGTCCTCCCCCCCAGGCTCACACCTTCCCCCCACACTCTTGAATGAAGGGCTCTATGGGGAGAAGAGCCACAATATGAATGGGAACAGAGTGTCCTGGGAGCACTGGGTTGGGAGCCATCATTTCTGACCAGAAATATTGAAGGACCTTGATCTTGTCAAGACAAGGTGACAGTCAAGTTGGGTTTTTAGAGATTGATACATCATCACCCAGCAGGAAAGGGGTATAGGCAGAAATTTTGAATGAGGATGGAGGTATCCATATCCAACACCTTATATGGCTCCCATGGTTAAACAGCAGGGCAATCTAGCCCCGTAGTAATGATAAATAAGCTTTGATTTTCATGCAGCCTGCTTCCTGGGTCAAGAAAGTTGTGACTTTTTTTATTACATGAATGGCATTTACCCTAACCCCTCAGTTGGATTTTGAACAGGTTTAAAACTATGTGTTCAGGCTATTAGTCTCTCTGACCAGTTCACCTCCAAACTCTACACTTTAGTTCTGAATGCAAATATTTAAAATCTGAGAATCAGAGGGAATAAAAAAAGATGTGGCAATAGTCATGGATTTGTTTTCCCTTTTCTCTTTCTCTAAATAGGCTCCACAACATATCAGTAGCTAGGTTAGATCAGAATCTACCCACTACGTTAAGAAAGATCTGAGGAGCCAGAAGCCATTAGGGCAGGGTTGAATGCCAGTACTGTGTGGGGCCTCTATACCTCTTTGTCTCCTATCCCATCTCTGAAAGCACCCTGAACCCTCTACCCACTGTCCTATCTACATGCCCTCATCTGTGATCTTATACCAAGTTGCTGGGAAGGTTGCCTGCAAACTTCCCTTCAGCTATATCCCCCTCCAAAACCCATGTGGAACTTTTTAAGAATTTTTTTTTAATTTTAGAATAGTTTTAAACTTACAGAAAAGTTGCAAGAGTAGAACAGAGAATTCCTATATACTCTACATTCAGTTTTCTGTTAGTAACATCTTATATTACTATGGTACATTTGTCACAATTAATGAAGTGATACATTATTATTAACTGAAGTCCATACTTTATTCAGATTTTCTTCATTTTCCCCTAATGTTGTTTTTCTGTTTCAGGATCCTACCCAGGATACCACATCATATTTAGTTGTCATGTCTCCTTAGACACCTTTTGGCTGTGATAGTTTCTCAAACTTTCCTTGTTTTTGATGACCTTGACAGTTTTGAGGAGTATTGGTCAGATACTTTGTAGACTGTCCCTCAATTTGGATTTTTCATTTTTTTTTCTTATCATTAGCCTGGGTTTATAGGGGAAAGAAAAGTACAGAGGTAAAGTGCCATCTTCAGATCAAGGGTACATACTGTCACCATGACTTTATTGCTGTTGATGTTGACCTTGATCACCTGGCTGAGGTAGTGTTGGTCAAGTACTCTACTATAAAGCATGGAACATTTTTTTTATTAGCCTTTTCCTTTTAGTCCTGGGAGAGTACAAGCCAGTCAGGACTGCATTTGTGTTCTTTCCCATGATGTCAACAAAATGTTCCCTGAATATTAATAATCCTGTTATTTTATTAGAAGCTGAGTTGACCTTTTCATTTTTGTTTGGGGAAAGTCTTCAAGAGATTGATGTCTTTAGTGTATGGGTTTGTGCCCCAGTCCTAGCTGATTTTCTTCCCTTTTAGAATAGCAGTTCCTTGAAAGAAAAATGGTCATATTCTCCAATAGGGGGCACCATATTCTGGCCTCCAACTGTATTCCATCTGTCCCCCAAGCCACAAAGTGCATGTGTGCCAGGAAGCTCCATGGCACTCCTAGGATGCCATGTTCCTTTCTTCCTTTGGGGGAACTTGTAGCCTAAATTGGAGAAAGATGATATAGAAAGAGCCCAGAATTGAGATGTTTCCCTTCTCTTTAGTATGAGCAAGAGAGGAGGAAAATAAAGGAACCCAAGTCAAAATCAGCCTGTTGAGTTCCTGCACTTAAAAAAACAAGCAAAAGGCACCTGGGTGGCTCAGTCATTAAGCATCTGCCTTCGGCTCAGGTCATGATCCCAGGGTCCTGGGATTGAGTCCCGCATCAGGCTCCCGGCTCAGCGGGAAGCCTGCTTCTCCCTCTCCCACTCCCCGTCTCTCGCTGTCTCTTTCTCTGTCAAATAAATAAATAAAATCTTTAAAAAAATAAATAAATAAGCAAAAAACAACTCTGATGCTTAACTCCAGAATGATCACTGAAAGAGAGTTAAGTTCACTTAATACAATGGGAGGTATTCCAGTTACTGTTGCTGCCTAACCAAGCACCCCAAAATTTAATGGCTTATCATAAATCTGTAGTTTGGGCAGGGATCACTTGTCTCTGCTCCATCAAGATTCAACTTGGGTAGCTTGACTCAGCTGGGAGATCCACTTTCACAGTGGCTCACTGCCAGGGATAGCAACTTGGTGCTGGTTGTTATCCAGAAGTTCAGCTGGGACTGAAGGCCAGGGGCCTCAGTTCCTTTCCACATGAGCTCTTCAGTGGGCTACTCAGGCTACCTCACAGCATGGTGGCTGGCTTCAGAGAGTAAGCACCAAAGAATAAGAACTAGGAAGAAGCTGTACCCACCTTTTATGACCTGGCCTCAGAAGTCATGTGACTTCACTTCAGCCACAGTCACAGCCCCACCCAGATTCAAGGGAAGAGAACGTAGACCTCGCCTCTCCAGTAGGAGTGCCAGCTCACATTTAGGAAGAGTAAGTGGGTTGGGATGTATTGTAGTAATTATCTTTGGAAAATACAAACTGCCACAGCTGACTATGGTTTTTGTGAGTGATTTAGGTTTCTTAGCCTTCAGCAAATCCTTGTTGTAGCCACAGTGCTGCGCTAGATAAGGAGTTATAACATTGAGCCAGATGCGGTCTCTACCCTCTGGCAGCTTAGAGTTCAGACAGGCAAACAAATAAGACACTCACCATTTCCATTCAGAGACATGGAGGCTGGAATAGGTTAAAAGTAGAGGTTGCAGGCACAAGGAGGGACGTCTAACAAGGCCTTCAAGACCAAGGAGGAGTTCTAGGTGGAAAATGTCTGTCCTAAGAGGAGCTGAATGCATAAGGCAAAAAGCTAAAGCTGAAGACAAAAGGCAGCATAGTTGCCCTAAGTGTTGCTATCTTTGGGGGAAGTTTTATTTTTTAATTGTGGTCATCACAGTTGTTACTATTGTTATATCATTGCCTGTCTTCATACTACATTCTTCTGCTCCTGTAGGACATTTTCCTGGATCAAAAAATCTCTCAGTCCCTAAGGTCTCAAGCCACCAGGATCAGAGAACCTGGGTTTAAATCCTGGTACTTCCACATGGTAGCTGTTTTGACCTTAGACAAATGACTTGACCGTTTGTTAGCATGGAGATAATAGGAGGGCCCGGGCTGCAAATGGGGTGTCCTTGCCTGTTTCCTGCTCTAAGAGAGAATCTGTGCTGTGTATGCATGCGTGTGTGTGTGTGTGTGTGTGTTCACATGGTGTTTGTAATGTTTTTGTTAGGAAACTCTGCTCTATCAGCCTCCCAGAGCAGCACAAGGAAGTTCATGCTGGCTGGAGGCCACAGGTGTGGCTGCCTGGAAGGAGGGTAAAAGAAAAGATTTGCACCCTAAATTCCCTGGTTTCATAAAGAAGCCGAGGTCACAAGCATAAGTTATCTCTTAAGAGCATTTGTCTAGCACATCCTGAAGGCAATGATGCATATTTCTGAGGGAAACCATGCTGTGAGAAATGAGGAGTTCATGTTTGATCTTTAAAATAAAAGGGAACATTGAAGTTCAGAGGATGGAACACTCTAGAATACCAGGACCAGTGATATAAAGAAAGTACTGTGGGTTTGGAGCATTAGTGGGATTGGAGGGGCAGTGAGTTGGTCTGAGTCATTCCCAGTTGTAACCCTGTATAGCTGTATGGCCAAGGGTAAGTATTTCACTTTGTTGGGCCTCAGCCTTCTCATATGTAAAGTGAAGGAGTTAGCTCCAGAGAATCCTAGTATCCCTTCCAACTTCCAAAAGATAATAATCTTGAAATTAGAAAAGCCCATTTCCTGGCAAGATGGTATGTTCCTGCCCATGTTGAGAACAGACTCCCTGATGGTCAGATGTTATGGTGTGGATACTCTTCCCTTCTGTTGTTAAAACACCAGTTCAGAAGCTAAATTCCTAAGTGTTCCACTTATTCATTGCCATAAAACAAACTACTGCAAAACAGTGGCTTAATCATTTACTTTGTTCCTGAATGTTAAGAGTTGACTGAGCTCAGTGAGGCGATTCTCATTTGGTGTCTCTTGTGTGGTTGCGATCCAACAGTGGCTGGAACCAGGGTTATCTCTAGCCTGCTTCACTGTCGTGTCTGATGCCTGGCTGAGGTTGGAACAGCTGGGGTTCCTTAGGCCTTTGTCTCCCTTTCCATGTGGTCCCTCCACTCAGTCTCTCCACATGGTGGCCTAAAGGCCGCTGGACTTCTTATATGGGACCAAAGACACCCAAAAGAAACCTGCAGAAGCTGTGTGACCTTTTCTGTCCTGGCCTTGAAAGTCATGTGATGTCACTTCTGCCCCATTCTATTCCTCACAGAAGTCACAAAGGCCTACCTAGGGTCAAGGGGAGAGATACAGACCCCACCTCTTGGTGGGAGGGGTGTCCTTGAACTTACAGTGGCTGAGCTGCCATCTTGCTTGGTGGCTTGGTGATGGGGGGATGGCTCAGAAGACTTCTCAGTCTCCTGATTTTGTGATTCTGTCACAAGGTTTGAAGACAATGGGGAAAATACCTAGCAGTAGAAATCTAGTTTAATGGGGAGGAAAGCTCTACTTAGAAGATAAAGACATTTTAAATTACAAGGAAAATGATGGGGTGCCTGGGTGGCTTAAGCATCCAACTCTTTTTTTTTTTTTTAAGATTTTATTTATTTATTTGAGATAGAGTGAGAGGGAGAAAGAGAGCATGAGCAGAGGAGGGGGAGGGGCAGAGGGAGAGGGAGAAGCAGGCTCTCCACTGAGCAGGGAGCCCGATGCAGGGATCCATCCCAGGACTCTGGGATCATGACCTGAGCCAAAGGCAGATGCTTAACTGGCTGAGCCACCCAGGCACCCCAGTTAAGCATCCAACTCTTGAGCTCGGTCCAGGTTTTGATCTCAGGGTCATGAATTCAAGCCCCATGTTGGGCTTCACACTGGGCGTGGTTCCTACTTAGAAAAAATTTTTTAAAAATAAAATAAAATAATAAAATTACAAGGAAAATGAGATAGAATTGTTTATATGTGTAAGGGAAATTTATCCATGTAGTAAATTGGTCTTGTGTGTGTATAAGCAACTTTAAGACAAAAATTAAATAATTATTTACGTGATATGTCAGGTTTGGAGAAGAGCAGAGAATTAAAGCAAGGATTTCCAGCCCTTTTATTGTACTGCTACAAGTTTCCTGTTACTTACAGGACAAAGTTAATTGACCATCTTATTCAAAGGACACCACATGTGTCATATAGAGCCCTGAAAGAAAACAGATAAGAGGGAAGAAAAGTCAAAAGACCAGTAATAGAAAATCAGTTCCCAAAGGATTGTGAATCATTGCTTTTGACTATGCAGAGCAGCCTGGCAGGTGGGGGGAGGGGTGGTGCAGAGTAGATCCCTGAGTGAAAATCTTTTAAGAGTGTAGACTCTGTTGTTTGTTTTGTTTTAAGTACACTCCATGCCCAGTGTTGAGCCCAGTGCAGGGCTTGAATTCACAACCCTGAGATCAAGACCTGAGCTGAGATCAAGAACTGAGCCACGCAGCTGCCCTTAAGAGCGTAGACTCTGAAGCCAAGGTGCCAGGTCAAATCATGGCTCACCATTCCCCACCTGTGTGAAAGGAGACAGGGTCCTGAACCTCTCTGTGCTGCTTTTCCTCAGTTGCAATAATGAGCTAATAATACTACCTGTCTCATCAGGGTGCTCTGGGAATTAAATATATCAGGACAGGCTTAGCCCTTCAAGCAGTGCATGATATATAGGAAGCACCTCATACATTAAATTAGCCATTTCTCTCTTCACGAGCTCGCTCCTTGCCTTTGCCAGATGCAAATATCATGCCCAATATGCACTGTGGGCAGCCAACCAAATAAACAGAAGGAGGAGGACCTTTCCTTTCCTTGGGTCCTGGGATCATGTACACATTGGAATTCTAGGTAGGAGGAGGCCTTCCTGCAACATCTGGACACCCATCAGTCTGTGGGTTTCCACCCCCTACACTTGTCCAGTTTCCGAGATGCTTTAAAATTCAGTTCCACATTTAAAGCACGTCAAGCTGAATTTTAGTTTTAGTCTCTCTCACATATTTGGAATTAGAGCCTCCAGAGGCTATTATGCAAAGCTATGCAAATGATATGTAAAGAGGTGATAGCCCCAGATTGTGGGGAGAAGAGCGAGCAGGCCAACACAAAGGGACTTGAATGAAAATTCGCATCTGTTAGGGGAGGCATAGGTTGAAGGCCTTGCACAGTTATTGTGACAGTATGCGCCCTTCCATTCAGTTATTAACCTTTTATGCCAAAGAGGAGAGGTAAAGTCACGTAGGATTTCCTTAGTGAAGGTGACAGTGGGGGTTGAAGGAGGTGTTTGTGCAGTGCAACATCATAACAATTTTTATGATGCAAATGAAAAGTTGCTTTGAAATAGTGGCTGTGGTCCAGACTGTGTCCCCAACCTGCTGTGTGTTCTTGGACAAGTCACTTCACTCCTTCCATTGCCCCCTCTCTGAAATGAGGGAATTTGATTAAGTTCCCACGACGGCCCCTCTCACTGTGACAGCTAAATGTCATCCTCCAAATGAAAACTTTTGGCACCCAGATGGCAATACCCATTCATTGTACCAAAGGTTTACTATGAAGTCTAAAGAAGGGCTGGGAGGTAACTTAACAGTCTTCCTAGAGAGAAAAATAACTTCACAGGATACTGATAACTTAAAAAAAGGGGAGGGGGTGCAACAGAGGCAAACATTTATTTACACTGTAAGTCTTAGAGCAAGAAGGGTTGTAGTCATATATTTTCCAGCCGGGAGGATTTTAGCCCCTGGAATGCTGCTGGTGAGAAAGTCAGGAGAATTTCTTTCCCTGAGTATTTTAAAGACTAGGATGTGTTAACCCCTCTGCCTCTAGAGTGCTGCCAAAGTTCTTCTGGAGGCCAGAGTGGCTCCTCTCCCACCTGTCTCTCGCTTACAGGGTCTCTGTAAGCTTCGTGCTGCCCTGGCGCTGCGGCCAAAAGATTGCCATGTCCTTGGTCTCCGGTGTCTGATCGTCTCTAACACATCTGGCGTTCTACCCCAGGAATCCGCTGGGCCCTTAACTGTAACTCCAACTGTTGCAGCAGCCACCAGCTGGGCACAGGCCTACCCTGACAGCCCCTCTGCCCAGGGCTTCTCTGACTAAGCCACATTGGCCATGGGCCTCATGCAGGAGTGAGGAATACAGAGGAACGAGCACCAGTGGAGTAGCCCTGAGCCAGTGGAGATGGGAGTGATGTAGGAAATGTTGGGGTTCGGAACCAACAGGCAAGAAAGAATTCTTGAGACGTCTTTGAAGCAAAAGGTGATTTTATGAAAGCACGGGGACAGGATCTGTGGGCAGGAAGAGCTGCACTGGGGTTGTGATGGGTGACTGATTATATACTTTCAAGTTGAGAGGGGGTTAGGAACGGCACAAGCCTCCAGGGTATTTGGGAAGCAAGGTTTCCAAGATCCTAAGGGGGCTAGCCAGTGTTAGGAAAAGGTCATTTATTACTGTTTAGAAAAAACTCAGTCATGAGACCCTTCAGATGTATATCAGTGGGCCATATGCTTGGAGGATGATTGCTAACTTGCATCTTGGGGGATAGAGACAACAGAAGTTTCCAAAGGAATTTTTATCTGTTAAAGAAGACTTACAGGATCCTGGGAGGGCGGGATAAGATTGCCTCTTGCCCTTAGCAAAGTATTAACATCGAGGCAGCTGAGTTCATAGGGGAATGTCACTGCCTGTTTCAAGGATTTGTCAATGGGCTGTAAGTAGTAAGGAAATTTAATTTTTCTTCTGCCTTTGTTTCCCACATCAGGAATTGCTGGGTAAGTGAGTGCTTCTCTCACATAGACAGTTTGAGGTGCAGTCTACTCAGCCCCTGAGAGGTCCCCAGCAAATACGAGTTGCTCGTCCTGATCAACTCATAACCTGCCCTCGGATTGATGTTCTCTATCTGACTCATCTCAGACTCCCATGGTTGTCCCCTCGGATCACTTCGCAAAATACACTACCTGCACACAACTCTGCCTTTCCTTTTTCTGAGGGATCTCTAATGTAAGACACCTGTCTTAGCTCGGGCTGCCATAACAAAGTACCACAGGCTGGGGGTGCTTAAACAACAGAAATTTATTTTCCCCACAGTTCTGGAGGCTACAAGACCAAGATCAAGTTGCTAACAGGACTGGTTTCTGATGAGACCTCTCCCTTTGACTTGAAGATGGACACCTTCTCACCGTGTCCTCCCGTGGCCTCTCCTCTGTGCGCAAGCATCTCTGGTATCACTCTATGTGTCTTAATCTCCTCTTCTTATAAAGACACCAGTCAGATTAGATTAGGGACCACCCTAATGGCCTCATTTAAACTTAATAACCTCTTTAAAGGCCCTATTGCCAAGTACAGTGACATTCTGAGGTGCTAGGGGTTAGAGCTTCAACAAATGAATTTGGGGGACACACAATTCAGTCTTTAACACTTATACTGAACCAAGGGACTCATGAGCAAAACAGAGGCTTATAGGAGAATGTCCCTCAAAACATCAGAGATCAAGACTCCCAGCCCTAAGAAGAGATTGCCTCTGTGGTGTTCAGCTGCAAGAGAAGCGGTTGGAATAACCCTGCACCAGTCAGAGCATCGTGGCACAGCAACTTCCTGTCCTCTTTCTCCTCCTGCATCATTGGTGGTAGTTGATCGGGAAAAGCATGCATTTTAGATACAGCTCGGTTTCATATACTGCAGCTATGGTGGGACTTTAAACACATTTGTTAATCTACCTGAGATCTCACTTTCCTTCCCCGTCGAGTGGTTGTGAGGATTAAATCAAGCATGAAAGACTGGGCCAGAGCAGGTGCTCAGAAAACAGTTTTTAGGGTTGACTTGAATAAGCAGAGCTTACTGTTAATATATGGTTTAGAGCACCAAAGAAAGTTTGGAAAAAATAGGTGGCTTAGGGCAAATTGTTGGACCTAGAGACTGCGTGTGCTATACAGTCTGTTCAATCTCTTGTCCCTTGGCCTCCCTCCACCCGCTAATTTAGAAGTGCAAGGCGAGGGGAGCTGGTGCACGCTCAGACCCCACCCCACACCTAAGTCAGAGGTGGCTTCAGTGGTGATCCTGGGCCTGTTTCAAAGGCAGGCCAGGAGATGATCTCCCCTTCTTTGTTTCGAAACCTCACCAGGGCCCCTGCCTTCTTCGGTCAGCAACTTCGCTGACCATCCCAGATATGTAGAAATCACTGCCAGGACCCCTGCTTTGGCCATTCAGTGCTTGAATCTGGTGGGGGAAGGAGGCTCCCAAGGAGTTACGAGATAGAGACAGATCTCTACCATTGTCTGAGTGGCTGGCAGAGCTGAAGGAAGGGCATGAGAGTAACCAGGAAGGAGTACATAAGAAAAAGGAGGAGTTCACAGGTGAGAATCAGGCCTTAGAAGTCGATCAGGCCACTCCTCAGCAGTGGAGACCAGTTCCTCCTAGGCCATGTGTTGCGCCGGGGTGGCCAGTTTTCCAGTTTATAATCTGAACAGATCCTATGTCTCACATTTATACGAGATGTGTTATTTGTAAAGTTTGGCACATGCTATTATGATTAATAAATCCACATATATTTAGAAGTATTTTTAAACGTGCAGGTTTTTGTCCTTGTGCATTTCTCAATGAACTAAAAGCATACCGCTCAAAAGAGGTCCTCCTACTCAAAAGGCTGGGCATCACCAGTGATTTTCCACAGAGAGTTCAGCCACATGAGCGCCATAGGGAAAGCAGTTAACATTAATGACAACCATAATACCAGCTGGCGTTCATGGAGTGCATCTTCTCTCCCAGGCTCTCTGCTAAGTGCTATATGCGCACCAGATCTGGTCATCCTCTGGACCCCTGTCCCCTTCGGCCTATCACTATCCTATAGCACTGAGATGTCTCTGCCTTGTTTTAAGATTGTTTGTGCACTTGTGTGAGCTCCCTCTGAGCCAGAGACTGCCCTGTTCATTTTTGTGCCCTCCAGTGTCAAGGAGAGGATAGAGACCCTCCTTACTTGTCCAGTGAATGGGACTGAATAAACAGAGGTCTGACCATTTGTGCCTCTGTCCAGTCCATAAATGGAATATTCAGGAAGGGCAGAAGAGTTGGTCAGCTCTGCCCACGTAAGCCTTGCACATTTGACTAAGGCTGGCTCACACAGAGCCGCCAGCCTGCCTTTGACTAACCTGACCTTGACCACTCCCTGGCCGCAGGGGGCAGCAGGCACTCAGAGGCCATAATCCTTCCCACACCCGGCCCGGCCTGTTCTGAGAAGCTGCTCTTGGGCATCAGGGGGGCAGTGTGGACCTCCAGAATGATCCCAATGTTCCTTTTGTTCCCAGAGCTCCATAGGTTCATGGGTAAGGAAGGTCCAGGCTCTGAGCGACTCCCCAGGTATTTCATCTCTTCTCTCTGTCTTCCTCTCAAGGCTTCCTCCTGATCTTGGCACTGACCGAAGCACTGGTATTTGCCACCCAGGAACCATCTCCCAGAGAATCTCTTCAGGTCCTCCCCTCAGGCACCACCCCAGGCACCATGGTGACAGCATCCCTCAGCTCTACCAGACACTCTTCTGTGGCAACTGCCCCCACTTCTGTGGTCTCACTGACCCCCCAGCCCGATGGACCCTCCTCACAGGCTGCAGCTCCCATGGCAATGACAACGCCCCATCCAGATGGACACCCTCCTACAAACACCGTCTCTACCATCATGGCGACAGCAACCACCCCACAGTCTGAAGGCCCCCTGACCACAGGGCCCCTTCCTGCTGCCATGGAAACCACATCCTCCCACTCAGAGGGCCATCCCCAGGGGGAGGCTGCGCCCACCATCCTGCTGACAAAGCCAATGGAACCCACCAGCCGTCCTACCACAGCACCCACCCGGGCTACCACGCGCAGGCCTCCCAGGCCCCCAGGCTCTTCCCGAAAGGGGGCCAGCAATTCATCACGCTCTGTCTTGCCTGCACCCAGTGGCTACTCTGGGAGGAAGGAAGGCCAGTGGGGACGAAATCAGAGCTCCACACATCTGGGGCAGAAGCGTCCCCTGGGGAAAATCTTTCAGATCTACAAAGGCAACTTTACAGGGTCTATAGAACCTGACCCCTCCACCCTCACTCCCAGGAACCCACTCTGGGGTTATTCTTCCTTGCCACAGCCCCAGACAGTGGCCACAGCCATGGCACCCAGCAGGACCTCGTGGGCACCACCCACCACCCCCCTGGTGCCTGCAGAGGACAAGCCAGACCTTAGCAGAGCAGCCCAGGGGGGTGGTTCCACATTCACCAGCCAAGGAGGGGAGCCGGACACGACTGTAGCCTCAGGCGCCCCTGCCAGTCCACAACCTGCCCCAGTGCCTTCTCAGCGCCCCCACAGTGACCCACAGGATGGCCCCAGCCACAGTGACTCCTGGATTACTGTCACCCCTGACATCAACAGACCTCCATCTACCAGCCCTGGGGTCTTTCCAGCCACCGTAGGGCCCACGCAGGCTGCCTTCAATGCCAGTGTCTCAGCCCCTTCCAAGGGGACTCCTCAGGGAACATCCTCAACCTCGCAGGCCCCAGCCCACCCCACCGGGGCCTCAGAAAGCACTGTTTCCCAAGCCAAGGAGGAGGCTACAGCCACCCCCACCATGACCAACAGGGTACCCAGTCCTTTCTCCACAGTGGTGTCCACAGCCACAGGAAACTTCCTCAACCGCCTAGTCCCTGCCGGGACCTGGAAGCCTGGAACAGCAGGGAATATATCCCATGTGGCCGAAGGGGACAAACCCCAGCACAGAGCCACCATCTGCCTGAGCAAGATGGACATCGCCTGGGTGATCCTGGCCATCAGTGTGCCCATCTCCTCCTGCTGTAAGTGCCTCACCCTCTCCTCACTCCTCCCTTTTTCCCTCCTCTCCCTTTATCACATCCACTTGTCTGTCCCCAGAGTTCCTTTGCCCCAGAGCTGGGAAGTCCCTACCAAGTAGGCTGCAAAACTTTCCAGAATTATAGGAAACCAAGTGGCAAGACAAGAATCATGGGTTATCCCTACCCCTAGTCCTCAGCTCTGCCAGGCCATGGCTCAGATGCCCACTCATCATAAAGACAGAGCTCCCAGGAGTGGGGGAGAACCTTTCAAGTAGTCCAGTCCAGCTCTGCATTGTGCAGAAACACCAAGCTGGAGAGGTGCCATGGCTCGCCCAGGAGCCCAAAGTTAAGTGAGAGATAGGCCTGGGATGGAAGGTCACTGTCTTCCTGCCCAGTGCTCTTGTCATGACACCACCCTGCCACCCTCACCCTCAAGGGCAGCCTGCTAATGGCTGTAGGACATGGCACCAAGACACCGTAGGTGAATATTGGCACTTCTAAACATACAGCCTTCAAGTAGCAGAGCCCTCACCTTCCTCTCCCACTTCACATCCATCTTTCTGCCTGTCTTTCCTCCCCTCCCTCATCTATTCTCTCCTGCTCTTTCTCTCTTTCTCTAAAAAAAGAGAGGGGGCTTTGATCTTGCAGGAATTTCTATTAGCCGTGGCAAAAGCAGCAGTTCCTATAGCTAAATTGAGAGCTTGAGAGTTACATGTGAACTTAGCTCTTCTCCTCCCCAGTTTTATTTGTTCATGGATGGTGTGAGCTGGATGCAGTGTGGACCTCATCATTGCTTCCACTGGTACTGGTGGAGAAGGGCTCTCCCCAGGCCACCAGCACCAGGCCACCAGCACCTCCTTGCTGCTGCCTGTCACTGCTTTAATGAGAATTTGAGAGGTCCTTCTCCCTGATGTCTCCATAAAGAACCTGCTATAATCACTCAGAACCTTAGGATTTCCTTTATGTCTTCCCCATGTACTTGATCCTAGATTCTTAGAGTTTCTCCAATAACCTCACAAAAATCCTAATTTTAGCTTCCCTCACCCCTACACAGTTATCATCTGGCCTCCTTCTGAACCCTTCCAGGGGTGAGAAGCCCCCTGTGCCCTCAGTCATTGGACAGCCCATTCTCCTTTGACTCCCTCAGGTTGTTACCCAGCTTTCATGGAAGCCTGACGTTTGTCTCTGTAATTTCTACTCTATGGTCCTAAGCCCTCTGAAACCACACAAAACCAGTCTACCAACTCCTGAAACATTTGAAATGGTGCTCAAAGACAGCTTTTCCTTTTCTGAGCTGCTCATCCCTATTCCTTCAAGTCTCTTTATACGGCCGCATTGCCCTGGCCCTTCCCCATCATCTGCCACTCTGGATGACCACAAGTTTATCCCTGCTCTCCCAGAAGGGAGCATAGCATTCCACATGCCCAGCCATGGCAGAGGAGAGCAGATGGTGGTTCCTTTGTTCTGGACACTTCAGTCACACTTAGGAAGCCAACACGGGTATCAGTTCTGTTGGTTGCACTAGCTGTCACATCACACCATGAGCTCATCCTGATCTCAAGAGGAATGAGGCCCCAGAAACTTTCCACAGAGGAGGCTGTTAAGCCAGCTCTCCCAGCCCTTCCTCATACTATGGGTCATTTGAACATCAGTGTAGGAGGTATATGCCTTTAACAGAGCATAATTTCTACTTGGCGTTGTACCAACAAGATCTTTTTTTTAATTTAATTTTATCTTATTATGTTATGTTAGTCACCATACAATACATTATTAGTTTTTGATGTAGTGATCCATGACCAACAAGATCTTTTTAAATCTAGATTCTGGATTCTTTCGGAGAAGCCACCTCTGCCAGCTTTTTGTTTCTTTCTAGTTGACAAGCAAAGCCAACTTTCCATGTCAAAAGTAGGCAGCCTACTTCTGCTCAAGGACCCAATTCAGGAAAAATGAAAATGTTTGCAGGTTGCATATTTTATTCATTCATTAAGTGCTTTTTTCATTTATTGTCTCTCATGGAAACCCACATGAATGCTTAAAACTGTGATTGTCCACTTCTAAAACAGAAGAATGATAATGAGAAAATGTAGCTCTATTAGCTAATAAATTATTAATAGTGGTCATATTTGAGAAGTAACCACATTAGAGACAGCTTTCTAATTTTCCATTCTTTACGTGTCTCTAGAAGCTTTAGTTTACAAAGTGAGTTCCCATTATTTTTAATCAATCCATCCTCAAAACAGACTAGCCAGAGGAATAAAAAACATAAACACACTATGCAAGGAACATACCTTATAGGCAGAGACTAAGTCACCAGGTGAATTGACTTGCCCAGGGTCCCAATCACATAAGTCAGCTCAGATCCGGTGGTAGAATCTGTCTGATTCAACACAATATTTCCCAAGTGCATGCCAAGGACTAGGGAATCGAGATATACAATGTGGCTGCCTCCCCCAGCTCCCAGAGCCCTCTCCCCCCACTGGGCCTTTCTCTTTGCCTGAGCTGGACAGCACAGAGTAGATCTAGCCTTCACCCCACAGGCCACACCCACCTGTGTTTTACAGTTCTAAAAAGACTTCTACAGCCCTTTTTGCCATGTGTGAGTTTGAAATTAGATCTTACTGCAAAGCCAGAAAACCCATGGGCTGCCTAAACCATGCATAATAATGTCAGCCAAGACAGAAACAAGGACAGGGCCTGGAACTGCACCTAGAGAATGCTCCCGGCACTCTGAAAGGAGCCTTCAGGTACTGGGATAGGACGTACTACTTTGTAAAGGAAGCTATGAACCCTTTGTTCAAAGTGGACTCTTGCAGCACCTTGGAACCACAGACTCCACGTCCTTCAGCATCTGTCTTGCATTCCCACTGTCCACATGGGAGGCTCCCCTAAGCCCTCACTCGCCAAGATCCCTGCCTTAGCCCTAGCTGCCCCCATATAAAGCTCCCTATCCTGAGTCATGGCCCCAACTCCTGTGGGACCATCCTGTGGGGGCTCTGTGAAAGTCCTGATGCAAGAAACATCAAGATAGAATACTTGTCCAGCTTCAGAATACCGTGCTCTTTCAAAGCACAGATGAGTAAATATCCAGGCTGCTTTCATAGCCTAATCCCACTCCAGTCATCAGACAAGCAGACCTCTTCCAGCAGCTGCATTTATCCTAAAGCTCACTCTACTGCCCTCCAAGAAGGGTCTTCTTTGCCAGTTTGCCATATATTTCAGGCATCTGGGTTAGTAGCAAAGCGCATGCATAGATTTCCTCACATCTGGCTTTTCAGACCAGCCCTGACCTTGTCCCTGCTTTCCTCCATCTACCGGAAACCAGACTTCAGGTGGCCAGGCTTGCTAGGCAGATGGTTGAATCCCCTGCTTCTGTTGGAAGCAAGGGGTGATCATAGCAAATCTCAGGCCTGCCCAAGAAGGGCTGTCATCAGTTCCACCAACCCTTCCAGATCTTGAGCCCCACCCAATGGCCGGAAGGATATATGTGCTAGGACTGAGAAATGCTTTGTCTCCTGAGCCATGCCAGAGACAGCCACACAGGGGTTCAGATGTGCTGAAAACCGAAACTGATCGGATCCGGGCCACATTTGGCTGGGGCAGAGGAACCACGTGGCTCTTGAGCTGGTCTCTGCTGCCACCATCAGGATGCAAAGAGCCCACCACCTCCTGTTAGAACCTCTGCGCCTGGCACTGAACTGGTCCTCGCCCACCCCTGTCAGTGCATTGGGCTTTCATCAGGAGGTCAGTTTTGTGGCTCTGCCAAGCTTCCTGGCCTCTCCTGCATATACCACATCCATTCTCAAGAATGTCTTCACCCTGCCTCCCTGAAAAAGATGAAAGGCTTTATGGATGGTGAGAACAGTAACCAGGCCAGCTGCAGATGTTTTTCATCACCAATCTAAGTTGAGCCTGGTGAAGCAGAGTATAACCTCTTTCTGCCCCCAGATATGTGAGGGTCCATGCGCACTGCGCCCCAGAGCATTCTGGCTTCCTTCCAGACATGCAGTTAATGCCATTAGATATATGTCTCTTACAGGCCCAAAATGACTTTGTAGTTATTACATAAGAAAACATGGGTCGGAGTTACTCTTTCCATGAAGGAGTAGAATAAATTGGAATGAGAAGGAAGTGTGACCAAGAGTGTGGAAGGGAGTATGTCTCCTTGGGGCTTATGAACTAACTGAAGCAACGGGGATGGGGAGTAGGCTCAGAGCCAGGCAGGGTTGTCCAGGGACTGTCACCTCAGCTGCACCAGAGTACCATGCTCTCACAGCTCTTCTCTGTGCTTCCCAACCAGCACCCCCTGCTGGGAGCCTTCTAGTCCCACCCACCAGGATGGGGAGCCAGATAGCCCCCAAACCTGGTTTCTCCAGGCCTATAGCCTCATGTCCATCCTGGCCTCCTTCCATATCCTGAGGCCTCCCTGAGCCTCCTTTCCCAACCCCCAAAGTAGGGAAGTGATTGTCCACAGGCTGGGCTGGTCCCTCAGGCTGGCACCACTGGACCAATCCTCCCTTCCAGGATTTCAGTTTTCTCATTTTCAAAATCAAGGAGCCAAACTGAAATATGTTACAGCTACCTGTCTTCTAACTTTTTTTTTAACATTAAACCTGCATAAATCACTGGAGAAGAGGCCTGGTATGACAGAAAGGCTTGGCTCATGGAATCAAATGTGTCACAGCCCCTCTCTTGCTGGCCACTTGTGGGGCTTGGGCACGTTACTTAACCATTGGTCCAATGTCTTCTCACCTATAAAAACAGGACTAATATCCACTGTGTTAGCTCAGGGCCTTCAAGAGGCAGATGCCAGGGGCACCTGGGTGGCTCAGTCGGTTAAGCATCTGACCCTTGATTTCAGCTCAGGTCACGATCTTGGGGTCATGAGATCAAGCCCTGCATTGGGCTCTGCACTGAGCGTGCTGCCCACTTGGGATTCTCTCTCTCCTCCCTCTCCCCCTCCCTGCTCACTCTTTCTCCCTCCCTCTCTCTTAAAAAAAAAAAAAAAGAGGCAGATGACAGCATGGGCTTGTGTTTGCACAGAGTTGTGTCATTTACAAAGTGCTTCCCCATCCATGCCTCAGATGTGTTCCCTGCAGGGTTCAGGGCAATATAAGACAACAAGCATCACCCTGAGGGTCACAAAGACCCAGGTCAAGTTCCATTAATTACCTGAGTGATCAAGATCAATTTTGTTAACTTCCATGAGCTTGATTTGCCTCTTCTGCAAAGAAGAAGAGTAACAGGACATTCCTCAGACAGCTATTTTGTGGGTTAAATCAGACCGAAAGTGCCTACGTCAGCGCTGGGCATATATTGAGACTCCATAAGTCTGAATTGTACTTTTTCTTGGATGTAAGGTCAGGCCACCAAAATAATGAAAGTTCTAAATCACAGGTGGTCCCTTGGCCTTGAGCCACTCAGTAGTCATGTAGCCCAGTTTTTCTTTCTCTTGTGGAGGGTACTGGAAGAACAAGAAGAAAACTCTCATTAAATAAGCACTGACTGTGCATCAGGCAGTGTGCTCAGCATTTTGCATTCATGATCTCTAGCTCTCATGACAGCCCTGTGAGTCCATAGTAGTCAAGTGCGATGAAATGACTTACCTAATGTAACGCGCAGCAGAGTCAGACTTGAACCCAGGCCTTTTGGACTCCACGCCCAAGCTCTTTCTACGGCCAGGCAAGCTTCTATTGTAAATGAAAGGGCACTTGAGAGGTACTGGGAATTCCCGGAGAGAAACATTCAGGCCTGGAGCACTAACAATATTCGAGGGGAGAAAGCTAGGAACAGAGTTCCCTGTTCCAACCCCCAGACCGTCCTGCAACAGGACCAGCCCTTCCCACAAGGCAGGGTCCTGGTCCCATGTCCCAAACAGGCCCAGGCTCTGGAGCCAGGGGCAGTGTGGGCTTGAGGGGGCACTGGGCTGGGGGTCAGAGGACCCAGACTCTGCAACTTGTCAGTGCAGGCTAGCAGCATTATGGCCTCTGTTTCACCAGTTTGAATCCCCCCAGGCCATTTCAGCACCCCAGCTCCAGGAGCAGGATGGGAGGGTAGTGACAATGAAGAATAAAGATGCCAGAAAGGGGGGAGTCTTGCCCCAGCCCAGCCATTCACGGACCTGTGACCTGTGGCAAGTCAGCTGGATGCTTTGGACCAGTCATCTCATCTGTAAAATAAGGAGATGCCCTAAATTAGCAGATTTTCAGGCTGAGTTCTGCATCTCCCCCTCCTCACCCCCATTCATCCTTCAATCACCTCCTTCTTTGGAAGGAAGGGAATGAAGAAAAAAGGAGAACTTGAGTTTGGAAATTTTTCAAAATTTGAAAGTCTATACCAGCCAGTCTAAAATTTCTTTTAGCTCAAACATTCAGAAATGTCCTTTCTATCTTTAAAACTTTTTTAAGGGTACCTAGAAAAGTAATGAGCAAATTAGAAGCCTTTCTGATCAAAGCAGATTGGATCAGTAGAAACTTGCCCAATCTCTTGCCTTTGCCTGGAAGCCTTTTCAGGTTGAGGTGTCAGCAAGGCCAGCAGCTGAGAAGAGAACTACAGAATTCCTGTGTCATCCCACAGGGACTGAAGGGGTGGGCCTGAGGTCTCAGCCTGTATGGGTGCCAGCTTCGGCAGATACCCCACACCCTGGCATGTTCAAGCCCCCCACCCCCACCCCCCAATGCTGGCCAAATCCTCAGGCTGCTGTGGGCAGAGCTGGCACTCTTCTGCCCCCTGGTAGTCATTGCCATCACGGTGCTGGCCTCTGAACTGCTGGATCTGGGGTCCCCTCCCCCCAGCACAGATGGTTGGCACCTCCAAGATGTTGAGTGCAGCCCTGCCCACCCCTGGCCTGGAGTTTCAGCCACCCCACAGGCTGTGGTGATGGTAAGCCTGGCAGGGAGATGCCCAATCTTCATTTACTGGCTTCTCCCCAAGAAGGCAACTGTCATCCTTGTCAAAGGATCACCCACTGCACTATGTGAGCCTGGACAGGCCACCTTACCTCCCCAATCTCAGAAGCCTTCCCTCTTGGCAAGCCGAAGCCCCTCTGTTCCCACACCTGGTTCGTTAGCAACATCCAAATATACTCATTCCCTCCCTGGAGCCCTCAGAGTAAGTCTCAGAGATTGGACAGACAGGGTCGCACATTAAGGTCACCTCAGGAAAGCCTTTCATGATCACCCTAAAGCATTCTCTCCCCAACTCCTCTCCATTGTCTCTCTCACTTCACCCTATTTTATTTTCTTTGAACAATTATTGCTATCTGAATTTACCTTATATTCATTTTATTTATTATAGATCATGTGACCCCCTCTGTGCCCCTCCATACACAAACTCAGAGGGATGTTTATGACACAAGACAGCCTTGTCTTTTTTTCACTCTCTCTCTGTCCTGGAACCTGGCCCAAAGTTGGCATTCGATGTATGTAGATAATTGTTGAACCAACAAACAAATTAACAAATGGGGTAAGTGGGTGAATATATGACCATCACAGACCTACCTGGAGACTTGCATCTGTCACTCAGCAATGCTGGCTCCTTGCTTGTCTCCCTCCCCTCTCTGACTTGGACTCTCTCTACAGCTGTCTTGCTGACAGTGTGCTGTCTGAGGAGGAAGAAAAAGACGGCCAACCCAGAGAACAACCTGAGCTACTGGAACAATGCCATCACCATGGACTACTTCAACAAGCATGCTGTGGAGTTACCAAGGGAGATCCAGTCCCTTGAAACCTCTGAGGTAATGAGCCCCAAACCAAGGGGTGCCCCTGGAAGGTCCGGCCCCACCACAGGGAATAGCACGGGCTCCAGAGTGAGCCGTGGAGCATCTGCTTGCTTCTTAGTGTCTTGCTCCTCAAAGGATGGTCCACAGACCAGTAGCAGCAGTGCCCAGGAAACTACAGGCCGCGCCCCAGCCCTACTGAATCAATCTGTATTTTAGCAAGAATTCCCAGGTGCTTTCTGTGCAAGTTGAAGTTCGGGAAGCACCGTTCTTGGGACCCCGGGTTGCTGGAAACAATTCAATAAGTATTCGTTGAGAACCCATTTTGTGGCAGGCAGTCTCTGGGGATTATGAAGGTGAGAGCTTGCTCTCAGGGGGCCCAGATTCCAAGATGTGGTTGAGGTATGAGCCCCAAGCATCATTCAAAAGCAAACAAACTAGGGGAGATACAAGAAGAGTTGCAGAGAGCTGTAGAAACCGAGAAGAAAGCCTTCGCAGTGGGGGTTAGGAAGGATAAATGGATTTTAACAGGTATTCCAGCAAAGGAGGTAACCTGAATAAAGGTGGGAATGTGGGCTGCACACAGCATATCATGGGAGAACAGAATACGTTGGGTCAGGAAGTGTTGCCCAAAACACCCATCCGGCCAGTGAGAGAGCTAGGCCGGTAGGAGACCGGGTGCTCCTTCCACTCTCACAGAGAAGGTGAGGCAGAGGCCAGGGCACAGCAGGAAAGGGAGATTGATTAGGAGTGGGCCTGAGTGGGCTTGAATGGAGTTTATACTTCAGTCTTGGGCAGCGGAGGGTCATTGAAAGTTTTGAGCTTTGTGTGACCTAGTTTTAGAAAGATTGTGCTGATGGCCTGGTGAAGGTACTCTGTATATAATTAGTGAATGGATAGGAAGGAGAGGAAGGGTGGTTTAATGCATGAATGAATGGATGGAAGGACAGGCAGGAAGACAGATTCAAAATAAGTAGGCTAGCTGGAATGTAATCGAGATGGCCCAGAAGAAAGATGGCAGACATCTGAGTAAAAGCAGTGAGAGCTGAGAAGAGTTCTTCTGGAGACAGTCCCTTCTTCCCCTGCGGATCCATCCCCCACTGCAGCCAGGGTGGGCTTTTATAAACATAAATGTGATCACATCACTCCCAGACTCAGAACCCTTCAGTAGCTTCCTGATGCTCTTAAGTTCACAGTCTTCTGCAGGGCCTGTGAGGTGGGCCTGGCCCAACTGTCCAGACTCATGTCGTGCCACTCTCCGTCTCATCTGCTGAGCTCCAGCCACACTGGATTTCTTTTCATATCTTTATGACACCCAAGTTACATCCCATTCTAGGGCTGTGCAGGACTGTTCCTTCTGCTGGAATGTCTTCTGTCCCTGCCCAGCACTCCTTCACCCATCATTCAGGCCCAGTCTGTCACTTCCTCAGAGAGGCCTTCCCTGACCTGCCAGGCTGGGTTCTGCTCTCCTATCATATGGTCTCAGCTCCTTATGCTTTATGCTTTTCCATCATGGCACTTACCAGAGTTGTAAGGATATAGCTGCTGGCCTGGTATTAGTTTAATATTTCACTCCCCAACTAGAATACCCAGTTGCTTCCACATTGTGAAACCCAGAGGTTGGTTCTAAGCGTATCTCTTATTCGATCTATCAGCAGCATCAGCACCATCAGTCATTTCCTCCTCAGAAAGTTTCTCTGTCTTCACCCCATCCGGTCCTGGCTCTCCCCACCTTTCAGCAGCTCCTTCTCAGTCTCCATCACTGACTCCCCGTTCTTTTGCCAGCCTCTAATCACTGCAGTGCCCAGGCTCAGTCTTCCCACTGCTTCTCTTCTCTCTCTCCTTAGTTTCATGACTTTAAATACTATCTCTGCACCATTGACTTGCAATTTCCATCCCTGGCCTTGACATTTCCCCTGCATCCCAACTCATGTACCCAGCTACTGCCATGCATGTCTAGTGGGCATCTCAAATTCAATATGCCCAAGATTGAACTGTTGACTTCCCCTCCCCGCCCAAATACCCAGAAGTTCCCTGGTGTTTCTCATTACAGAGATGGCACTGCCAACCACCTTTTCCTCTCACACTCCACATCCAGTCTATCAGTAGATCCTCTTGGTTCTTCCTACATAGGAGTATTTTTCACCACCTGCACTAGTGCCTCCCTCAAATCATGGATTGCTGCAGTAACTTCTGAAAACAAGGTCTCTGCTACCGTCTTGCCTCTGGTAGTGTGTCTTCCACACAGTACCCAGATGATCTTCTCAAGGAAGGGCTTCATGTCTGCCATGGCTCCCAGCCGTCAAGTGGCTCCTCTTCACACTTTGAATAAAATCCGGATTCGTCTTACCAGACCCTTCATAGGCTGGCCCCTGCCCACCTCCCTGGCCACCTCCTGCCAGACCTTCCATTGACTACACACTTGAGCCACACCGGCCTTTGGCTCTTCCTCAACACAGTCCTTCCAACAACACAAGATTGTTCTCGCACCTATATAAGATGCTCTTCCCCTGGTTCCATCCCTCACTTCTTTTGGGTCTCTGTTCCAGTGCTGCCTCTTCAGGAAAGCTTTCCCTGACTTCTCTATACAGAGTAGAAGCCCACCCTCCACCCCATGGTTTTCTATCCTCTTTTCTGCTTTATTTTCCTTCAGAGCACTTCTCACCACCTGATATTGCATCATTCTCTGTTGACTGGCCCGTTCTCTGTCTCTCCTACTAGAATATAAGCTGCCTGAGGGCAGAAGTTTGTTCTGCTCACTGCTCTATCCCTAGCACCTAGAACAGTGCCCAGAACATGGTATGTACTTGGTAAATGTTTATCACATGAATGAACCATAAGTTTTATTCGCAAGTTGACCCATCACCCAGCCCAAAGCCTAACACACAGTGGATGCTCAATAAAAATGTTGAACTGAAAGAGCAACAGGCTTCATGAAAGCATTGACCTTTAGTATGGTCAGTATAAATCTTGCATAGCAAAATTAGCAACTACGCTTACTGTGGTGAGCATTTCATAATGTACATAATTGTCAAATGACTATGTTGTACACCTGAAACCAATATAATATTGTATGTCAACTACACTTCAATAAAAAATAAAAATGTTCTGGGGCGCCTGGGTGGCTCAGTCGTTAAGCGTCTGCCTTTGGCTTGGGTCATGATCTCAGGGTCCTGGGATCGAGCCCCGCATCGGGCTCCCTGCTCAGCGGGAAGCCTGCTTCTCCCTCTCCCACTCCCCCTGCTTGTGTTCCCTCTCCCACTGTCTCTCTCTCTGTCAAATAAATAAATTTAAAAATCTTGAAAAAAAGATAAAAATGTTTTAAAAAGTGTTCCTGAGAAATATTCTAGTGAGTGAAAAAATGAGTAAGTTGGCAAAGGGGCTGGCCACGCTTTGAGTGTGGCTTGTGAATCTCTGAACTCTAAATTTCTCATACTCTCTTTGCAAATTGGTAAATAAAAACCAAAGCCAAAGGACAGTGTCTGTGAGCTTACTATAGAAAAGGCTCTGCTTATGCAGCATCCCAGTTAGTCATTCCAGCCCAAAGCACTGGGGCTGCCATCGAACAGAAGCCAGAGGTTCTGGTAGAGCTGCCCCCTGCAGTCACCATCCCAGGTCAGGAGGTTACAGGAGAACCAGCAGCAGGAAGGTCAGTTTGGCTTCAGAATGAGTTTTATCACTATTTCCCTCCCAGCAGGTCTGCTGCCCTCATTCTGCTTTATTTAGAGTAATGTTACAATTTGTTCCAACTCTCTGGGCACACGCAGGCCCTACGGACCACCCATAGCGCGGTCATGCGGTCCCAGGGCGTCTGCCCTGCACTCCACAGCCTGGGGCTGCACTCACCGCCTGCCCTGTAGCTGCCAACTCTGGTGGCTGCCAAGTGCTTTGCCTAAGCAAGTTTCTCTGGTGCCCTGCTCCCCTTCTGGGTTGATGAAAGCAGCAAAACACAAATCCAGGCTGTACAGGCAAAATTGTGATTCCCAAAACATGCCTGGAAATTTTTCCATACCTTTTCCCCCCTCTTCCTTCCCTTCCTCCTCCTCTTCTTTTTTTCTTTTTTCTTGTCTGTCATTTTCTGAGTAACTTTCTCTTTTACACTGCAGGAAGTGTCCACATGGTTCACCCTTGGTGAACACTTGCTTTGTAAGAACTATAAAATGACATGCCAGAGCTCAGCCTCCAAAATTTCCCTCCACAGCCCAACCCAAAGCCCAGTGGAGAAAGGGGATGCCCTGTTTTCCTTACTCAGAGGGCTGACCCCCTGTCCAACTCTCAGATGGACACTCAATCAATTCCAGACATTGAAGAAAATCTTCTGAAAAGACATTTCACCAACAAATGGCCTTTCTTCCTTTCTCTCCTTATTATCCATAAGGCAATATGTACTCCTCAAAAATTATACATGTTTTGCTTAAAATAAACTTCAGAGAATTGACTGTATCTTCTTCAAGTGAAGACAACTAAGCAAGTCTGGCTTAAAACAGTTCAACCTTGGCATATTACTGAGTCTTTGGTAGCGTATAGGTTCTGA
Organism: Leptonychotes weddellii; assembly: GCF_054177405.1. Lineage (NCBI taxonomy): Eukaryota > Metazoa > Chordata > Mammalia > Carnivora > Phocidae > Leptonychotes > Leptonychotes weddellii. Next base: position 77,550,856 of record NC_138369.1, read on the forward strand.
GACATCAAGTTTTTTTTTTAGAATTGGAACAAGCTATGACTTTTTTTTTTTTTCTTCCTCAAGTAATACCTGGGCCTGAGTCTGAGTACAGACGTTTAATGGACCACAAATGTTTGCAGTCCTTGTTACTTGAGGCCAAAACCGTTCAGACGACCTAATCAGTGAATTGCTTATCTCTAGGCTTGTTCATTTCTGAGGCTGTGTAGACAGACTGAATTTTTCACTTACCACCTACTGTCACATAGAGATTCATATCTGTTCACCTCAGCACATCTAGTGCTACAAGAAATGGGGCAATAATTCTGGCCAAGCTCTGGGAGGACTCAGGAGGAGGAGGAATGAGCCCCTGAAGGCTCAGACAGGTGGGTGGTAGGAGAGGAAAGAGGTGAGAAGTGTAGGGTGTGAAAGTGCAGGCAGGAAAAGCCGCCAGGTCTCCCAGAGATCTGTGAGAAAGAGGCAGGAAGGAGAGTCTGGGGCCCACACAGACCCAGTTTTGCCCACGAGCGCAGTGAGCCCTGCGCTGTGTGTCGCGCATGGCAAGCCCTCTCAGACTTCTACCCGGAGAGCAATGCCGTCTCTGGCAACCTGAGCTGGGAGTCATTCAGGGAGCAGGAAATCTTTTCCAGAAGCTGCTATAAAAATCTGAAAGAAGAGCAGAGAGGGCTCTGCACCTCAGCATTGGCAGTGAGGGTGATGAAAATGTTTATGGAGCCAATCCCATGTGGAAATGGATGTCCTCATGTGTATTTCTTTATGAATGGCCACCACCTGAACCCTCCGAGTACATACTATCTCCTCCCTCTCTCCTCCCAGGACCAGCTTTCGGAGCCCCGATCCCCAGCCAACGGCGACTACAGAGACACTGGGATGGTCCTCGTCAACCCCTTCTGCCAAGAAACACTGTTTGTGGGAAATGATCAAGTATCGGAGATCTAACCACAGCAGCCCTCGCTTTGCTGTTCCCTACCTTTCGTCTCTAAATTATAAATACACAAATATATATTATAAATATAATCTTTGTGTAACCCTGACTTAATAAGAAACATTTTCAGCTTTTTTTTCCTAAGAATTGTCAACATCTTTTTTATAAGTGTGGTTTAAAAAAAAAAAAAAACTTTACAGAATGATCTGTGGCTTTATAAAAATAAAGGTATTTCTAAGCAAAGCAGTTGCATTGATTACTTCTCTTAATAACTGTCCTTGAGCATTTGGGGGTCCCAACAGCCCCAGGCAGGTGAAGGAAGAGACAGACCTATGGAAGTGAAATGTTAAAATGGTCAAGAGCATGGCCCTTTGAGTGCTTCTTAAAGTTCCAGCTCTTCTTGATTCAGTGGGACCCCAATGCCTCCCCCTCCTTATGCACACCAGTGAAGGCAACTGGGCCTCCTAGGGAGAAGCAGCAGACTCACGCACAGGGCAGGAAAAGGGAACATCTCATCACTCCAGTGGATGAGTATCCTGCCCCCTCACAGTGGCACCACTGGCTGTCAAGGCTAATTCCATGAGTTCAGGACAGCAGGCAAGAGCACGCCGCCCTCAAGAGTCTGTGGAGGATGTCAGGCACCCCAAGGCCACATCCCCCAACATCACATGACAGAGAGCTTCCACTGTGCTGAACAACAGGACTGCCTTGCCCTGATGGACAAAAAAGGCCCCCGCTTAAGCACATTCCTGCATCCTCTCCAACACCCACATCTGCTTTCAAACTCGTGCCTTTCTCTGGAGATGGTTTAGATGTGGATCCTAACCCTGGAGCTTGGGAATGCTTGCCCTTCTTCAAGGATCAAATGTTTATTGGGGTTTAGCTTTGTTTTCTCAAAAAGCATCGCATTGTGCCCCTTGAGGAACATGCTTATGTAAAAGGCCTTGAAGCGTGGAGCTGTAATTTTCTAAACCCTCCTGCAATCTTACAAAAACAACATTGCCAAAGTGGATCGCTTGGGAGAAGACATCATTATATCCCTCCTTGGCGCTGCAGACCTGCTCGTGGGTCCGCAGGTGGGCTTGCCACCCAGCGCTCATTTCCCAGTCTCCCCTGCACGGCTGCCTTCACCGGTGGTGGGCCAGCCACCTCCCGCAGCCCACACTCAGGAGAGGTCAGACCCGCAAAGACGCACCAGGGGCTTCCACAGATGGCTGCTTCTTACTTTTTTTCCTAGTAGATAGTGGTGGGGAGAGAAGAGAACTGCTTTGACTCTTTCTCTAAAAGAAAATTAGTTTGATAGTATATTTTGAATATAGATATACTTATAGTCAGATTGGGAATTGACTTGAATGTTGATTCATATGTTTGTGTTGTTACTGTGGTCTTTTTATCATAACTTTTTCCTTTCTTCCTACGTTTCCTTTTAAAAAAAGATGGCCTTCAAAAATGTGTGTTCTCAATGTTGTATGGATCTACTTAACATGAGTTTGGTGGTTGTCTCTCTTTCAAGACACTTCAACCCATAAGGAAGCAGGTTAAATGTTGCTCTGAGATTCATTTGCCAGCGAGCTGCTGTCTGACCTTTTAACCTTATATTTCTGTCAGCTATTGCATTTACTATAGCAATGTGTGTGCGTATATAAAGAAATCTGTTTGTAAAGTAAAATTATATATAACATATGTAATCAAAGATACATATGTTATATATATATATGTGGATGTATGACTTATTTTTCCTTATCCACAGAATTCAACTACCATGTATATATAAATAAACTTATTTTATTAGCCAGAGGATTAAGTTGCTAACACATTTTGCATTCTTTTCATTTTAAAATAACTTTTAAGTCTTCCTTAAGGACCAACACTGCTTAATGTTCATCTATATTTTTTAATCTATTTTAACAATAAGTTGGGTTTTATGAGTGTAATGAGCTAACAAGATTAGCAATTCGTCATTTGATTATACAAATCCTTTAGAACATGTTTGTGATTTCTCCAAAAGAGAGTCATCTCTCTTTAGGTCTTTGGAAACATTGGTGTCATGTAAGGTATATCCCTTCTCTCTCCTCTTCCTCGCCCAGGGATGGGGGTTTGGCTATACATATCTTTGGGTCAGAGAAAGCTGCAGTTTACCTGGCCACTGAGAATTATCATTCTGTAGAGAATAACAGTTCGTAAACATGACCCCTGTGCAAAACACTTAATCAGTATCTTGAACCCTTCATTTAGCCTCGGATGATACACCCTGGAATTCCTACAGCTCCTCGAGATCCAGTGTTAGGAGGATGTTATTATAACAGTCTGCTGGGTGCCATGGGCCCTACAGGGTGTACCAGAGGTGGACGTCTAAATAAATAAGGGACACTGCCAGTTTTTACTTGATCAAGTTGGTTCCTTAATCTGTTAATCATATAACCAACAATGATATTTATGAAGTATCTTCTATGTCATCTCAAATAGACAAAGTAGAAGGGGAAAAAAAGGTTGTGGTGTCTTTTTTTTTTTTTTTAAGATTTTATTTATTTATTTGACAGAGAGAGACACAGCGAGAGAGGGAACACAAGCAGGGGGAGTGGGAGAGGGAGAAGCAGGCTCCCCACGGAGCAGGGAGCCCTCTACGGGGCTTGATCCCAGGACCCTGGGACCATGACCCAAGCTGAAGGCAGACGCTTAACCGACTGAGCCACCCAGGCGCCCCAAAAAGTTGTGGTGTCTTAATCAGCAAGGAAGAGCACATAGAATATTCCAGTAGGTAATCGTAGTTTTGAACTCTGCTTGTGTAACTTTGAATAGTACCCTAGTTCTCTAAGTGTTGGGAGACAGAGGGGTTCCTAGATAAGTCGCTGGACTAGGAGTCAGAAGAGGCCTTCTCATCCCAGCTTTGCTACTTTCTGGACAGGGGACCTTGGACGAGTCATTGGAGCTTTCAGGGTCCTCATCACATAAGGAGTTAATAACCCATCATCTGACATGTGATGATATTTCTGAAGTTGTGCAGTGCACAGCCCGAGTAGTAGTACATGTCAACCTTCTATCTACTTCCTCAGGTTGAATTGAGAATTCAACGAAATAAAGTATGGAAACCATATACAACACTAGGATGGATTCAGTACATACTAGAAGTTGACTCCCTTCCCCTTCTTTCACTTGAGGTATGTTCCCATGTTGCAGGATTTGGGATAAATATCCAGCTCTGGGTTTTGGCTACTTGGTTTCTCTGGTATACAGCTTAAGTGCAGTGGGTTTTTGGTCCATTTTGTTATCTCAGAAGATCTTTTCTAGACTTGGAAAAGTATTCAAGATGTGACCATAACAACATGCCTTAGTAGATGCTGACAGTAGGAATTAAAACCCAAGGGGTGTCATTAAATCCTAACTTGAAACACCCTTAAAGAGCTTACTGGGAAACCCTTGCTTTGTTTTTATTTATTAGTTTTCTGGCAAATGGAGAAACAGAAGTGTACAGAACAGCTACAGCGTAATAGGTGCCCAGCATGTGTGGGACCTGAATTTGCCCAGGTTCCCTTGTCTAGTGCTTTAGAGAAAGCTTAGGCCAGTGCATGGAAAGTAAGGTCCAGAGAAGTGGAGCAACATGGCCAAGGTCAAGCAGCTGATAACAGCAGTGTTCGAGGTAAGAAAAATGCCACAGAAGGACCTGAAGCTGCCAGGACTGAGGGAGGGTGAGGGAAGCAACAGGCTTCATTTGTTTCTCTTGAGTTCATGGGGCTACCTCCCACCATGGGCGGTTCACACCCATTTCCATCGTCTGTCATCTGTGTGGACATGCATGCACATTCACACATTCACATACACAGCACACACAAGGATGTAGAAAGCTCTGAAATTGGCCCTGGAACACCTGGATTCAGTTCTGGCTCAGCCACTCACTACACTTGTGATCTGGTCTCTGAGCCTCAGTTCATTCATCTGTGAAATGGGGCTGCTTAATGCCTGCATTGCCCTCTCTTAGGTAGTGAACTACACAGACCCAGATGAGCCACCTCCACAGCCTGCACTGATCCAGCCTCCCCCACCACCAGTGGAAACATCTGGGAGGTCAGACACATGACCTTGCAGAGAATGCATGAGTGCCTTTCTGCACTCAGCCCTGGGCAGGGCCCATTTCTCTTTCAGCTCGGTGAATGGTGGAAGCTCATGGAAAACAGCAGACAAAGCAACCCTGGGGATAGGGGAGCTTCCAGAGAGGCCCACAACCGGACCACACAGACACTGGGGCTGGAAACCAAAAGCCACTAGGCTCTGCAAACCCACTAGGCAGAGCAGAGGCAGAAGGGGAGATGAGCACAAGGCGGGTGGTGGTGGACATGCCCACCGGGGCCAGCCCCAGCATGCCCCTCCAGAGGCATAGGGCATCCTTCGGGGGAACATGGTCATCATCCTCCCTGGATAGCCCCACGGCCTCCAGGACCAATGCCATGGGTGGTCTCATCCGAGGACCCAGAGTCTATGTAGGGATGGCGCCCAGTGGGTACGCAAGTGGCCTGGGCACACGAGTGACACGCCGGGCCCTGGGCATCAGCAGTGTTTTCTTGCAGGGCCTGTGGAGCTCAGGTCTGGCCACAGCACCAGCTCCGGGTCTGGAGAAGAACCTCAGTACCGTTGAAGACCTGGGGGCTTGCCTGGTGGAATACATGGCCAAGATCCATGCCCTCGAGAACGTCAGCCAGGAGCTAGAGGCACAACTGCGGATGCACCTAGAGAGCAAGGCCACACGCTCGGAAAGATGGGGTGCCCTCAGGGCCTCCTGGGCCAGCAGCTGCCAGCAGGTGAGTGCCTGGACCATGCCCACGGGCTTTGCGTAGGGCCAGGAGAGGATGCCGTCATCCGCCCGAGGGGTCATTATCAGAGAGCAAGAATGCTGAGGCAGGGGCAGGGGAGTGAATGGTCTGAGACCAAAGAAACTAACTATAACCTCTCATCCTTTCGTGCTAAAAAATTCTAATAACGATGAAAACAATAATGACAGCTACCATTTACTGACGTAGACTACGGGCCAGGCCCACAATAATCCCTGTACATGCACTATCTCCTATGTTCAAAGCAATGCTATGCAGGTGCTCATTCACTGATCACATTTTTCAGATGAGAAAACGGAGGCACAAAGGAATTATGTAATTTGCCTAAGATCATGCGGCCTGCAGGGAAGCTGAGCTTTCAGCCTGAATTTTTCCAATTCCAAGGCTTGCATTTGTCCCATTACCCTGGGCTTGCTCTGTAACCTTTGTGTTAAGAAAGGGTTTTTACAGCCATCATCAAATGGATGTGGCACCAAAACCAAGGATAAATGGAGGTGTGTTCCTATATCCATCTGCTGCAGTACTGTCCAATAGAAATATGAGCCATGGGTGGTCTCATCCAAGCACCCAGAGTCTATGTAGGGATGGCGCCCAGTGGGTACGCAATTGACAAGTAATTGACAAGTTTCTATTACCCACAGTAAAAAAGTAAAAAGAATCAGGTGAAGTTCATATTAGCATATCTTATTTAACTCAGTGTATTTTAAATGTTATTTCAACAGATAATCAATATTTAAAATATTAGTGAAATAGTTTACACTGAAATAGAACTTTCTGCAGTGATTGAAATGTCCTATATCCACACTGTCCTATCTGGTAGCCACCAGCCACATAGACTATCGAGCACATGAAACGTGGCTAGTAAGACTGAGGAATTGAATTTTTATTGTATTGTATTGTATTGTATTTCGTTAGCCACATGTGGCCAGTGTTGTCTTATTGGACAGGGCAGGACACAGAGGTTTCATCTTTCTCCCTTGCTTGGTCAGGATGTGCTCTCCAGGGTGATTTCTGCAGAGCGCTGAGCTCGTGTGTCATGTCTGGCCTGCAGCTTCTCCCACCGTGACTCTAGCCAGCATCGCACAACTCATCAGGTCTCTGCGGGTGGCTGGCTTCTCCTCTCCCTTCCCTCCCCCACCTCCACCCGACAAATGCTGGCCTTGGGATCCCTCAGAGCCACATCAGCCTCCAACTCCGCCAGGAACTGCGAGCTTGGACCCCTTGCACCCTAGGGCCCAGCATGCACTCCCCAAGCAGAGGTCACCAACTTCCATTTGTGTGTGGCTGGGCGTTGCAATGCAGGCACACTCAGAGGTTCCCCCATTTCCCCTACCGCCTCCCATTTCATCCTAGAGTGCTTCTCCTTCCCTGTCCGTCAGTACCCAGCCGTCAGCTCAGGACGTGTGATGTACAACACTGTCTTCTTGGTTTTCCTCTGGAGCGGTTGTTCTGCTTACATCCATCTGGGCTGGGAGGGAGAGCCATTTTAGAGCAGCCTGGGGCTTAAAGCTGCAAATCTAAGACGGCCATCCCTCCTGGACTCTCCCCAGCAGTCCTGATTCCAAATATTTGTGTCCTAGAAACCAGAAGACCATCCCTAGATATTCCAGTATTTCAGCATCTGCAGGACAATTGCCTGCATTCAAATGCCATGCAGACTTTTCACGAGAAGTCAGGCATCCCAATTTCTAAGTCAAAAAGTATAGACAGAAAACTTAGTCCATATTCAACAGATACTGACGTGGTCTGGCTCCAGCTAGCCCCGGGGGATTGGCCAACTTCTCTAAGCCTCAGTGTCCTTATCCATAAAATGAGTATAATGGCACAGCTACTCTAGCAAATCCGTGGTTAGCTAAGTGGCATGGTTCCTGCTTGCCGGCAGACTACAGATTCAAAAACTGCACCGTGGCAACAGCACGGCCCCACTGCTGTTGGAGCCAAGACTGGGCAGCAGGACATTCAGACCTGCCGCTGATGGTCAGAATCCCAGATGAGCGTCTTTTCCTCTTCACTGACCCTAAGTGAGATCCTTCACACTAATACAGAGTTCTCTTCTTCTGCTTTTGCTTAAAAACAGGGACTTGAAGATACAGTTAGACCGACCTGTAAAATGTATTTCTGTATCACACAGCCTCGCCTTCCAGCCATATTAAGCTCTGTTCCACCAAGAACCAAAGAAAATTCTACAGATTTGAGAAATGCACATTAATTTTCCTTTGCTGTAGTGACAAAACTGACCCACACTATCCACCCCTCCCAGCTTCACCATAAAGCTTTAAGTGATGCCTGTTCTCCCAGTCAGCAGCATGATCTTTTGGACATGTGGGATCTGACTACGTGATGTCCCTGCCCAACACCTTTCTGGGCTCCTCATTGCTGACAGGTCACAGCCCATAACCCTGGCCTTAGTCTACAAGGCTTAGAAAGACTTTCTTCACTCATGGCATTGCAGATACTTAAAACCGTGTACACAATTGATACTCCTCAGTGAGCAGGATCCCGCTTCAAATCCTGGTTCTGCCACTTACTTGGGCCAGCCAGTCCTCTGCTCTGTGTCTCCCTTTCCCCATCTATAAAATGGATGAGCACCTCCCAGGGTCATTGTGAGCATGAAATGAAATAAGATGTGAAAAAAGAGCATTAGAGAAGGGCGCCTGGGTGGTTCAGTTGGTTAAGCGTCTGACTCTTGATTTTGGCTCAGGTCATGATCTCAGGGTTGTAAGATCAAGCCCCACATTGGGCTCCATGCTGGGCGTGGAACCTGTTTAAGATTCTCCCTCTCCCTCTCCCTTTACCCCCACCCCTGCTCACACATGCTCACTCTCTCTCTCTAAAAAAGGGGGGGGCATAAGAACTGTGAAGTACTGTGCACGTGCAGCAGGCCATCCTGAGTCAGAGTGCCAGTCCTCTAGGGGCAAGGTCTCTGGCCAAGGGACTTGCCTCTGGAGGCCACAGCCCCCCTTCAGGGCCTTGGCTGGACCCTTTCTTCCTCTCTCCACCCCTAACAGAATCCTCTTCACCCAACAGCCACAAGATGACAGCTCCCTCCCAAGCCCCATCTGCCCCCAAACGACAGGCCCAACTTATGGCTACTCAGAAACAAAGCCTTTCCCACTGGAGAATGGGGGCCCCACTGCATTCCAGGGTGCTTTGTCATGGAGCCCTAGACCCACCAACCAGCCCAGTCCCCATAGAAGTGCAGGAGGGGCACCCCCGCCAGGGCCTCTAACCTAGACTTGGAGAACAGACTACCAGCAATTCATTTATTTCAGAAAGTGCTGCCTTCCCCTCAGATGGGCTTCAGAGGCAGCCATGCCATGCTAAGAGTTTCTGGGCTCCAGAAAGCCAAAGCTCTCAGCTGCCCAGGCCCATGGCCCCAGGAACCCCAAGCCCCTCTTCACCTCCACCCACCCACCCCCACCTCCAGCAAGGGCCTGGTCACAGACCCAGGGAGGGTCAGGTTTGCTTCTTAGGGTGGGGCATGGATCCAGGGCTGGGAGCACCACAGTGCACTTGTCAAGCACCTAGAACAGAAGGGCAAGCCTTTTGTCCACCCTTGATCCAGGTACCTCCAGAGTGGCACTGGGGTTCAGTACTCTTAGAATTACCTATCCTCCATGGGTTGGAGTGGCCAGTCTGTGGGAAAGGGAGATGCCCGGCTTCACTCCTCGCCTCCCCCCAACTCACCAGGACAAGGCACGTCAGTGCTGTTGCTGGCAGGAAGGGTCACCCAGCAGTTGGTGGGCCACACAGTGCCCCAAATGGTGGGGCAGGGCCCCCGGTGGGGGAGGGGTGCCTAGGAGAGTTTCCTTTTGCCTCGTTGAGTATCCTTGTGTCTGAGGATGTGCAAGATTAAATAGCAAAAATTACCATGACAAATCAAGAAAAAAACCATAAAGCTTCATATTTTACCACATTTATTTATTTATTTATTTATTTATTTATTTATTTATTTATTTATATTTTACCATCTTTTGAAGCACCTTTCCCCCTGCCTTTTGAACAAGGAGCTCCACATTTTCATTTTGCACCAGGACCCACAATCATGTAGCCAATCCTGGCTAGGGGTACTGTATATGAAGTTCCTTTTCACTTCCAAACCTCTCTCTCCTCACTCCTCTGTTGTGTTAGAAACTCTCAGACACTTCTGCTAAGCAGTAAAAACAGACAGGAAAACTCCCAGGTGGCCATGGAAGCCAAGGAGGGCACAGTCCCTGCCCTTTGCTTGGATAGAAAGTGGTTCTTTCCCTCTCCTGCTTTGCCAAATGCTCCTGCCCTTTCTTGCCAAGTGAATGGTGCTCATAGTAAGCTCCAGCGGCAACATCAGGCCCTTTCATCTTCAAATATGCCAAACTGCAAGCTTGGAATTAGGCAGCCTCCTTGCCTTGGAGCTGCAGATAAAGGGAAAGTGGGGACAGAGGAGGGACGTGGAGTCTCAATGCACAAGGAGAAGGAGTAAGCCAAGGCCAAGGCCAGACAGATGCTGTCTGGGAGAGAAAGGGGAACCTGGAGGCTTTGGTTCCACTGCAATTATTTGTCTCCATGGGAGAAAACAGCAGCTTACATCTCAGACAGCAGAGGTTGTTAGCTGGAGGAAAGGGAAATCAAAATTATTGAAAGGCAAGAGAATTAGAATTTAAAATGGACCTGATTTGAATATCTTTCTTGCTGTTCACAGTTCCTCTTTCTGTCCCTTGCAGAGAGAGAGCTCAGACTCTGGGGATCAGCCTATTTGGGGAAACTGCTGGAAACTCAGGCAATCCAGGTGAGGGCCAGCTCTCTCCCCACAGAACCTGTAGTCCTAGCAGCTTTCTAAAAAAAAAAAAAAAGAAAGAAAGAAACAAGAACTAACTGCCCACCCCCCCCCACTCCAGCCCCAACCCCCCACCAACCTTGAATAAGAAGAAGGCAACAGGACCATTGTTCTTGATTCACAACCTGGTGTCCCTGAAAGGGGGAGAGAGAAAGAACCATGAGCTATTTATCTGCAACAGCCTGAATACATTTACCCAAGATAAACCACCCCATCTATTTCTTTTTTTTTTTTTTAAGATTTTATTTATTTATTTGAGAGAGAGTGAGGAAGAGAGAAAGCACTAATGGGGGCAGAGGGAGAGGGAGAAACAGGCTCCCTGCTGAACTGGGAGCCCGATGCAGGGCTCGATCCCAGGGCCCTGGGATCATGACCTGAGCCGAAGGCAGACGTTTAACTAACTGAGCCACCCAGGTGCCCCATCCCCATCTATTTCTTAATACTGTACATGCACTTTGTTTGGCCAGAGCAGGTCAGTAAGGTAGTTACTTTGTTAGCCAAGTTATAAGGGACACTAAAGTATCATTTCAAATGTAACTATACAGAGAAAAAAAAATGTATTCAGGAGAATTCCTCTCAGGGAGAGTGACATATGAGATTGGAAGAAATCTTTTGATGGAGCAGGGAAGAGAAGGAGGCATGAAGCTGCTCCCAAGGGTCTTGGTGGAGTAATATAGGTGGTCACCAAACTGCTTTCTAAGAAGGGTAGTTTTTGATTTCCTGGGTGGGGGTATGGAGGGTCTTGCTTTGCTAAGTAGAGTATATCCGTGCAGAAACACAGGAGAATATATCTGCCACAGAAGACAGGGGAGACAGTAAGTGCTCTCACTGGGGGACACTCTTTAGTCTCTTAAGATCTCTTAAAATATGAGGGCCATGTTGAAGAGTAGAGGACAGGGGAGTCCTGGTAATGAAAAATAGGGAATGTGCTACAAAGACTGAGGATTCTGAAGCCAGAGAGTCTGTAGGTCACACTCGGACCCAGCAAGGTCTTTGCTGATCTTGCTACATCTTGATTTCTTACCTGGATAATAAGGATGTTTGGAGACTTTCTTGACATGATGAAATAGCTAAGAAAGAAGTACTAGAGGACTTCCCGTAGAAATTAAGAACAAAATAAGAATGCCCTCTATCTCTACTGTGATGTAACATTGGTCAGAGGCAGGGGGCGCCTGGGTGGCTTAGTCGGTTAAGTGTCAGCCCAGGGTCCTGGAATCGAGCCCCGCATCGGGCTCCCTGCTCAGGAGGAAGCCTGTTTCTCCCTCTCCTTCTGCCTGCCGCTCTGCCTACTTGTGCTCTCTTGCCCTCTCTCTGTCAAATAAATAATTTTTTTTTAAATCTTTAAAAAAATAAAAAAAAAACCATTGGTCAGAGGCAGTCATTAATGCCAGACAAGAGAAAGCAATTGGAGGTATAAAGATCGGAGAGAAAAAGGGAAAATGTTGGTCTTTCTGGAAAGCCCAAAAGGATCCATGTGAAAACTACAACAGACAATAAGATAATTTAGTAAAGTAGCAGGTTATAAAATAACATTAAAGACCTATGCTAAATATATATATATACACACATATATACATATATTAATTTAATATATAAGTGGCTACCATCTCATTTATGATAGCAAAAAATAAAATACCTCTAAATAAACTTAACAAGAAATGTCCAAAATGTATATGAAACAATAATAAAATTCTCTTGAAAGGACAAATATAAAGAAATACCATGTGCTTGAATATAGACTCAAGAAAAATGTCAGTTCTCCCTAATTTATAAATTTAAGGCAATCCTAATTTTTAAAATATCATAGGTTTTTTTTTTAGAACTAGAAGGGTCTATTACAAATTTTCATTTGTAAAAACAAAAAGGCAAGAATAGCTGAAAAGAAGAACTGAAAGAGGAGGGCAAGGAGGGACACCCAGACATTGCAACATACTAGAGAGTCTCACTCGGAAAGTTCATGTTGGTGCATAAAAGATGGAAAGACCAAGGGAACAAAATATAAAATTCAAAAATAAGCCCTGCTCCATACAGAAACTTAGTATTGATAAATGCAGCATTTGAAATCAATGGAGGAAAGGACGGACTTTTTTTTTTTATTCTTATGTTAATCCCCATACATTACATCATTAGTTTTAGATGAAGTGTTCCATGACTCATTGTTTGTGCATAACACCCAGTGCAACATGCAGAATGTGCCCTCCTCAATACCCACCACTAGGCTAACCCATCCTCCCACCCCCTCCCCTCTAGAACCCTGTTTGTTTTTCAGAGTCCATCATCTCTCATGGTTCGTCTACCCCTCCGATTTCCCCCCCTTCATTCTTCCCCTCCCGCTACCTTCTTCTTCTTCTTTTTTTTTTTTCTTAACATATATTGCATTATTTGTTTCAGAGGTACAAATCTGAGATTCAATAGTCTTGCACAATTCACAGCGCTTACCAGAGCACATACCCTCCCCAGTGTCTATCACCCAGTCACCCCATCCCTCCCACCCCACCCCCCACTCCAGCAACCCTCAGTTTGTTTCCTACAATTAAGAATTCCTCATATCAGTGGGATCATATGATACATGTCTTTCTCTGTTTGACTTATTAAGGATGGACTTTTTAATAAATGGTATTCAGGTAACTGGATAGTCATAAGGAAAATAAAACTGGATCCATCCTTCTTCACTGTACCCTAAATCAATTCCAAATGTATCCTAGATGTAAGTGTGAAAAAGGAAACCATACAAGTAGAATGCATGACTGAATTCCTTTATAATCTGGGTGTGAAAGAAGTTTTCCTTGATATAATTCAAAATCTAAAAGCAATAAAGGAAATATCAATAAATTTGATTACCAAAAATTTTTAAATTTTGTGTTACAAAATAACACCATAAGCAAAACTAACAGATAAATGACAAACTAAACAGAAGTATTTGCAAATCTGAATGCAAAGGGTTAATGTCCCTACTCTATAAACAGCATTTAGAATTTGCAGTTTTAAAATAAAAGCCGACAACGTGCTTACTGTTAGGTAGGCTGGAGATATAAACTAGGAATTGACATAAATAAAATCTTTAAAAAAATAAAAAATAAAAATAAATGAAAGTGGCTCTTCCCTCCATAAAAAGATATGCAACTTCACTCCTAAGAAGAGAAATATGAACAAAACAAAACAAAAACCTACCTGAGATACCATTTTCACTTATCAGATTGGCAAAACTCCTAAAGTGCATCAATCTGTTTTGTTGGTGAAGTGCTAGGGAAACAGCCAATTCCACAGTGCTGATGGGGAAAAACATGTTACAGTGTCTACGGAGAAGAACTTGGCAATATCTAGACAAACTGTATATGCATTTATGTACATGTAATTTAATCCAGCAATCCCACCTCTAGGAATCTCTCCTGATGACACACTGGCAAAAATGCAGACAAGAAGTATGCACAAGGCTGTTCATTTCAATCATATCCATAATGCCAAAAGACTGGAAAAAACCCAAATACCTAGCAATAGGGGCTAGCTGAATAAGCAATGCTACATCCACAAAAAGAAAGAGGAAGGGCTCTGTAAGTATTATGGAGTGATGATCTCTAGGATATAGTGTTGAGCTGAAAAGCAACGTGGAGAGAGTGTGTATTTCATCCTACCATTTATCTGAGAAAGAGGAAGGTATGCATACATATTCACTTGTAACTGGAAAAACCAACCACAAATGTTTTTAAATGATCACTTACAGGAGAAGGGAGGGAATAGGGTAGAAGGGAAAGGAATAGACACTAGAATTCTTTCAATTTATCTTATTACATGGAGATGACTTTGGAACCATGGAAGTATTTTACAGAATTATAAAAGTGACTTTTAAACCACAGTCATTTGTACATCTCTAGTGGGATGCAAAAGGGTACTGAAAAAAGAATCTTAAGTCATTTTCAGTAATCATATTGTTGGTGGCATTGTTCATATTATTCTAACACTGGTGTGTGTGTGTGTGTGTATACTGTGGGATAAAGCCAAAGAGTAATTATATTTGTGTCATTGAGAATTGAGACTTTTAGTATTGGTAAAAGGAGATACACTTGTAAGGCAGATTAAATTTAGTGACAATTCTCTAGTCCTGAATTTGAATTGGAATTATCAGTATAAAATCATGGTGTATGTGATCCTAAAATAAATGTATACCCATTTCCTAGCTCCATCCAGTGAAAAGAACTAGAAACAATTGCCAACCCAGTGGCAATGAGCATTTTTAGCCTCAGATTTTGGTCACTAACTACCATCTTCATTAGAAGAACTGAGGCTCCTTAGTTAGAGAAATGGCTGAATCAAGGTTTGGGAGCAGTAAGTGTAAGAGATGAATCTGAAACATCTCATTATACCAAAACCAAGGGAGCTATAAAGAACTTCTAGAGTCATGTCAAAAGACTTAGGAGCAATTTGAATAAGCTTCCACTAATCAAAGATGGCTACGTATCAATAAGAATATTAACTGCTAAAAAAAAAAAAGAATATTAACTGCTATGGATTGAAACACATCAAATATGTTAAATCAGTGAGTTCAGTATAATACAAAAAAAATCCCACTTATTAGTTGCCTTGGAGTCTGCTGGGGAACCAACTCATTATTTTGAAACTGGTAAATAATGAGAAGGAATTAGGAATTTTTCCTGCCTTTCCTATAAGAACTGAGGATCCATCATCATTTTTTAAAAAAAAAGAACTGAAGAGAAGAATTACCCTTTTATAGAAATATTACACCAAGAAACAAATAATGTAACTATTAACTATTTTATTTATATTTATAACTAATATTAATCATTAAAATAGAATTCAAATATCAACACTTTGCAACCATAATAAAATAATGGATCTAGGCAATAACAATCATCAAATGGCTACTAATATCAAAAAAGAGAGACCAGCAGACGTGTATACTTCCTGGTGGAGTATACAACATCACCTATGACATAGTCTTGACAGAAAAAGAAAAAGAAAACTGAATGTGATTGAGCCTCAAAATAAAATTACTAATTTACAGAAAATACAGAGGTCAGATGAACATGTGAAATGATGCCACTGGGATGGAATCAGCAAGACCCAGACTTTTAGGAAACTATAAAACTAAACACCCAATTGTTTCAACAAGCAAACATTGCAAGGGACAAATAAGGAGGTGAGGGGGAAGCCTATAAATTAAAAGAGATTAAATTGACATATCAACCCAATGAAATGGACATTATTTGAACCACTATTCAAGCAAACTGTAAAAAATAGACAACTGAGGAAAGATAAACTAGGTATTTGAGGAATTGTTATTAATGTTTAGATGTTATTTTTAGATTTTTGAAAGTTATTTTTTATTTTGTTAAAGATTTATTTATTTTTCACCAAAAGATTTATTTATTTATTTGAGAGTGAGACAGAGAGAGAGCGTGTGCGCACAAGCAGGGGGAGGGGCAGACGGAGAAGCAGACTCCCCACTGAGCAGGGAGCCAGACACAGACTTGATCCCAGGACCCTGAGATTATGACCTGAGCTGAAATCAACAGTCTGACACCTAACCAACTGAGCCACCCAGGTGCCCCAAAATTTATTTTTTTAAAGCATCTTTAGAATTTAACAAGACATACTGAAATATCGGAAGAAGAAATAATGATATCTGGGATTTGTTCAAAATAATCCAAGGCGGAGTAGAAATAAGTGAAACAAAACAGGCCATGCATTTGTAATCATGGAACTGGGTGATGGGTATATGGATGAAATAATGTATGTAAATTGCCACATGCATAATCAATACCCAATTAAATTTGTGGAATTGAATAAACGAGAAGCTACAGACATTGAGTAGTAACATAAACAACTGTGTTTACATACATGTATTCATGAGTTGTTCAACCCACCCATGCTGCAGGAGTTTAGAGAAGAGACAGGATATTGACTGGTCCTCAGTAAGAGTACCCCAGGAGGTTGAGTCTAAATGTGGCACCCAAAGAACATGCCAGAAAATGGCCCTTCAGACCGGGGGCCAGCATGGACAAGGGTTGGGAGTCAGGATCCAGTCTGACCATCTGCAGAGCAGTCTATGCATGGGGCAGATTTCTCAACTGTCAAAGAGAAATTTTGCACTGAACACTTGTTAAAGTCGGCAAGACATATTTTATTCAGACTACTGCAGTAGGGGAGAGACATTTCAGTATAGAATGAGCTCAACTCCACTGAAACAAAAGACAGAAGGCTTTTTAAATGCTGGGTGTGCTAAAGGAAAAGTACGGAAGGAGTTTAAGGGAGGAGATGGTCTATGTGATTAGGTCATCTGTGTTTGCTAATTGGTGCTTATCCAGAGGAGAAACACACTTCTCATAGCTTTATGACAGGAGCAAATTAGAGGAAGATGCCCACCAGAGTCAGCATCCGACCCTCCCACGGGAGCTGGGAGGGAGCTGTCTCGCCAGAAGTAAGCATTTCACAGAGATTGTTCCCAGGTCCTTGAGGAAAGATTCTGGGTTGTAGAAGATTTACATCTCCTAGGGGCAGAGAAAGGATTTACAGTTCTAAGTTTCCTAAAATAACTGCCAAGGAAAAGGGAGGTCAGGGGCCTCTTGTCAGGTTTTAGCTGGAATGGAACAGTAGATTCTTTTGGCAGCATTGACCTTTCTCAAGCAAGCATGTTAAGGGGGCTAGGTTCATGCCAGGGACCTGGTCTGGGGCCAACAGAAGCCATGCCAGAGTGTGGTCAGGTGCCTTAGTGTGCGGGGCTAGATGACGTCATTTATGCCTAGAATTTTCATTCTCACCACTAAGCACCAAGCGCCTCCCGGTCTCTGCTCTGTCCCCCTCGCCTCTTTATTCCGAGACCCAGCGCGGAATGGGCATGCCACGGCCCGCAAAAGGCAACCAACAAATGGGCAGCCAAGGCTGAATACAGAACCAGACTTAAGATTTTCAATAGGAACCCTGAAGTTACAGGCAGGGAGCTCCCTTAAAATCCCACGCCACATTGAAATACAAGCAACAACCTCAATGTCTAATACAACTAAATAACACAGCAGAATCCTCTGCAGCTGTAAAAAAAAAAAAAAAAGAATAAGGAAGCTTATTCTTTGTATATATATATATAAATACAAATATATATATTTGAGTAAAAAGGCAGGCTGCAAACCCCCATGTATGCTCTGCTACTATTTGGATCTCTGTAAGGTGGGGGAGCAGACTGTCTGGAAACATATAGAAGGGGTGGTAGCAAAGTATGCTTCCGGTGAGGACTGGAGACAAGAGTAGGAGCAGGTGTACTTTGCACTATGTGTACTTTTTGCAGGGTTGGGATGTTTTCCCTAGGTTTTAAAAAATGAAGTAATAAATAAAACTCCTGCCAGCGACCTGGGGCGGGAATGAGGGTGTTCCAACCAGGCCCAGGGCAGGTGAAGCCCTCACAGCCTCACAGAAGCTACTGACATGGCCCAGGGGGAGAGGAGAAGACTCATCTGCACACTCTCCTCTCAAAGCGAAAACCCAACAAATTAAATTAGCACGTATAGGAGCAATAGAAAAGCCCTCATAGTGGGCTACACTCTCCAGAAGAACTAAATTAAAATTTAATCCAGGGAGCGGGCACAAATGCCGAGGACAAACGTGGTGGCTCTTTACAGGGAATTATCGAAAGAATGGGTGAACCAAGCAGAATGTTACGCAGGGTCCGTGTTCCTCCAGAGGGTTTATGCAGATCCCCTGAAGTCGAGGACTCAATTTAGGGAAATAAAACCTAGTTTATCATCGTCTGGCTGGGGAAATGCACATAAAGACTCATTTATTGGGTTGTAAACGAGCTAATAGAGCTGACGGTCACAAATGCATTATTCAGCAGAAATGAGAAGTTACTTCAGCTGTTATCAGTGGGTAATGAAAAGCCGAGCACAGGGAGTGGAAAACTCCATCACAAAACCAACTTGCTATCAGAAAACAACTTGTAATTTTTATTTATATTTTTCAAGGGCCAATGAATAACCATCTAAATGTGTCAGAGGAGGGCGCCTGGGTGGCTCAGTTGGTTGGGCGACTGCCTTCGGCTCGGGTCATGATCCCAGGGTCCTGGGATCGAGTCCCACATCAGGCTCCCGGCTCAGCGGGGAGCCTGCTTCTCCCTCTGACCCTCTCCTCTCTCATGCTGTTTCTCTCTCGCTCGCTCTCTAATAAATAAATAAATAAAATCTTAAAAAAAAATAAAATAAAATAAATGTGTCAGAGGAAACACCACAGTATGGAGAGAGAAATGAAGTTAGAAAGGCTTCTTCAGGAGACTCAGGGCAAAGTTGGACAAGAGGCAAAGAACTGTGCCTGAATTCTGAGTGCCCGCACCTGCCAGCCCTCACCAGCACCCTGCCCCTCCCTGCACGCCCCCTCGCTCCTTGCACCCCTTCACAGCCCCTCCTCCTGGCCCTGCTGCCCAGAGCACTTCCAGGCATCATCCCCAGCCTGCAACTGGGCCACGCCTTCCTCTTCCTTCCCACTAGGCAGGTAAGAGTCCCTTCCTCAGGCCCACTCCCAGCCAACTCTGAGGAGGAAGCTGATCTCACACCTGGATTTATTATTAGTTACTTGCCAAGGAAACCTGGGCCTCTTAACTTAGAGCCTCGGTGTATCTGCATAATGAAGGTGAAAACTCTCCTGCGGGGTTGTGAGGAGTAAATGAGACAAGGAGGTGAAGCCCTGGGGCATCTTGGGAGTTCACTGGCCCTGTCCCTAAGGAGCTTTGCTTGGGAAGTGAATTGCTTCTGGTGATATTTCAGACCACCTGCAGGTGACGGGGAGTGAGCCCAGGGACCCCCGGTGCAGAGTCTGCACCCTAAGGCCAGCCCTGCCAGGCACTAACCCCGAATTCCTGGGGTTTTGGCCCACATCCCAGCTACCCCCTGGAGCAGGCACAGGTACTCTGGGGGTTCTACAGATTTCCCCCCAAGGTCTCCTAACAAAACCGTGTACTGTGACAAGACCATGATCATGACACGGTCCACACTCTCACTATGAATGGCAGGCCTCGGGCACCACACTCATTTTGCGTGACACAAGGACTAACAAGAACTTTCATTCACCGTGTCCTTGATTTTCTCGACAACGTCTGTGTCACCCAGCATGCTGGGATTATGCCCACTGAATTAGTGTGAGGGCTGGTTCCGACAACAGACGTTATTCCCTCAGGGTCTGGAGGCTGGCAGTCTGAGATGGAGGTGTCAGCAGGGTTGTGGGTTTTTTCTGAGGCCTCTCTCCATGGTTTGTTGACGGCCATTTTCTCCCTGTGTCTTCACAGGGTCTTCCCTCCGTACATCTGTGCCCAAATTTCCTCTTCTCACAACCGGTGGAACTGGACTGGGGCCCCACCCTCAGAGCATCATTGTAATGTAATCACCTCTTTAAAGGCTCTATCTGCAACCACGTTCTGAGGTCCTGGGAGTTGGGACTCCAACATGTGAATCTGAGGGGGACACATTTCAGCCCATAACCCCCATTTTATAGACAAAGAAACTGAGGCCTACAGAGATTAAGTTCTCCCTTTGAATTAGTGTCCCCGCCAGGACCCACTCGATGTTATTTCCACCCCCAAAGTATTATGAAAAGCCTCCTGTGGTCCTCATTTATAAGACCAAGGTCAGTCCTGCCTCAGACCCCAGGTCCTAAAAGAGTGCCCACTGTTTGATAAGACAGTCATGGTGAACAAGAGCTGCTCTCTGTGAGGAGTTTAAACACCAAGATATGCTTCCTTTTTCTCCTCTTCTCTCTCTTTTAATTTGGAAAAAACTGTCGGAAACCGTGATTGATCCTTAGCCAAGCACACTTTAACTGGAACTAACTGCTGTAGCTAGGATGCGTGAGGCTGGGCGGCTTCCAGCTTGTCAGGCAGCTCAGGACTAGGACTTGAAAGTTTAATAGCTTTGCTGCCAGGAAATGGTGCGGCACCCCCTCCCCTGCCCCAGGGATTTCTACTTTTCTTTTTCAGTGATTTCAATGCTCAGAAAAATGTGCTGAGCAGTCGGTCCTTGAGGCAGAACGTCTGTATCTGAGCAGAGTTCAGGAGCTCCCCGAGGTGCACCACTCCAGCATGGGTGGGAGGACGCCTCCTCTCCAAACTCCTGCCAGCATCAGTGCTTTCCACAGGATTTTGGGCTGGGTCCCTGTCCCCTGCAGGGTGATACCCTCCAGGAACCTCCAGTTCCAAGTACTACTTGAAGAGCCACACCCAGTGGGAGGGGCCCCCAGTGCCAACTCCCAGAGTTCCTGGTCTGGGGGTGAGGCATGCACCTGCTAAAGCCAGACAGACCACTGAGAACACATCTCTCGGTGGACAAAGTCAGGTTTATTAGCTTGCTGCAGCAAAGGAGAACCTGGGAAGAGGGAGTTGGAAGGACTTATTTTGAGGTCTGGGCTTGTGCTGGGTGATCTGGGGAAAAGGTTCAGAGCAAGGATTTGCTCTGCATCTGATGCTGCCAGAAATTGGGGGCGGTATGATGAGTGGGTATCTTTCAGGTTTTATCCAGGAGATGGGAGGGAGGAAGCAGGCGCAGAGCAGGCGTTAGGAAGCAGCAGGAAACCTCGTCACCTGTGCAGGCTGTAAGGGGGTGGGGGATGTTGAGTTTTGTGGCTGCGGAGCATCCTGGCCTCTCTGTTCCCCTATGATTACAGCAGGTCTCGTCTCTGTCTCTTTCCACCAGGATCACTTAGTGACCCTGTCTGGTTATCGCTGAGACTGTGTGCTTGTTCAGAGCAGGTGAGAGTACTACGGCCTAGCTGTTAGCTGCCAGGGCCATGGTTTTACCTCCTCCCCCAAACTGGGCTTCCCCCAGCATCCTCAGGTGGCTGGAGGCTCCAGACCTCTGGAGACAGAGCAGGAGTGAGGGGTCTCTTCCCCACACAGCTAAAAGTAGGGCCCCTCGAGGCCAGGGGCTGAGGCATAGTTTCCTGACTGGAACATGACTTAGGGCCCACACCGTGCCTCTGGGAACCACACGCCTGCCAGTCTCACCCTCCTTTGCCCCAGGAGTCTCTCTGGGCCGTCACGTGCACACAAAGTAAATGAGGTAGAACAGAGTGACGGGTGAGTGCAGGGCCATGCCCCAGACAGAGCCAAGCCCGGGCGCAGCTTTACCCTTACCAGAAGTGAGGCCTGGGCCCAGTTACTAACCCCCAGAGCGAGTTTCCTTATGTCTGAGTTGCCAGAGAATGATTCCTATCCCACAGGACATTGTGAGGACTCTGGGAGATAATAGAGGTCAGTAGAATGCAAGCTTCAGGAAGGAAGGAATGAGCATCTCTCACTCCCCGATCTTTCTCTGGTGCCCAGGATAGTGCCTGGCACACAACGGATACACAGGAAATACTGGCTACATCAACAAATGGAAGGACCCAGCAAAGTAATCAGTTAAAAGGTAGCTATATTAGTTCGCTGGGGCTACCGGAACAAAGCACCACAAACTGGGTGGGTTAAACCGCAGAACTGTATTCTCTTCTGTTCTGGAAGCTGGAAGTTGGAAATGTAGGTATCAGCAGGGTTGGTTCCTGCTGGCGCTGTGAGGGAGGTTCTGTTCCGAACGTCTCTCCTACCTTCCAGTGGTGGCTGGCATCCTTGGCATTCCCTGGCTTGTAGATGCATCACCCCCATCTCTGTCTTCACTTTCCCCGTGTATCTGTGTCCAAATGTCCTTCTTATATGGACGCCAGTCACACTGACCTGGGGCCCACCCTAATGACCTCCTCTTGACTTGATGACATCTGCAAAGATCTTACTTCCAAATAAGGTCACATTCACAGGCACTGGGGATTAGGACTTCAACCTGTCTTTGGAGTGGTACCCAATTCAACCCATAAGAGTAACTACTGGGTTGTTTTTTTTTTTTCACTTTATAGTCCTGATTTCCAACATTTTATCCTATTTCCTCAAACATCATTTTAAAAGTTCCAGAATGACCAATATCTCTGTACCTACTCCATTTTACCGTCATTTCCTTTTGCACTTGGCATCAGATCCCAAATCCTATTGAACCACATGGAGCTTGAGGTTCAGAAAAGAAAGCCATGGTACAAAAAGACTGAGAGAGTACTATCCATACAGTAGAAATAGAGTAAACATCACTAAGTTGCTATGTGATCTTGGATAAGTTACCCCACCTCTCTGAACCTCAGGTTCCTCAACTGTTAAATGAAGAGATTGGGTCAAACTGACGTGTCCTTGCAGACACACGGAACAGGCCAGATTCCCTTCCCTAACTCTGGTGAGCAGGTGGTCACGTTACCCCCGCTTCAAGGACACGAAGACACCAAGTACATCCAACCCGGACGTCTGTTTTCACTTCTGACTGCTAGCTGCTCCATGCCCTGCAGCAATCCCTTTTGCTCTGAGGCTCCTCATCTGTAAAATGAGAGCGTGGAATTCTCTGATCTCCCAAGCCTCCAGCCACACACCTATCTGTCAGGGCTCATCATTATCTCTGAGCAGTGCAAAGCCTAAAGAGAAGCAGCAGCCGTCCACGGAGCCCAGTTCCCTAAGCCATTGTGGCTTAGCAGACTGTCTGGCTGGGGCCAAGAGTGGGCAGTACATATTGGCCACCTACTTCACTTCCAAGGGTCAGGTGGTGGCCTGTGCCCCACCACTGGCGAAACAACAGTTTGGTTTTTTGGGTTTTTTTTTTTTTTAATTTTATTATGTTATGTTAGTCACCATACAATACATCATTAGTTTTTGTTGTGGTGATCCACGATCCATTGTTTTCGTATAACACCCAGTGCTCCATGCAGTACGTGCCCTCCTTAATACCCATCACTGGACTAACCAATCCCCCCTCCCCCCTCCCCTCTAGAACCCTGTTTGTTTCTCAGGTCCATAGTCTTTCATGGTTCATCTCTCCCTCCAATTCCCCCCCCCCTTTTTTCCCTTCCTTCTCCTAGTGTCCTCCATGCTATTCCTGTTCCACAAATAAGTGAAACCACATGATAATTGACTTTCTCTGCTTGACTTGTTTCACTTAGCATAATCTCCTCCAGTCCCATCCATGTTGATGTAAAAGTTGGGTATTCATCCTTTCTGATGGCTGAGTAATATTCCATTGTCT
>NC_138369.1:77574989-77617096 GCF_054177405.1 Leptonychotes weddellii
AGCTTTCATTTCTGCCCTTAGAGACTCTATGTTGCCATTAATTGATTTCTCCATTCTAGCCATTGTCTTCACAATTGCTAGCCTGAATTCCATCTCCGACATCTTGGTTATATCTGCATCCATTTGTAAATCTGCAGCATAAGTCATAATCTCTGAGTCTTTTCTATTTTGGGGGCTCCTCCTCCTAATCATTCTGATGATGGGTGTTTGAGGGAATGTATAGAGTCCAAATTATTGACCAGAACCCAAGCAAGAGGCACCTGTTTTCTTGGGACCTTAGGGTTGCTGGCCTCTTGTTTTCCCAGCCTGTCTTCTGCGGGAGGGGCCTGCCACACTGTTACTCAGGCAACCCTGTTTGGACGGAGTTGCCCTGCGCCCCTGTGGCGGGGGATGGGCTCAGTGGGAATCAGTCTTTGGGGCTTTTGTTCTCTGGCAGCTTTCCCTGGCGGCTTTCCACATCTCTTCCACGAGTCAGAGCAGAAGAGACCGTTTCCAACACTCTGCCTCAGAGCAGAGAGATCACAGTCTGTTCTTCAGTGAGCTCTCCAGGCCACACCATCTCCATTTCTGTCCGTGCTGCTATAAACTGCAGCAGCCTGGGTTGTGTGCCCCTCCGCAGCGCTCCCAGTCCTGCCTCCATGTCGGGGCACATCTCTGCCCTTTGTGCTTCTAAAACCACCAGCCGTTCACAGTTCGCCCACGCAACCCCGCCACTCCAGGTTTCCGATCCGGGGGCTGCAGTTCACAGGCTGGGACCCTGCTGCTCCGGGTTTCTGCCCCAGGGGCTCTCCTAAAGTCCTTTCCCGACGCTACTGGTCTGCGAGTCTGTGCCCGTCCACAGCGTGCGAGGCTGTCACTCACCGGCGGTGCAGGATCCCCATGGCCAGGCACCTTCCCACTGCCATTTATCCTCCGATATCTGCCCGCACGGCTCTCCGCTTTGACCTCAAAACCAACTGCCTGCGATATTCTGTTTGTAGAGACCCAGATCTTCTTACATCTCAGGCTGGTTTCGTGGGTGCTCAGAGTGGTCTGGTAGATATCCAGCTCAATTCCGAGGACCAGTTGAAATAGGGTCCCCTACTCCTCCACCATCTTTCCCCCCCAAACAACAGTTTTATTAGCCTCCCCCCACCCCCCAGGGCTCTCCAACTGGCTCCTGGAGATGGGGGGAGTCCCACACTGCTGTCTCTGACCCAGTTCTCTTGGCAAATGGCGCCACCTTCTAGCTGCCCTGAGCACTGTCTTGCATACCTAGTCACCCACGTTGTAAAAAGTCATTTGTGTTAAGTTTTGGACACCTACCACCATCCCTTTGCTGCCAACGCCACCCTGACTGAAAGGCCAGCCACGCAGTTCATGCTGCCCTGCTGTCCCTCTGTTTAGGTCAGAATTTCCATGATGGCTCCCGATTTTCTGAGGATTATAAATCAACCATAAAATCTCACCATGCCCTGAGACTTCGCATATATTAGCCAGCAAGTCTGCTCTTACTCTCTCCTGCTTCCATTCATGATGGAGAAACCACCCCTCCTTTTCTCTGTTAGTTGCATTTTCTGTGACTTTGGGCTTTAGGTCAGAGCTTGCGTTTGGAGTCAGGAGTCCTGTGTCTGCCACCTCCTCCCAGTCTCAACTCACCAAATGCTTCACCCAGGTCCCTAATCTTTCCCACCTGCAGCTTCCTGATCTGCAAAAAGAGGGAGATAATTATACCTGCCACCATGGCCCCGACCTTTTTGAAATTTAAGGAGAATAACGTGAGTGGGAAAAGGCTTTGTCAGTGTCAGAGATTAGGCTGCAGATTCTCAGTCCGTGGGTGTAATTAGTGTCACATGTAAGTACAGAATCGTTAGTGATGTTGGCATGCGTTGGCCCTGCCTCCCTCCTTACCAGCAGTCTTGACAGGGTAATATTTGTCATGGTAGCTGCTGTGGGGCTGGCACAGAATTCAGTTTTATTATGTTCATTCATCAGGCATTGAGAGTGGGTCTACTGTGTACCGGGAACTATGGGAATTCAAATAGAACGCAGCAAAATTCTCAGACTCCAGGACCTGAGGTCTAAGAGGGATGATGAGTCATTAA
Source organism: Leptonychotes weddellii (assembly GCF_054177405.1). Taxonomy (NCBI): domain Eukaryota; kingdom Metazoa; phylum Chordata; class Mammalia; order Carnivora; family Phocidae; genus Leptonychotes; species Leptonychotes weddellii. Next base: position 77,577,074 of record NC_138369.1, read on the forward strand.
ATCCACACATTGTTGAGTGCCTGCTTGTGCCAAGCACAGTGCTGGGCATCTGATGGATGTCAACTATACATTGAAACGAAGGACTCAAGAGATAGTTACAAAAGGAGCTTTGGTTTGGGTGGCTCAGTCGGTTAAGCACCTGACTCTTGGTTTCAACTCAGATCATGATCTCAGGGTCCTGGGATCAAGCCTTAAGTCGGGCTCCCTGCTCAGTGGGGAGTCTGCTTGTCTCCCTCTCTGCCCCTCCTCCCGCTCGCACTCTCCCTCTCTCTCAAATAAATAAATCTTAAAAAAAAAAAAAAAAGGAAAGAAACAGCTTTGGTTTGAGAAGAACCTCTTCCAAGGTCCCTTTTGACCTGTTCATTGGGAGGTAAATACTATCTCCTACCCCTGGTTGAAAACACAGATGGTCTCATGACTTTCCTGATCACTTGTCAGTAACTAAAAATTCCATGTTCATTTTAAGTCACAAAACACAGTCTCAAGCCAGTAAATATAAGGTCTAGTCAGTATATTATTCAACACGTCAACCCTCAATTCCCCCCTTCTCCCAGGACAGGCCCAGCAGCCAACTCTTTCTTGCAGTCCTCCTACCCTCACTTCCCACTGCTCTTTCAACCTGACCAAAGTGCAAGCAGGGGGAAAGGAGAGGGAAAGACGACTGGAGAGTCCTTCCTTGAGACATGCTGTTGTGAGGTGGCTTCGCAGCCTCTGGGTCTGGCTAAAGTTTAAACCAGATTCTTTCTCTTAGGGACCCTTTTCTGGGTTCTTCTAAGACTCCCCTACTGGGCCCCCTGCAAGGGGAAGCCCCTCCTTCAGCTGCTGTTCCCCAGGCCACCCCTCACCTTTGCAGACTGCCCTCTTGGGCAGGAGCCCTCTCAAATGAGCCCAGGCCGCCATGCCTGTTGCAGGCTCCACCTCTGTGCCCGGGATGGGTGCCCCTTCGGGGCCTCGTTGAGGAGTGCAGGACCTCCCAGCCCAGTTACCATCGTGTTGTAACACATATATTTCTCCTAATCGTCTTGCAACCCTGGACAGAAAATTTCCTAGATAGGGAGACTTGTAGAGCATTGCAGTCCCCAAGTAACAAAGACAGGGTCTGAGGCCCTGTCTCTCTGATCACAGCCTGTGGTCTCCCCGTGAGTCCTTGCTACTGGACTCTCAAGGGCAAAGGACCTGCCCCGGGGCCTGGGGTAAGCCACCACACCTCTCTGGGCCTCGGGTCTTCATCTTTCATGATCTCCAAGAGCCCTTTGCATTCTAAGACTGTGTTGTGAAATTGCTGAGTTGAGGTTTCCTGGAAGGTGATGGCAGAGAATTCTGCAGAGGCCTCACCCCACGTCCCATGTGGGAGGCAGCCCACAGTTTAGCTCTTTACTTCTTGCTCTAACACTCTATGTCTCCCACGGGCGTGTACCTTAAACAAGTGTGGGGAAGAGAGAAATGCCGTTTAAACAGTGCTGTCATTCTGCTCCCTCCATGCTAATCTCTAGTGGAGAGGGACACAGCTGACATTTATTGGGTACCTACTATGTGCACCTATTATGTGTTCTGAGGTTCTTGCATATCTTAATTCCACTCAACCTCACAACAACCCTATGAGGCCAATACTTTTTTTTTATTTTTAAGATTTTTATTTGTTTATTTGACAGAGAGACAGCGAGAGAGGGAACACAAGCAGGGGGAGGGTCAGAGGGAGAAGCAGGCTCCCCGCAGAGCAGGGAGCCCGATGCAGGGCTCGATCCCAGGACCCCGGGATCATGACCTGAGCCGAAGGCAGACACTTAACAACTGAGCCACCCAGGCTTCCCAAAGCCAATACTTTTATGACTCCTTTTTTTTGAAGACGAGGAAACTGAGGTACAGAGCAGTTAAATAACTTTTCCCAAGGTCACACAGCTACGCAGGGATAGAGACAAGACTTTCAACCTGGGCAGTTTGGTTCCAGAACCTGTGTGCCCAGCTCTGCCCTAGACAGACCAAGGCTTGAGGCATTCTTGAGGACTTCTGGGGTACAAAGCAGGAGGTGGAGAAGCATACTTGTCCCCCGACAGATTCCCAAGAAGCAGAACCCAAGTGCAGGTTGTGGGAAGAGAAAAGCAGCAGAACCTGGGGGCGTACAAAAGTGTTTTAAAACCCCCACGGGGCTGAGCACTGACTGTCTACTCCAGCAGCCAACCCCTGAAATAGGAAAGAAGAGCTCCTAATTTGGTTTAAGCCTCAACAAGTCTCCAGCGAGAAGACGAATTCCTCTGACTCTGGCCAGCACCCAGGAATCAAATCTTGTCAGAAGGAAATCGGGAATAACCATTTCTGAAGGGCCCCCTTAGGGTAAATACAAAGTGCTGGGAGAGCTCCAGCGACTGTGACCGTGACCCCACGGCGGACCCACACCTGCGAAGCCACCTGCGCACTGCCTCCGCCCATTCACCGTGCTGTTCTTAGTTCCCACGTGCCCACACCTCCTGCCCGGCCCTGGACCCGAGTGCACAGCCAGTCCCACTCCATCGTCATCCCTGCGGCCCAAGGAGGCCCTCTGGAGCTCTAGAGGCTCTCCGCTGCCCTCCACCTCCTCCAGCCATCTCTGACCTGCCTTCTCCAGCCAGTCTCCCTCTCTGCACGTTAGAGACCTATCACATAACATTCGCTGCACTACATTGCTTCTCCTAGTTGTTTTCTTTATGTTAGCTCATTGTTTCCTTCTTAATTATGAACTATTCCAAACATATAAAAACTGGTGCTCAGCATCCAGAATTGTCAACCTTAATGTTATTTGCTACAGACCTTTCATATTTAAACATGAAACCAAAGATTTCAATGGAAACCTCATTTGTGCTCTGTCCTGATTCCATTCCCCTCCCCAGAGGCCATGACTGCTCTAAATTTGGCATTTATCATTCCCACCAATGTTGTTCCAGTTTTACCATATATGTATATAAACCCTTTATAGGATTGTTTTGCATGATTTTAAACTTTATATTAAGTTGTATCATACTGTGCATTAGGGTTCTCCAGAGAAACAGAGCCAGTAGGATGTTTATATAGAGAGAAAGAGATTAATTTTAAGGAATTGGCTCACAGGATAATGGAGGCTAGATGCTCCAGATTAAGGGGTCAGCCAGGGGATCCCTGGGTGGCTCAGTTGGTGAAGCGTCTGCCTTCAGCTCAGGTCATGATCTCCGGGTCCTGGGATCGAGTCCCACATCCGGCTCCTTGCTCAACGGGGAGCCTGCTTCTCCCTCTGCCCTTCACCCTGCTTGTATTCTATCTCTCTCTGTCAAATAAATATATAAAATCTTAAAAAAAAAAATATTAAAAAAAAGAGGGGGTCAGCCAATTGGAGACCCAGGAAAGAACCAATGTCCCCATTCAAGTCCAAAGACTATCTGATGGCTGATTTCCTTCCCCCTGGTGGGTGGTTGGGGGCGGGGGGGGCACTCAGTCTTTGTTCTGTTAAGGTTTTCAACTCATTGGATGAAACCACCCCACATTACAGAGGGCAATCCACTCTACTCAAAGTCTACCGATTTAAATATTAATCTCATCCAAAAACACTCTCACAGAAACATCTAGAATAATGTTTGACCATATCTGACCATCATAAAATAGTTGACACATAAAATTCACCACCACATAGTGTTTCCCTCTGCAACTTGCTTTCTTTAATTCTCATTTTGTTTTTGCGATTGCTCATGGTGACCCAGGTAGTATTTCATTGTATATACACCATAGGTTATGAAGTTTTTTTGTTGATGGATGTGTGTTGCTTCCACTTTTCTCTGTCACAAACAGGAGAGGGCATAAACCTTCTCATACACGTATGGGAGAGTTTCCCTAGGTTAGAGGTGGGCATCCTACTATAAGCAGGCCAAATCCAACCAGGTACTCGCTTTTATAGCTACAGTTTGATTGGAATGCGGTCACATCCATTCACGTCCTAATTGTCTGTGGCTGTCTTCATGCTACAAGGGAAGGGTTGTGTAGTTGCGACAAAAACTGTGGGCCCACAAAGCCTACAATATTTCCTCTGTCACCCTTCATAGAAGAAGTTTCTGACCCGGCTCTCAGCAAGTACCTAGGAGCAGAATGGGCTGTGCCTGTCAGCGGCTCTTATATGGCATTGCCAAGTTGCTTCCCAAAGTGGCTATCTGAATTTACCCTCCCAGAACAGTGTGTGAGACCTCCATTTCTCCACACCTTCTCTTCCCAAAGGTTTGCCAGCCTGCTGCTTGTGAATCGGTTTTTCATCGTTATTTCATATGTTTGGCTCTTTAAACATACATCACTTATTCACTTAACAAACACCAATTAAGGGATTACTGCGTGCCGGGTACTACCAAGCTAGAGCGGCCCCATTTCTCAAGAGAAGAAATGGAGTCACCTAGTGTCAGACTCACGCTTCAAGCACGGTGGTAAGGCTAGATGGCTACGGGGGTTGTGTAGACATGCCCTGGAGAGGGTGGCACTGCGAGAAAGAAGCAGGCAGCTGACAATATTCTGCAGGCCTGAGGATGCTCACGTGGGACATAGAACAATTTGGCTCTCTGCCCATAGCTTCTGACAGTCCAGGGCACCTGTGTCGTAATTCCTAGCAGAAAGGACCTATATTTCACACAGGCGTCAGTAATGGAGGTTAGTAATTAAGCTGGTTTTGTGTCTTCTCTTTGACCTTAGACAATAAAACACCTGTGATTACAAGAGAGCGCGAGTATGTGAAAGGGAAGCTCCATGATGACACAGCAAGAAATAGAGCTTTCTCAGTTAAAGTCACCAAGATGGCCAATAAAGACAGGAAAAGGGTGGTGGAGTGTGAGTGAGTGAAATCTTCATTTGTCAGCTGGGAAGTCAATAAATGATGTCTGTGGCTGATAACTCAAGGAATCAAAAATATGTAGAAATATGGGGGAAGCTCTGGACAAATGAAAGGCAGAAGCTGCGGGGACGGGCGCTGTGGGACGAGCAAATGTGGGGCATGGAATGTTTTTCTGCACCAGCCTTTCTTTTCAGCCTTGTTTCATTTTATGATCAAAGGTATGTGTTACTCTGATACCTTTTAAATTAAAATGCAGAAGTTCAAAATAGAGCATGACTCCTGAAATATTTATAGAGGAAGTGATATATATGTAATAATCTCAGACAGGAGTAGGGCGGGGAGCAGGAATAGAGAGATTTAAATTTAGCCATGAGATTTTAGTTATGGAAGTGGGGAGCCAGGGGGCCATCATTCCAATCTCTCTCTACATCTATATATAGTTTTACCTCGTTGAAATGTCCCGTAATAAAGAGTGGGGTTTTTGTAGGGGGAAAAAAAAAAAAAAAAGCATGGGTTGTGGAGTCCGGCGGACACGGATGAAATTCAGCTGGGCCACTTGGCGCAAGTTACTTGAACTCCTGGGTCTCGGCTCCTCATCTGCAGACCGAGTGTGCACCCACTCTGTATGGCCACTGGTGTTGGGCGCAGGGGTTAAATGACAGCCTGACTGCAAAGAGCTGATCATGGCATAAAGTGTGGAAGTGTGGTAAAAATGTTCGGGTTTGATTTGTTCGGTTGCTTCTATTTTGAGTTTTATGAAGTTTGGCTCTAGATTTTGAGCTCTTCTCAGGCATCTTCTACTTAGCTCCACACATCTAAGTATGTCCTGCCTTACCTGTCTGTGTTCACTCAGCTAGCCTACTTCACCTACTGAGTCCCTGAACATCTAGTGTCCACGTGCCAGGCACTGAGCTGGGGGCTGAGGAGGCAGAGATGCGAGGCTGTCCCCGTCCCAGGAACACACAGGTCAGTGGTGGGGAAAGCTGAAAAGGTCAGAATAAAATACAGCAGGATAACTTGCAGTGATAGAGATATGCCCACAGGGGATCTGGGGCATACAGGGGATGCCCCGTGCGGCCTGAGCTGGGTTTTGAAGGATGGTTAAGAGTTCACCTGGCAAAGAAGGAAAGCACAGCGGCCAGGTGGCATGTTGGGTCATGACATACAGAGGCAGCAGCAGGAGTCACAGTTCTGAAAGCTGGAAAGACCTGAGTCTGTTTAGAAAAATACTTCAGTTTGCAGCAGGAGAGTGAAGAAGAGCTAAAGCCCAAATCGTGCGGGTTTATTCAAGAGCACCCTCTTGAATAAATGTGAGCTCAAATTTGCATCTTAGTAAGTCATTGCAGTAAAAAAGGGATTGGGAGGTTGGAACGCATTTGCTCTCAATCTAGGAAAGAAAGAAAGAGAGAGCTCAATCAGCTGGCTGCCCCAACAGAGCCTCCCAGGGTCACATATCTTGATGTGCCTAGCACGCAAAACTCAGATTTTGTTAGGACGTCTGTAGAAAAGTAGGCCCCGAAGGGCTGGCTCATGACAAAGAAAGCTTTGGGATACATACACCCAGGATGAGATAGGAGGCTACTCTTCAGTGCCCAGCACTAGTGGCTGCCGTCCAAATCAGGCCCTCCTATTTCCCAGGGAGCTGCGGGCAGGATGCGAGGTACGCTCAGAACTAGTCCTGGGAGGCGTGCAGAGGTTTCCGGGAAAGGGGAGGCCTAAGGTTTGTCCTCATCAAGACAGAGGGCAACCTGTAGGGAGCAGGGTGTTCCTGATTGCCCCCTAATGGTTCATAACACCACCCACCCGTTCTGGCCCCTCACTCCATGCTCACCTGACCCCTTCTACAAAGACATTCTTCAGACAGAGCACAGTTCGATGATGAGGTCATTTATCTGCAGTACAGATGCAGAAATGTCCACCGTCCTGGCCTCCCGAAATAAGACCCAACCTTAGCCCTCAGGTGTCCCTGATCCTCCCTGGATCCTCAATGGCTGTGACTGCATTCAGGGATGAACTATGCTCGAGATGGTTCAACCTCTCCATCTAGACTTTATGACATGCTCCCTAACTCCACCTGTAGCCGCGATCTTAACTCAGTGTGCTTGGGCTTCGTACTCTCCATCCGTGGGTAGCAACAATCAGGCAAAACCACCAGAGAGATGATCGGGGCTCGAACCAAGGCTGGGCAGTGCGGCAGGAATGAACCAGGGCACATCGGGGCAGAGGCTCAGTGGTGCTCTGACCTGGGAGGTGAGGGAGAGGGAGGTGCTGGAGGTGATCTCATGTCGGAGCCAGGTAGGAACCTGGGTGTTCCTGAGAGTGGGAACCACGTCTTCCCTGCTTTGGTTCTCCATGGAGAGGCAGTGCTAATGCTGGGCTCATTAATTCAACTGATACCCTACTGCTCCAGGTCACTTAGGGAGAAAAGAACAAGTCCCATGACCCAACCTGAGAAAATCTAGCACGTGGAGGTCGGATGAGGGAGAAAGACCTAGTGAGGGTGACTGAGAAAGAATTGCCAGTGAAGTAGAAGGAAGAGCAGGAGAGAGCTGCATCATGGAGGCCAAGAGAGAAAAGTCTATCTTCTGTGACAAATGTGGCCGGCAGGTCAAGATGAGTGCAGAGGAGCATCCGTCCAGCTTGGTAACGTGGCGGTCTTCGCCATCATGGCAAAGACGCAGTTTCAGTGGGGTACTAGGGACAGATAATGACTTCTTGCTCATTTATTACTGGAACAAGTCATGCTGAGCATTCGTCCAAAACTTGAAAGTCAAATAAATGTGTAAAGGGTTTCCAGGGACTCTTATACCCTGCCACGGCCCCCGTCAAGTCTAATTTCCCAAGGGGCCCAGTCTTGCCCACCTCCTCCCCACACAAGCAGCTCTAGCTGCTGGGATGCCAAGATCTTTAACTCCAAATAAAGCATCAGTTGTACCCTTGGGCGCAAATGATAACCCTTCTAAAAATGCTGCTTGTCCTCACCTTTTTAAAAACACAGTAACGATCAAATTCCTCGCCTGCCCCCACCAGCATCATTTATTTTAGTAACTACAGCCATAGCAAGGAAATAGCAGTAGGAAGGGATACGATCCTCACCATCATAGTACCAGGGACCAGGGCTTTTATCAAATGACTATGGGCAGGAAAAACCAAAGAAAAAAACAAAAAACCAAGCCACTAGATGGAAGTCTTCATTCAGCTGCCTGGGGGAGGAGCAGGAACGATGCCAGACTGCACACACGCATCAGGTCCATTGGACCATCACAAGTGCTCTGGTCTAAGGCAAATAGCAGTGATAATAATAGCCGCCGTGCACAGAACACCTACTCGGTGCCTGGCAGCCGGCCGAGCGCCTTACCTGCAGTGGCCCCTCTAATCCTTGAAGCCTCCCTAGCAGGTAGGGAGCAGTATCATCCTCATTTTATGGATGAGGGGACTGAATCTTAGAATTATCCAAGCAACTGGCCCAAGCCGCTGAGTGGAGGAACTGGGTTCGTGAATGAGGTCATTGTCTACTCAGTGTGGTACGAAGCTCAGGGTGTGATTCCGATGCAGGACTGATCCAAAGAGGGGAGGAAGAGAGTCAGCCAAGGCACCATGCACCCAGGAGTGGGGGCTAAAAACTTAGAAGTCATCCTTAATTCTTTTCTTTCCCTCTTTCTGCAACTGCTCCGTCACCAAAACCCATCTGTTCCTTTGGCAAAATAAGTCTTAAACCTGTCTGCTTCTCTTCGTGGCCCCTGCTCTAAGCACCCTAGTCAAAGCAGCCACCAACTCCCTCGGGCTTTTGCAGAGCTTCCTGGCTGGGCCCTCGGCACAGTCCCCTGCGTCCGACAATCTCCCCTTCCCTCAGGACTCAGGGGACCCACCGACCACGCAGATCACACCTGTGCCCGGCTCAAAACCTTTCACGGGCTTCCCAGCAAATCCCACCTCCCTTCCCTTGCTCCCGAGGCCCTGCCTCCTGGATCTGGCCTTTGCCTACCCTTCTCACTGCACCCCGTCCAGTCGCTGCTGATTCCCCCACAACCAGCACAGAGCCCGGCACAGAGGAAACAATGTGCTGAAGAAATGAATGCAAGAATGAGTGAGCAGATAAATAAAAAAGCTTTGCAGAGGAAGGCACATTTGAGATGAGCATTAAAGTGGGGTAGGGCTTGTCAGGCGGCAAGGCCTAGGGGCGTGAGGTGGTAAAACGAGGTGTTCTAGGAATAGGCACTGACACAGGCAAGGACATGGAGGAATGCCGGGAGCAGCCCAGGAGGCGGCATGGGCAGGACTGGAGGCAGGTCTGTGCAAAGCTGGGGTTCTGCAAGCCGTGTACGCACTGCGAGCCCCTGGAAAGCTTTTCAAACACAGATGGTCGGGCCCCACTCCAGAGCCTCGAAGTCAGACATCTGAGGTAGGGTCTGAGAGTTTGCCTCCCTCACAGGCTTCAGGTGGTGTTGCTGCTGCCCCAGGGGCCACACTTGGAGAACAACTGGGGTCTCCAAGTGTGCTGAGGACTCCTCCACATGGAGGCGAGAGCAAGACAGTTCCAGGGAGGGAACTTAAGGCAGCTGCACTCCAAGCCAAGAGCAGTTCGAATTAACACCGGCCGGCAGTGAACCCACCCTTGCCCCTGCCTGTAGCCCTCCTCCCCCCCGATTCATGTGTGCTCTCTCTCTCCCCCTCAAAGCCGTGCCGACCTTGGCTTCTGGCAGCCCCTCCCCACAGCACTCAGCCCCGCTCTTCTCCTTCATTGAATTGTATGCTTTGAAGGCATCTTTTGTTTCTCCAGCAAAACTTACAAATCCTGAGTCCTAGTCCCTCCAGACCACCTAATCTCACACACCAATTCACATCGATGCGGCTATGACAGACAGGAGACCTGGTGTTAAGTCATGTTCCACAGAGGAAACCGTCATCATGTGCTGATGGTAGGAGTCGGCTGTGTTTGGGCAGAGGAGAGAGAAGGGGAGGAGAGATGGTCCCCTGCTGGCCTTCCCAGCACGCCATGCGCTTAAAGTTCACCCTGCAGTGCAACTCTGACGTTGGTTCGTACTCTTTCCTATGAGAAAAGAGGGTAGGAGTGGTTCCAGGGTTATGAGCAAGTGTGCTCATATTCACAGCATCAGCCTAGTGACTGTACATATTCATATTTGGTATTCATCTTGCCTTCACTCCCAGAGAGAGAAGATGATCAGAGAGGTCAAGTTAATTTGCATCTGCTTCAACCATAAATGTAAGGGGACCAGGTGACTAATGTTCAGGTCCCACAGTTTTAAGTGCAGTTGACATTTCTTCTGCAGGCCTGACCGCACAGTGCTCGGCCACCGACGTTCTCCAGGCCTTCAGGGTTGGGCCCACAATCTGCTCAGCTCCACTCAGCTTACGGGGCTTGGCAGGGAAAGCTCAGGACATGGGCATGGGAGATGGTTTGGTTTGGTTTGGTTTGGTGACCTTCCTCATGCCGGTGGGCAAGGTAGCTCTTTATCTCCGTGATGCAGCCCAAAGAGGGACCAGGAGTCCTGGCTGTCCCATTACAGGAAAAAGACGGAAAACAATCTTCCCCAATGAGTGTCTCTCTTGATTCTGATAGGCCTTTTATTTTCCAAAGCAGTCGTGTTCCAGCCCACAGTCTAGACACCTGCTATGATTCGGTGTCCTGCACTAGAACGAGGCATTTGCCATGGGCATCATTGTGAGAACTCGAGCAGGGTGATTGCCTTTGGCGTCGAGTTTGTCATCTGAAAAATGGCATTGGCAAAGTGGCATCCAAAGACAGGAAAGGGGGCTCCCGAATGTGGGGACTGCCGCTGTGTGAAGGAGGCTGAGGAGAGGGCTCGGCCAGAGCAGCCAAAGTCAATCCTCAGGGACGCCTCAGGTAGCCATGGCCAGCTAGAATAACTATATTCAACAATATTAACTCTATTTTCACTTTTTTTGTGTTCTTCATGCTCTGGCATCTGGGGCCTCGCTGTTAGGGCGAGACCACCCCTCGCAGAGCTAGCGAACCTTTGAGATAGTAAACCACTTGCCACGCTTTTGCTGTGCAGACCAGCGGATCCTGAGCACATACCCCCACCCGCCTCCTCTTTCTGGCTCTTACACTCCAGGAAGCAGTGTTCCTCTGCCCTAAGCATCCCAGGTGGCCGGAGACCACCCCAGGGGCCCAGAGACGGCTGAAATTCTCCAAACTACCCAGTCCTAAACCTGCTCGACTGTTTACCTTGCCTCACCAGTTCCTTCCCATGAAAACTACAATAAAGGCTTTTGCCCACGCTTTCCTCTCAACCTTTTGCAACCAACCCTGGTACTTCCTCCTCTGGCCCTGCATGGTGGGGCTGCCCCTCCCCTTGGGAACTGTGAGTAACATCTTTTCAATGTCAGTCATCTCCTGATCTGTTCGCCTCACCTTACCTAAATAAAAACAAAATCTTGGGTACATTCTGTAGGGTTTGGGGAGCTGGTTTTGAAAAACCACTCTTCGTGTCTCCATGAAACCCCCAAACTGTATGCACAGTGTTTATGTTCATATGTATGGTTTTTTTTTTTAAGATTTTTATTTATTTATTTATTTATTTGAGAGAGAGAGAGAGAAACAGCATGAGAGGGGAGAGGGTCAGAGGGAGAAGCAGGCTCCCCGCTGAGCCGGGAGCCCGATGTGGGACTCGATCCCAGGACTCCGGGATCATGAGCCGAGCAGAAGGCAGTCGCTTAACCAACTGAGGCACCCAGGCGCCCCCATATGTATGTTTTGACAGTGGATAAAATTCTAGAGCCATGCTAATATGATGGCCACTGGCCACAGGTGGCTATTCAAATTTAAATTAAATTTAAACAGGGGCACCTGAGTGGCTCAGTTGTTTAAGCATCAGACTCTTGACTTTGGCTGAGGTCATGATCTCAGGGTCCTGAGATCGAGCCCCGAGTCGGGCTCTGTGCTGAGCGTGGAGCCTACTTAAGATTCTCTCCCTGTTTCTCTGCCCTCCTCCCCCCAGTTCATGTGTGCTCTCTCTCTCCCCCCCCAAAAAATCTATTAAAAATAACAATAAATTGGGGCACCTGGGCGGCTCAGTCAGTTAAGTGTCTGCCTTCAGCTCAGGTCATGATCCCAGGGTCCTGGGATCGAGCCCCACATCGAGCTCCCTGCTCCTCAGGAAGCCTACTTCTCCCTCTCCCACTCCCCCTGCTTGTGTTCCTGCTCTCACTATCTCTCTCTGTGTGTCAAAAAAAGTCTTTAAAAATAAAAAATAATGATAAATTAAATTTAGATAATATTAAATTTTCAGTTCCTCAGTCATCCTTGCCACATGGTGAGTGTTCAGTAGCCATGTCAGGGCACTGTGATGGATGGTGCGGACATAGAAGAGTTCCATCATCATAGAAAGTTCTATTGGGCAGCACTGAACTAGAGATTTCATCAGCTTTTCAAGGACATCCATGACCAGAAAATGTGAAGAGCCACTAAGTCAAACCAGGGAATCTTCATTTAAGGAGCCAGAAACTTCACTGGTAGTTGAAAGCTCCGCATTATGACAGGGGCAATGAACAAATCTGCCTTTGAATAATATTTTAGCTCTAAAAATCCAACTCTAAAGGCCCTTAAAAGACATCCAGATTTTATGCTTTATCGTTTATCTCCTCCCCCCCTTTTTGGAGAGAGACACTTGAATTCTAAAAATATTTGCTATAAGAAAGGTGCTCTAAGTTCCCCAGAACCTCTGCCCGGTGCAAGTCACGGTGGGAAGGGAGGGAAGACGGTCCAGTGGCCTCGTATCCTCTGATGTGTGTGATCTTTCTAGGTGGGCGAGGCAGTCCTGGAAAATGCCCGGCTCATGCTTCAGACAGAGAATATCCAGGCGGGTGCGGACGACTTTAAGGAGAGGTAATATCTGCCACAGAGGGGACAGTCCTTCCACTCCCCCAGACTCTGGGCAAGTCGAGTGATGCTGTTCTGGGGTCTGCAGGACTCACTGCCAACCGCACAGAAGGCTGGAGTGGGATGGTAGAGGTCCCCAGGAGGATCGGAGCAAAGATCGTCCAGCTCGAACCCTCCTGATAGACACAAAACCAGGTCTTAGGGCTCAGAGATTTTGCCCAGTGTCACCTGGTTCAGAGCAGGGGTTCTCAAACTGTGGCTGCTTCAGGACCGCCAGGAGCTTATAGAAAACACAGATCGCTGTGCCCCACCCCCTGAGTTTTTGGTTCAGTAGTCTGGGGTGGGGCCCAAAATTTACATTTCTAACAAGTTCCCCACGATGCTGATCCTGCTGGTCCGGGGAGCACACTCGAATAACTGCTGGTTTTGAGCAATGCTTCTCAATTGCAGCTACATGTTAGAATTACCTGGCCACTTAAAAATGTCAATGCCCAAGCTGCACCGACTAATTAAACCACAGTCCCTGGGGGTGGGGTCTGGGCCTCAGAATTTTTAACTCCCCAGCCTTGAAAAACACCTCTTTGAAGTCTAATATACTGTTTCCTAAAATATGGTGTAGATAGCACTGATGAAGATCATCTTAAGTGGTATAAGGATAAACATTTTCTTTTTAATAGTTATGTATTTTTAGAGTTACCTTCTATTTATGACTCATGAAACTTTTTCCACCATAGCACTACAATTTATACTGGCAATTTAAAATTTATTGAACATAAAGAGCTTTTCAAGTTTACTGATTTAACATTTACTTTTTAAGTAGATGAATTTAAGGAACAATGTAAAGTAAATAATGACAGGAGAGAGACGCATTTAGGGCAAAATCACAATGGTCAGTGACGTTCGGAAACACTGGTCTAATGGAGAAACGAAACGAAAAAGACCTTTCATTGATAAACACAGCGATTTTGAGAATATTCTGTGGGGAAGGTGTTCTGGATGTTGGGCAATTAGATGGGTGATGGGATAGTTATTTAAGGAACATTTCCCTAAGTCGGTAAAGACAAAGAGGAAAGGCATGTCGTTGGGAGTCTTTGCGGAAGCCAGTGATCCATCCCACTGCCATTCTTATCTTAGGATAAGAGTGTTGTGATGAGAAGGAAAATCTCCACCATCTCCTCATTCCCAGAGTCCTTTCCTTTCTGTAAGACCAAGCTTCTCCATCTGCTAAAAGGATCCCCACAAGCGGCCACTCCGGAGTCAAGGAGACTCTCAGTCAGCTGGCGTTGCTGTCTCGGACAACACTGTGCTCGCCAAGGTCACAGGAGCACAAAACTGAAGCCATCATCCAGCCACCACAGCTTACTGCACAGCTAAAGATAGTGCCAATAGACATGAAGCCATTTGTACTAAATTTAAGATAGAATTTAATTAAGTGTGAAGTCCGGGTAGGATGTGACCAAAATTTCTTTCGCTCATTCATTTATTCATTATGCGTTCATGCCTTCATCCAGCCACTCAACTGAGTAGCAGGGGCTTGGTCTGTTTTGCTCCCCGTTGCATCACCAATGCACTTCATTACTGGGAATGAAGTGAAGGGGACCTCCAGCAGCTCACAGTTTAGTGTCAAAGACGGAGGAGTGAACAGTCAGCAGCATCACAGAGTGGTTGTGCCATCACTGAGGTGAGCACAAGTGAAATGGGGACATTTAGTCTGGCCAGGGAGGCTTGACAAAAGAGGTGACGCCTGATTTGGGCCCTAAACTGGTGTAGGAGTTGACCAGGCCAATGAAGGAGGCATGACTTTCCAGGCAGAGGAGGCAGTATGTGCTAAGGCAGAAGGACATGAGAAAGCCTGGTGCATTAGTGGGCATATGGAGTGAAGGAAGGAGGGGCAGCCAATGAGTCTTGAAAACCAGGGAGAGACCAAATCCCAGAGGACCATGTGAGCCATACCAACGAGCTCAGAGATGACCTGAGAGGAGACCCATAGAAGGGATCTGAGCAGTGGCTCATCATGACCGGATTTCAGCTTAAAGGGAGATTTGTACTGGTAGAGAGGAGAGGCGGGGCAAATGAGCAAGAAGCAATGGGAGCAAACGGGCTGGCTGGATGGCAGGGCAGGGTGTGTACTGGGAGCCAAGGTTAGAAAGGAAGGCAAGATCAGATTACTAAGGGGCCAGAGGAGGACACTTATGGCTCTGAGTAAATGGTGACCCAGTGTGTTTAAGGATGGCCCCTCTGGGGGCAATACTGTAGGTATTGGAGGAAGACAATCTTATAGCTCAGGGTCTGCCTGGGATGGTGGCCATGAGCAGACTTCAGAGATGGGTCAAAGAAATCATTGGCAGGGTTTGACATATGCAGCCTGGAAATAGAAAGCAAAGATAAGTTTCAGGCTTTGAACTTGGGTAATTTAGAAGATTTGTGGTTCTACTGACTAAAATAGAAAACTGTGGAAGGAAAGCTGGTCTAAAAGTCAGGGATAGATAATGAATTTGGCTTTGAGCAAGCTGAGTCGAGCAGATGGTAGAGCAACCAAGCAGAAATTGTGGTATTTCTGAAGATGCTGGGCCAGAGTGGCTTGCAGGTCAAGACAGAAAGTTCTGGGTATCACAAGCAAAGAGATTCTATTTGAAGACTTTGAAATGGGGGGGAAAGGAAAAAAAGATAGCAAGAGAAAGCTAAAAGCTTAACAGCAGCTTCGGGAGATACCACAGGGATGTGTTAAATGCTTAGAGGACTTCCAAAAAACGATCTGTAGGACACCTAAGACCTCCCATAATGCTGACTGGAGCACACCCTGGAAGGGGCCAGGCTCCCTGGAGAGAGAAGCAAAACAGGACTTCAGAGGCACAAGGGGGATTCTTCCGGCCCCGGTCAGCAGGGACCAATCCCAGTGATATGGGTGGGTTTTCATGCCAGCTGGAAGGGCAGGACTTGATTCCAAAAGGACTAAATGTTAATAAAAATACAGTCCTTCATGAAGAATATATATGGGTAGAGAATCTAATCCTACATATAGAGTAGATAAAAATGACTTCAAAAACCAGTTCTTCGGGGGGAGGGAGATTCAAAGGTGCAGGTCCGACTCTGAGGAAAGTCTCTAGCGGTATGCCACAGGGCTCTGTCCTCGGTTCCTGCATTTACTATTTTTAACTGTAAGGTGCATGAAAGCTACCTTGGCATGAAAGGGCAAAATGGCAGAAGACACAAAGCCAGGAGGGCTGGCAAGGAGAAGAATGATCCTAACACATTGGAACAATGGGCCAGTGAAACTGAAAGAGGATATATATGAACTCCTATTTTGGGGTTCAAATACCAGGTGCACCCAGAAAGGACAGGGTTATTGGACTTGTGAAAAATGGTCAGGGACTCTAATTGACAGGACACCCAATATTAGTCAGCAGCAAATACAGCTGGTCAAAATCAAATGAACAAACATGCAAACAAAAACCCACAAAGCAAACCTTAGGGCCCATGATGAATAGAATTAAAGGGTTTTAACAAAGGAGCAGACAGTCCCCCGGGACTCTGAACTGATCAGGCAACATCTGGAGTTTTGCATTCCAGTCTCTGAATCATATTTTGAGAAAGATGTGGACCAATTAGAGCATTTCTAATCATTCCACGCATATATTTGAAGCCTGAAGGTGGATGCTAAGAATACAAAGTCCCTGCCACTGATGATGAGGGATATGGAAACCAATTTATATGAATAATGGGGGAACTGGGAATGTTTAACCTGAGGAACAAAAGGCTCGGAGGAAGTGATGAGGGGAAAAGAGAATGATATAAGAGACTAGACTCAATATTTATAGGACTGCCAGAAGGAAGGATCAGACTAACTTTGGATGCTCCAGTGAGTGGAACTCAGACTCTTACAGGAATGAAGACTTAAGCTCTTGAAGGAAGAAATCTCCATAATTAGATCTGTCCTAAAATGGAATGGTGATGGTGGTAGGTGATGAGTTCCCTGTCACTGGAAGTAGTCAAGTAGAGGCTACATGATCACCTATCAGGAATGCTGTCGAGGGACACCAGCGTGGTTCAGTTGGTTAGGCAACTGATTCTTGATTTCGGCTCAGGTCAGGATTTCAGAGTCCTGGGATGGAGCCCCATGTCAGGCCCCCATGCTCTGCGGGGAGTCTGCTGGAGATTCTCTCTCCCTCTCCTTCTCTCTCTGCCCCTCCCCTGCTCCTGCACTCTCGCTTGCACTCTCTCAAGCACCCTCTCTCTCGAATAAATAAATAAATCTTTTTTTTTTTTTAAAGAACGCTATCAAGGGATTGTCACTGGGTAAGAGTTTGAATAGTTGAATCCTAAATTCCCTTAAAACTCTAAAACCCTAAGATGCTTTTTTCAATGAGTAATGTGAGATTTCTCCGTTCTATGGATGGATGAAGGTAAGGTGTGAAATGTGGCTGAGGGTACAGCTGGGTGGAAGGCCGTAGAAGGAAAGGAGTAACACTGAGAGAAATTGGCAAAGATGTTGGGTGGTTTATAGAAAGAAGGCTCTGTGCAAACCAGAGATGGAAAGAACTCAGGGGGGAAGTTTCAGATTTGTGTCGATGGGTGTGCCTATGTGTTATTGTATAGGCTGCAAGTTTTTAAAGCTCTGGATATTTCGCATATAAATCCAGGTTTCCCATTTCTCTCAGAGAGAACTGGCACACCCCTTCCCACGCAGCAGTAACAGGAAGAGCTGAGCAGCAGGTCCCCTTTCGTGAAAGATGAGCTGTCCTGTGGGCTTCAATCCCCACCTCTCCCTGCTTCCCAGACCCGGCCCTCATCCCTCATCTATATTCCCCACTTGGCCCCTGAAAGCATTTGGGTTTGCAGCCACAGTTTTAAAATTTCACACGGGCTCTTTGGAGACAGAAACTGTGTTTTTCATTTGGGGATCATTAGCCTGTGCTTAGCAGATTCTCAGTAATGTTTGTTAAAGGATCCTCGGGGGAAAAGGATGACAAATCAGAATAATGGTGACATGCCACATCCCCCTACCTGGATCTCAACTCCTGGAGAAGCCTTCCCTAGAGTTCTGTGCTTCCAGGGCCCCATGAGCGTGGCAGCCTGTGAAGCTAGGTTATCAGAAATTGGCTGCCATCACTTTCATTTTATTTTATTTTTTTTTTATTTTTATTTTTTTAATTTGCGAGAGAGAGAATGAGAGACAGAGAGCATGAGAGGGGAAGGGTCAGAGGGAGAAGCAGACCCCCCCGCTGAGCAGGGAGCCCGACGCGGGACTCGATCCCGGGACTCCAGGATCATGACCTGAGCCGAAGGCAGTCGCTTAACCAACTGAGCCACCCAGGCGCCCATCACTTTCATTTTAATAAATCAACATGTAACACTTGCGTTAACAGTGCCCTCAGAGCTGTTGGAACGGTGACTTCTAACATCCATTTGTCTATCACATAATTGGCCTGTTGGTAACATTTGTAATCTGATTATTTCCCCTTTGGGGTTGCCCACCTATGCTGATTAAGCTCCTTTATCTGCAGATATGAAAATGAGCAGCCATTTCGAAAGGCAGCGGAAGAGGAAATTAACTCTCTGTATAAAGTCATTGATGAAGCTAATTTGTCAAAAATGGATCTGGAGAGTCAAATAGAACGCCTGAAAGAAGAACTCTGCTTTCTGTCAAGGAGCTACGAAGAGGTAGGTGGGGGCCGGGCCGACGCTGGCTTGGTTGCAGCCCAGAGGCCCGCGCCTGTCTGGCGGAGCCGGCCATCGGTGAGGCTAGCTCCTGTCCCCCTCGGCCTGTCCCCCTCGCCTGCCCCCGCGGGGCTGCGGATAAAACACGCCCGAATCCTTGCAGTGGGTGAGGTGACGGCCGGAGTCTCAAGTTCAGACGGCCTCAGGCCCCGGGCTGGGACACAAGGGGAGGGGAAGGCAGGTCCACACTGGAGAGTGAGGGGGCCTGTGTCGAGCTGGAGAGAGAGCATCCCCTACCTCAAGTCCTTGTATTCCAGGTCTTTTTTTCTTTCTCTTTTTTTCTTTTTTAACGCTGCACCGAATAAACAAAATAACTCTGAAGCTAGACCCGGGCTGGGGTTTGCACACACTCGTTAACGAAATTCCGTCAGCTCACTGAGTGACAGGACTCAACGGGACCTCCCCCCATGACTCCGTCCAGTTGCCGGCAGAGCGGCCCGACTCATCCACCTCCCACGTGTCACTGTCTGAGCGGACATGGAACGTGCTTTCAGCCAAAAAAGTCAAAACCCATTTAACTCCGCTTCCCTTGGGAAGTTCCTTCTTTCGTCCGCCCTCAGGCTGACCACGGGCACTAAGGCCGCTTCCTCCTGCTCTTAGCTCCGCCGCTCGCCGCCACTCTCCACCACTCACCCTTCAGTGGCCTCCAAATCTCTCCCAGCCTACTCTGACTTTACAGAATTCATACATTTCATCTGGCTGTTGTTGCTTCCTCTGTGTTATTTTGCGGTTTATGTATTTTGATATTTGCTTTGAGGGGGCCCGGGCTTGCGAACACCGGCCTGAGAAACGCCTCCTTCTTGCCAAAGACTGTGGCATGCGTGTGGCGAGGGGACCGGGGACTTTGCCAGTCTCTGTGAAGCCCCATGTTTGGCAGGAGCAGAACGAGAAGCACAGGGGTGCCCACAGACCCGGGCTTCTGCTGGCTGAAATTCTGTGTGCTCTCCTTGTCCCCTGGAGCTCACCTGGAGTGTATATTGTCATTCGCAGGATGTGAAAGTGCTGTACAAACAGCTGGCAGGGTCTGAGCTGGAACAAATGGGTGTACCCATCGGCACTGGTCTGGACGACATCCTTGAGACCATCAGGATCCACTGGGAGAAAGATGTCGAAAAGAACCGGGCGGAAGCAGGGGCCTTGCTCCAAGCCAAGGTGAGGCAGGACCTGCTCCCTGTGCAGAAGGAGGTCAAGCAAAGGTGAAAAGCAGTCAACATAGGAGAGAAGAAATGCAACAGTTTCGATCTCATTAGACATAAGAGAAATACAATTTAAAATAGTAACATTTTGCTTCCCTGTCTAAAGGTAACATGTTGAAAATGGTAATACTCAATGCCCACAAGTGCGTGGTGAAGTAGGTTCTCCCCTATATTACTGAGGAGTATAAGCTACTATGACATCTTTGAGCAAGGGAATTGATGATCTGTATCGAGAATCTTGAAATGCCCCTACCTACCAGTTGAAGAATCTAGACACTGTCTTAAAGAAATAATTGAAAATATAGATAAAATTTATATGTATTCACTGAAGCATTCATTATAAGAATGAAAAAAATTAGGCGGAAAGCACATAAATGTTTAATAATAAGAGTAAGGCTAAGCCACAGCCTTTCCATGCAATGAAATACCAGGGAGCTATTAGAAATATTTACGAAGCATTTATAACAACATGGGAAATGCTCACGTAATAAGGTCAAGTGGGGCAAATAAGAGAGTACAGAAGGGTATGTACCAGGAACCAACAAACTTTTTCTTTCAAGCACCAAACAATAAATATGAGGCTTCCTGGGCCTGATAATCTATTACAACTATTCAACTCTGCCCTGGTAGTGTGAAAGACAAAAGGTAACACATAAGGGGCGCCTGGGTGGCTCAGTCGTTGAGCGTCTGGCTTCGGCTCAGGTCATGGTTCCAGGGTCCTGGGATCGAATCCCACATCGGGCTCCCTGCTCTGCGGGAAGCCTGCTTTTCCCTCTCCCACTCCCCCTGCCTGTGTTCCCTCTCTCACTGTGTCTCTCTCGCTGTCAAATAAAAAAAAAATCTTAAAAAAAAAAAGGTAACACATAAGCATGGCTCTGTTCCAATAAAACTTTATTTATAGAAACAAAAAGTAGGCTGGATTCACCGGCAGGCTGCAGTTGGCCAACCCCTGGTAGACATAGTAGAAAGCACTCAAACAAAGAAATGAGGCATCAAGAAAAAATTAGAAAGAAAACATTAAAATGTATTGGTGTTAACAGTGGTTGTCTTTGGGGGAGGGACCTATGTGACATGTTGAGATGTTTTTTTCTTTCTTGTTTTTGAGTATAATATTTTTTCAAGTTTTTCTTAAGCAGTATGAGTTATATGCATGGAGGGAAACATCTTTTATTAAACCTGGTAAATAATAAAGGAATTAACCAGAACATAGAATGCACAGGGTTTGTTCTACCTTTCTCCATCTCCCATCCATGTATGACTTGGGGATTCTGAGGCACCGGGCGAGAAGAACAGAAGAGGAAGGAAAGTGTAGAGAACGTATGAAAAATAAGGTAGCTTATTTTTTTGAGAGAAAGCAAGCAGGCTCTTCCTGTGCTCTGGGTTACTGTTCAGTAGGTCTCAATCCCAGCTGCACAGCAGAATTATCCCAGAGCATTTTCAAGAATGCTCATGCCCAGGCCCCATCTAAGACCAATTAAATCAGAAGAAGGAGAGGGACTTTGTGACTTTTTTTCCAACTCTCTGGATGATTCGAATATTCAGCCAGGCTTGAGAGCCACCAGAGTTTATAAAAGCTACCAAAAAACAAAAAAACCCAAGGAAGACCTTTTCTGTTCTTTGTTCTCCCATGCCCCCTCAGTCCCCTGCACCCTCAGTATCAACAGGAACCTTCCCAGCAGGGTCTTCACCAATTCTGGATCCATCAAAAACATCTTTACTCCGCCATTTCTCCACCCCCCCCATCTCCTTTCAACAGCCCCTTTTCTTTCTGACCTTAATTCCTTGAGCCAGGTCACTGCAAACTCTTTTTAGGGCAAACAGTGCCTAGTAACCTCAAAACAGGCAGTCTCCCACCCTCCCCCCCAACCAGGTGAGAGGGGGAAAAACACAAAGGGAAAGTGAAACCAAACCATAGATTTGGTTTTGGTCCGTTGCTTCTTTTTTAAGAGACTCATGAATATTCATAATTCATGACCTTAGCCACCAGAGCATCCCCGTTCTTCACTTGAGAGGTGAGGAAACAGATTGAGAGAGGGCAGCTGATGTCCTGAGGTCACATGACTGTCTGGCAGCACCGTCCTTCCGCCCTCCTGGCTCTAGGGCCAGGCACCTTTTCTCCACATTGGGTAGTCGGTCCTCCTCCGCCCTGGTTCCCAAAGCGAGAGCTCTGTGGCCCAGGAGTTTGCAACCTTGCTTTTGTCGCAACACTCCTGGGGCATACCCCACACTGCAGTGATTATTTATTTATGGAAGGGGGATGGGGCATGGTAAAGAACAGAAAGAAATCCTGCATAGTGTGAAAAAGAAAAAATCCTGGCCATTATTACTCACCCTTCACCCTCTTGAGAATCATCACCAGCCCAACGGTAATTCAAGCATTAATTCTGAGCAGATTCATTAGTGTTTTTTTTTAATAGAGTAATCTGAAAGCTACATCTCAGAGAAAACAGACAGTACTTGTTTTCATTTGGCTGATGCTACCGGGGCCTCTTGCAGAGAGGTGGAGATCAGAAAATATTTGCAGAATGAGTGAATTCCTCTGATCGTCAACAGAGATCAGAACTGACAGCCAGAAGTCCTCCAATAAATAGTTTTGTCAGTTGCTGTCATGCCCTTGGGGGCTGACATTTGCCCATCCTGAGCACCTCTTGTTGGTTTCTTGGCAGCAAAGCATAAATGTGTAATGGCTTAGCAGACACTCCTTTCAAACCTTTTGCAGAGAGCGTACAGACATGTATTTAATTACCTTTCAGCCTGGGGAGGCTGAAAATTAATTGACATGATTAATTTATGTCTTTGTTTAGGTTTCCCCAGAAACTGACCCTGTGTGAGACAAATATTAAAGAGGAAATTATTTATCTGGAAGTTGGGAGAGGAGGGGGACAAAAATACCAGTAGAGAAGAAGCAGAGAAGGGAACCAACAAAGAACTCACTAACCAACCAGCACCCACTGTGGGAGACGGGACTCTGCACCCACAGGGTTTCTGGGGAACAGTACAGAATACAAGAGAGGGGAAAGGTGAGGAAGCTGGAGTAGTAATATCATCCCCATCAGACATCTGCCGTCTGCTAGCAGAGTGACCTCTCAAAGACTTCAGAGAAAGCTCTCCCAAAGGGTAGAATCTGGCGGTGGAATGGAAGGGTGGGGAGAACCACATGTTTTGGGATAAAGGTTCCTGAGGGATAGAGGTGGATGCCATCAGCATCTGTTCCCAAGTTATCTGCTAACTCCTCTTAAGTCATTAAGTTTATAAAGAGGTTCGGGCTAGGTTCTCTCCAGCCTCGGCCATGGATGTTGGGAACTTTGGTAGTCCAGCTTTTGGAGCTTCTCAAGTTCTCAACATAACTCCATGTTTGGGGGGGTGGGGTCAGTTTTGTCCAGAGAATTTCTGGAGGGTCTTCCAGGCCGGCCCTCCCTTGTCTGCTTGTTGTGGTTACCCAGCCCTAGGTATTTGGGGATGCTTGGGGAACCACAGACAACATGCCATCCCACCCTCCAGACCTCCTGGCTACCCACGGAATACATTCCCCAGTCTGCAACCCACAGACTCTAAATGGGCCACCTTGGGGAATATGGGAGAGCCTCTATCATTCACCTCTTTCCTAGCATTCCTATGCTGAGATGTTTCCATTCTGTAGCAGCAAGACAAGCTCTGTTTTGCGTTCTTAACCTCCTCCCTGGGATCTTCCTCCCAGGGAAGGGCTCCACACCCTCACTCCTGGAAGCCTCTTCTCTGTCCCTTGTTCACCAAATTGGGAGGATGTGTACAATAACCAAAGGCTTATTCAATTACCAGCTCCAGCTGGTGTGGTAGGGTAGGAGGTGCCGACAAGAGAGAACTCAGCTTCCTTTCAATAGCCCCTAGGGGCCAGGAACCCCACAGCAAATGCACCCATGCTGTCTCTTCTGATAGTGGTCTGCACTTGCCTCAGATCAGTTCAAGGGATTCGTGGTCAGGAACTTTAAGGGAGCTGTAACCATCATGCCTTAAACAGCCAGGTGTGGAGACAGTTGAGCATGGAGAGGTGAATAGATGGAGATGAATCGTGAGGTTTCTGGTTATTGATAGGCTTAGAGCTGGAAGAGACATTAGCCACTGACTAGAACAGTGTCCTCTAGTAGCAATTTCTGTGAGGATAGGACCGTTGTGTAGTCTGCACAGCTATCCAGTATGTGAGCCACTGGCCACATGCACTGTTGAGCACTGGGAATGTGCCTGATCCAGCTGAGAAACTAAGCTTTTAATTTTATTTATTAATCTTTATCTAAATAGCTACGTGTGGCTAGTGGCTACCATGTTGGACAACATAGGTCTAGATCTAACCATGAACAGATTAGGAACCTTAGATAACATGTCTCCATATCATCCACATTCACAAACAATAATTTCCCCTGAAAGGGCAAATATTTTATATAGGCTGCCATATCGACACCCTCTCTTTGCTTGCTTGTACAAAGAAGAGTGAATATTTTCTAGAATATATGAAATTGGATTGGAATGGGTTTCTACTAGTCAACTGGGGTCACTGGCTCTAGATGACAAGATGGCCCGATGTGGTATCACCACGAGAGCCAACTGGGAGAGTTCCTTTCAAGG
This sequence comes from Leptonychotes weddellii, assembly GCF_054177405.1. Classification (NCBI taxonomy): domain Eukaryota; kingdom Metazoa; phylum Chordata; class Mammalia; order Carnivora; family Phocidae; genus Leptonychotes; species Leptonychotes weddellii. The sequence continues at coordinate 77,601,264 of NC_138369.1, forward strand.
AGAATAGAAAGAGCAGAACCCCTAAAAGCATCTGTAATCTAGGGGTCCCTGTGTGTTGATGAGTTGGCTATAATCCCTGATGTCTCTTCAGTGAAACAAGCCATGGTCTATTCTGGTGTGCTTCCTGCAAGCACTGAAGGGGAGTCCTCTAGCCTTTCTAGTATGTCTCAGGGAGGGCTTTGCAAAAGGGCCCCAGCTCACTTTTATTTCATTTTTCATATACTTGGATTTTATGTAAGCATTTTTAATATATAATACCTTCACTTGTTTCAAAGTTCAAAATGTACAAAATGATACACAGTGAAAAATGACATCCAACCCATGTCCCAGCCACCCAGTTCTTTTCTACAGGGTCAGTCAATGTTATCCTTTTACTATGAGTCCTTTCAGAGATACCTTATGCACATCCAAGGAAATATGTATATATTCTCTCTCTCTTTACACAAATAGTAGTATTCAGAACATGCTGCTTTTTAGATGGCATGATATTATACCACAGTGGGCAGCAAACTGTGGCCCACAAGCCAAATCTAACCCACTGCCTGTTTTATTTTTTTTATTTTTTTTTTTTTAAAGATTTTATTTTTATTTATTTCAGAGAGAATGAGAGACAGAGAGCAGGAGAGGGAGGAGGGTCAGAGGGAGAAGCAGACTCCCTGCCGAGCAGGGAGCCCGATGCGGGACTCGATCCCGGGACTCCAGGATCATGACCTGAGCCGAAGGCAGTCGCTTAACCAACTGAGCCACCCAGGCGCCCCTCCACTGCCTGTTTTAAATAAGTTTTATTGAAACCCAGCTTTGCTCACTCACTTATATATTGTCTATGGCTGCATTTGCATACACCAGCAGAGTGGAATAGTTGCAATGGAGGCCATATGGTCTCCTAAACCTAAAATATTTACTATCTGGCCCTCAACAGAAAAAAATGCCTGTTCTAGCAATGGATATCCCAGGATTTATTTAATGCCCTGCTGATCAATATTTAGGTGGCTTCCAATCTTTTGCTTTTATACATTAGAATACGTATGTCCCTCATTCCCCAATATAGAAATATATCTGCTGGATAAATTCATAAGATGTGGAATTGCAGGGTCAAAAATTATGCACAGTGGTAATTTTGATAAATATTGTCAATTACCCTCAGGAAAGGTTGTAACAATTTACGTTCTCATCAGAAATGTTTGAGAGTGCCCATTTCCCCACATCCTCACCAATACTGTGAGTTCTCATACCTTGTGATCCTTGTCAATATTAGAGGTAAAGCATGGTTTTTCAGTGCAGTTTTATTTTGCATTTCTCATATTATAAGGAAGGTGGAACATCTTTTTACATGCTGAATTCCAGCCATATTTGTTCTTGTGTATACTATCAGATCATATCCCTTGCCCATTTTTATTAGGTCTTGGACTTTTTAGTACTGGTTTGTAGTGACTCTTTGTACACAGGAGAAATTAGTCCTCTCCCTGCAATATGTTGTAAATATGTCCCCAGCTTGTCAATTGTCTTTTTACTTAAGTTATGATGGTTCCAGGTGGCTCTCAAAAGACATTGTTAGCCAATAAGGCAGGATTACTATAGGAGCTGGGAGGCCAGGATTGGGTTCCCGTCACTGTATGTTACAGGAGCATAGCCAAGCTGGTTAGAACTGGGAGACAGAGTGAAGGGAATCCAAGTAGTTGTTAAAAGGGAAACTAAAGAGACTGTTGCATTGAGGTAGGCCCTGCCTATCTTTCACCTGTTCTTTACCCTTACCCAGTACAACATGTATATTGTAGAGGGCAATTCCAGGCTCTCAGCCTCCACGTTGTGTTTCCAACCCCACAACTGGTCGACAACCAATATTTGAGTGACTATATAGAGGATCCCCCGACACGGTAAACTCTACATACTACCAAGAAATCTGCACTCACTCGCTCATTCAGACTCCATTTGTCAAGCACAAAGCAGGTGCCAGGCCTCATGCCTGGGGCTGTGGGGACAAAGTCCCTGGCCATTCCTGGCCACCCGATTCTGAGATCTCAAAGCTATCTTTGGTATTTCTCAATGGTATTTCTTTCCCATGGAAAGGGTAGGGACCTTACTTCCAAAATAAGAGACTTGCAAAGATAAAATAACCCAAATCCCTGAGAAATTAAAGTAGTATGGTTTGCGTTCAACACTTATCAGTCTCTGAGAAGAGACAGAGCAGAGGAGTCGCTTCTTCAGAATGGGATGATCTCCATGAACCAGAAGAAAAATACTATCGTTTAAACTTCTTCAATAATACCTTAAGAAGAAAAACATATTTTTCTCTTTGGAACCACACTCACTGCTGAGCCTGTTCCGCCACCTTCTTCAGCAGTGTACCCTTCCTTATGACCGAGGGGCAGCAAGTCTGCAAAGCCAGGTGTCCCTCGGTGTGTCCTTGGGCAGCTTCCGCTGAGGCTGGGAATTGGTCCCATAGCCTTTTGTGAGCCGCTTCAATGGCCAGGCAGTTCTTGTGTCAATCAATTCAAGGAGACACTTGGCTTACCCTCACCAGGCCAGCCCTCCTGCCAACACTGAAGTTCCACCGAGTGAGACATGTACTTCTTTTTAGTTCCCACTAAGGAGAACTCGTGTCTCAGGTGAAACCAGATGGCATCCAGCCTTCTCCCAAATAAATCCTACGTCTGGCTCGAGTAGGTCAGGGGTGTGGACGCTGCTTGTCCACAGCTATCCTTAGCTAAATAACATTTATATGATACCCCATGGTCATTATAATACTGATAGCTAATCCTCCTAATGAAAAGGAGGTGAGATTTCATTCCATTGCTGGTGGACCCTCCATTTCCATAGTCCCTAACATGTGCCTAGGACACACTGTGGACCTTCAGTAAATGTGTTGGGCGTGCCCGAGGTGTAAAGCACCATGTTAGGTCCCCAGGGCAGACAGAGGCATCAGGAAGAAGTTGTCCCCCGCACACAAGTTACCTATAATCTAGTGCGAGTTTGGCTGAGTGCAGGTGGCAGGAAACGGAGAGAAAGACCATTCTTCTCCAAGGCAGAAGACAACATGCTTGAGAACAGCTCCAGCAGAGCATTTAGTAAGCGTGTACCAAGTGCCCAGACCAGGCTCTAAGTCCCTGACAGGCCTGTTCTCCTTTCATCTTCCCACCAGGAGTTAGGTATTGTGATCTTATCCATTTCATAGAGGAGGGGACTAAGGCACAGAGAGGTTAGTCACTTCCCCAAGAACACACGGTTCCAAAGTGGTGGAACTGAGATTCAGACCACACTTTCTGACTCCAGAATCATCACTCTGAACAGCTAGGTTGTCCTGGACAGATCACATGGAGTGCGGGGGAGTCTTGATTCAGTGTCTCATGGAATGTGAGGTTGAGAGGCCTTTGTCTTGAGGGTCCAGAAAGTTAGGCCAGACCTTTGTCATGATCTTCCCAAACCATGATTCTGTGCCCTCCCTGTGGGATAAGATTCCTCTGTGATACAAGACGGGGAACCCCTGTATCCCCAAGGAATCCACTGCTTTCCCTTTTTCCATGATAGTGAACACCATGAGATTAGTGTGATCCTGTGAGGTCTAAGAGGCTGCAGAGCAAGGCAGTCAGCTGTACTCGGCAGCAGAACAAGGCTCTTGTAAAGCTCTTGTTCACCAGCTGCCAAAACAGAGAGCTTGAGCAGACTGGCTGAAATCCACACAGCAACTGCTGGAGAAAGGCAGAGTACACATTTCAGCCTCTCAGCACTCATCTTGGACACATGTTCTGCTAAGAACACCCCTGCATAGCAGAGGGATGGGTTTGGAGATGGCCCTTTTCCCCCTCCATGTGGGGACTCTCAAATACTTCCTCCGACTTACTCCAAAGCAAGCTGCTTTGCTTCTCTCCCATCCATCTTCCATGTGCACTTAATTTAAATTTTTTTATTCAAAATTTTTTACCCTATTTCAAAGTGTCAATATGCTCTCCTGTCCCAGAAATATAGATGGAGTGCAAACACGGCAGCCTAGCCCCTGCACAGCAGAGCCAAGATTTCAGGCTGGCTTGAAAGCCTGGGGACCAACATATTTGAATCTCATTACACATCCTAGCGACTGCACTGAGCAACAAACACAGTCCTACCTTCCTATCCTCAGGGTCTAGAATGACATACCTGCTGTATGGTCTGTGAGGAGAAATCCTGAAGGCATTGGGTTGAAATGGAAATAGAAGTAATTATTAATCAGAAAGCATAACTCTAAAAAGCCATTGGAGAAGAGCAGGTAATACATTTAGGTGAGTTAAAGCAGTTGACTGTCCCCAGATGAAAGGCAAGTATCACTTGTAAGCTGATTTGAGAAGGTATTGGGCATGATATAAAATGACACTGAATCTCATAGTGATCAAATTCATTTTTTTCTCTTTCAATCTTAATTAAACTATATAAGAAAGAGTCCATTTGGTGCCAGTAGGTCATTAACACTTCTCTTATACTCATCAGTCTCATGTTTCAACAAAGAGAAAGCAGGCTTTGGGACTCAGCAACATGGTGGGCAGCATTTGCTCAAATATAATAACATTGGTTTATTTTAATTTTATTAATTTTTCAGCTATTTGTTGTCTATGACCAGTGATACAGTTTTACAGTTTTATTGGTTTCTGTAGCAATCTAGAACTTTGTTCCCATGGACCAGGCATCACATGGGAGTTTTAAATGCAGATTCCTGGGCCCACTCAGATCTCCTGAACCAGAACCTGCATTTTCACAAGCTCCCTGGATGATACTGATGCACATAAAATTTGAGACCTTATCTACAGTTTCCATTTTAAACACATTTATCTACAAAGAAAAAGTGAATCAATTTAAATAAAAATTGTTTGAGTCAGTATTCATATATGTGAAAAACCATGCTGCTTGTCGAATGTTTGGGAAACACTCCGATAGAGCATTCATCCCCCCAGAGACCAGTGCGTACCTCTGAATACAGACCACTCATTGTCTGGGTTGAGAGGAGGGCAGATCATCTGGGGAACTGTGGTGATAGCCTTGGCCAGTGGATTTACCCCAACCCACCTACCTAGGCTTTGAAATTTGCCTTCAGTGGGACTTGACTTCCACTCGTGCCCGCTTCTTACCCAGGGCGTGCTGGTATGTTTCATATCTGCTCTCCGAGGACAAATGTAAGCCTGTGTATTTATGTGCCGGTCAGATTCACAATACCACGTAAAGGAACATAGAAGTTTCTGTTGATGTTTTCTTTATATAATTTTAGAGATAACATAAATTTTAGGATAAAATACGTACTTTGCTTTTCCGTTTGCACCTATACTTTCAGTGTGACTAGCTATTTCTTGCAAAATCTGCCAACTGTTTTTATAATTCTGTCATCGACAATAATGTCACAAAATCAGATTACAAAATATGCTCGATTATTAATATCCAATTAAGCAAAAAGTCACATCAATGATAAATGAGGATATCTCTGATATGAATTTTGGTTGATATTTCCATTAACCTTAATGAGTCCTTTCATCAATGATATGAGTAACTTCTTTTAAATCAGATAATGGTTTGTAAATACTGGAAAGATATTCCCTCTAATTTTTTTGCTATTCATGATGCGACAGCTATAGACATGACCCATTTTAAGTTTAATCTGCTTTATTAACATTTTCTGCATCCCTTTAAGTCTAGACAGTCAGCAAAACAACAATTCAATCCCTGATTTGTAGTGTTTGCCAACTTCCATGAGGTAAATAACTCTCACCACAGCTGATTTCAAACTCCTAAGTTGAGGTAAATAAGCACAGAGTTTGGAAGAGATGCTCAGAAGCTCAGCATTAAATGTCATTTCTACCACACAGCTACCATCGATATAAATAACTTTGATAGCACAGATAATGATAAAATGTAAATAAATTAGCAAGTGATGTGTTTGGAGTATTTGTTACCATTTTAACATAACTTAATTGTAAGTGGATATAATTTAATTTTTAATAATAGCTGTGTTTACTGACCAGCTTACAAACTTCCTGAAAATTTAACCCTCTGCTCTCAAGAGCTCTCAGGAGCGGGCTCCAGCTGCCGGCTGACCCCCTGCACCTGCACCTCCCAGCTCCGTCTGTCTGCCGGAACCCGGCCCGCCCACCGCCCAGCCACCCACACAGCCCACCGGGCCAAGTCCCAACCCCAAAGACAGGGAGAGAAACGGGGCGACCCATCACAGCAGGACTTGACAGACCACGAGGAAGTTTGAGAGGGGTCCACCTTCACTTTGGGGAAGACAGCTCCACTTTTGGGGGTCTTGATGGATTGGCAGAAGCAGCGGCTTTCAAACCTGGTTGAGAGCACAGTTCTGGCGTCAGCCGCGGCAGGGAGTCCAGCTCTGTCCCTTATAAGCCATACGATCTTGAGTAAATAATTCAGTCTCTCTGCCTCGGTTTCCTCACGTAAAATAAGAGTAACAATGACACTTGCTTCATAGAGTCGTGAAGATTAACTGAAATAATGGACTTGGCACAAAATAAGTGCTTAACGTGTATTAGTTATCAGTAGTAGTATCCAACCTACAGTGGCTTTTACAAACTCATTTTTGGCTAATATTACTTTTTACGTATAGAAAAACATATGCAGTCACTATTTGTGTAAGTTTAAGGTTCTAAAAGTTTCCGCATGTATAACCTAATGGAAGCCTCATAGGTACTCTACTCGCTGTCATTTGCTTTCTGTGGACAGGGACTGGGGCTCAGAGAGGCTGAATGATGGTCCAGGGACACACAGCCATGGACTGACCAGTCTGAGCTGGGCCCACAGCTTCCATTCTCCTTTAGCTGATCCCAGACTTTTAATGGACATTTTTGTTGACCTCTTTCTAGCTCTCACACAGGAAGAACTACACCTGAGATATGAGCCCTTTGACCTGGGTTTTCTTAGTTAAATTGGACTATTTTTGCATAACCCTATAAATAAGTATTCATATGTAGTAAAAATGGTCAATCCAGACAGCCAGTAAACTAGGAGAGAAAACAGGGGTTTTTTTCTCCCGTATCACTGGCTAAGAGACATGCGTCAGAATGTACCAAAGATGAATGAAGGTGATCTCTAGTTTTTCCCCTTTCCTCCAGCAGAGAGAAAGAGTAGCAATGACCTATCCCCTGAAAGTATGGGAAAGAATCAGACTATGTCCTTGCTGAGGGAGAAATTGCGAAACACAGACCTTCCCCTGGTGTTCACAGTTGTGGCCAGACTGGTTTTTACAAGAAAACGGGGACTATCAGACCAACTTGGATAGTTCCTCATTTGAAGAAGGTGTGGGGCAATCAGCACGGGCTGACAGCGTTGGAACCGGTTACAAGTTCTCCGAAAGGCAATTTGGCAACATCCATCAAAATGGCAAATGCATACCCTTTGACTCAGCAGTCCCGCTGCAGGGATTTACCCCTCAGAGATACTCCCGTGTGTGGAAAGTGAGGGTTGTAGGGTTATTCTTTACACCATTGTTTGTAACAGGCGAAGACTGGAAACAATCTAAGCGCGCATCAGTGCAGGGCTTCTGAATAATTACGGTACTTCCAAACAAGGCAGTATTATGGAGCCATTGAAAAGAATGTCACTGATCTATATATACTGGTAGAGAATATTTTCTAAGATATATTAAGTACCAAGGCAAGGAGAGGATGATCATATATATTTACTTATAAATATATGAAATATTTCTGGAAAGAGGTATAAGAAACTGGAAACAGAAGAACTGGGTAATTAAAGCATGGGACAGAAGGAGACTTTCTTCTATAAATCCTTCAGAAAAAGCTTTTGAATTGTATTCTACTTGCATGTACTCTGTGTTCAAACTAAATAAACGCTTGGATACAAATCGGTGGGGGCGCCTGTGGAAAAAGGGATCTTTCCATCTGCCAGTTGTTTGCTCTGAGTCAGAGGCCGTGGAGCGGTCCCTGGGGAGGGCGAGAGGGAAGGCGGGGTTCGGGCTGTCCACGCTCCCCTGCTCACGCGGAGACCTGGCCCTCCACAGCAACAGGCAGAGGTGGCCCGCCGGGCGCAGACGCAGGAAGACAAGCTGGCCGCTGCCCTCAGGCTGGAGCTGCACAACACTTCGTGCCGGGTCCAGAGCCTCCAGGCCGAGACGGAATCCTTGCGGGCCCTGGTGAGTGGGCTGGGAGAGCCCCGGCATTTCTTATGTCAATTTTAACTCTCAGCTGTTGAGCTGTAGTCATCTGGGTCGAGTTCGCAAGAGATTCCCACCTCCCAGCATGTTGAGTCTTGAGGCCGGAAAGGGTCAGCTGATACCGAACCACAAGTATAGTGAACGCTGTTAGTGCCCCACCGAAATACCCGACACCAGGCCACCGCTGTGAGTGTCGACTGCTTACACCCCTAGATGCCCCACTTGTCCAGAGAATGGGCCTCAGCCAAACAGTGGACACCTGGCCTGGGCGTTAGGCCCGCCTCCTCTAGCCCTCAGCCAATGACTAGCTGAGGTGGGGTTTAAGAGCCCAGCCCGCTTGCTTCCGAGTGGAATGGGTTGCACCCTGTAATTCACACTCGCTGGCTCTCTGTGGGATCAGGCTGTACCAGATTCCAATGGAGACTCCTCCTGGCTTAGCGCCTTCCTCTGCCCTATCCTGCTTTCCTTGCTCCCCTTTTCTTGAGAGCAACCCCTTAATTATTTACATGTACCAGGATCCCTGCCTTAGGCTCTGCTTCTAGGGAACCCCGAACTAAGACTAGGAGGCTCCTCAGACTCACTGGGGTTTGTGGGAAGGTCTCCTGCATTATTTATTATTAGTAGTGATTAAAATAATTATTAATAATTTAGCAATTCACCCTCTGCTCTCTGGGGTCAACTGAAGTTATTAGGGTACCAAGCCCATAGCTCCTGCTCGATGCCCCCTGCGGGGGCCATGTGTACTGATTTGAACCACAAGTGTGTTGTCCACACTGGAGTGCCTGAAGGGATGGTTCATGTAATCCTTGTGCAGCTGAGGTGGGTCTGGACTCCACTGAGGCCCAAGGAGCCCCTGTCTCCCATCAGCTTCAAGCCTTGGGAAAGTTCCAATACTATCACTAGTGCCCCTTCTACCACTCCCCATATACCCTCCTCATCTCAATTTTGCCACCCAAATCTGTTCCATCACCAAACCAGCAGCCCCACCTCCCAATGCAGTCTTAGTCTACCATCAAGTCAGCTCAAGGATTTATTCTAGTTGGTTCCCTCAGAAACAATGTTTTCAGTGCCCGTGGCCAAGATCATTCCATCACCCCCAGTTCCCCTCCTCACGTGTCTTCAGTTCCCTTGGGTCCATTGTCCTCTGACCAACAAGGTCACAAGCTGCCCAGTCAGCTCAGGGAGATGTTCGTCTTGCCACAGCATAGCACAACATGATACACTTCTCGTTGCTACATTCTGTGATGGGATCAGGGTCAGTGCGAGGAGATGTGAGGAAAGGATCTGAGGTGAGAAAAATCGAGAAACTACAGCCTAAAACAATGCTACTTTAGCTTAAAAATTGTCTGAAAGACACTGCATTATTTACTAAGTTATGTGAATATTATGCTCATCAGTTTTATTCACCTGCCATAACCCTTGATCCTAATACTAGGAGTGCTGCCTTTTGCCCAAGTCCCTTTAAGCCTGGTTAAGGGGCTGCCATTTATTCCCCAGATGTCCTTGTGGCTGCCAAAATTGCCTTCTTCCAGTGATAAAAAGTGCCAGGCAGGGATGCCTGGGTGGCTCAGTCAGTTAAGCGTCTGCCTTCGACTCAGGTCATGATCTCAGGGTCCTGGGATCGAGCCCCGCATCAGGCTCCCTGCTCAGTGGGGAGCCTGCTTTTCCCTCTCCCTCTCCTGCTCCCCCTGCTTGTGCTCTCTCACTCTCTTTGTCAAATAAATAAATAAAATCTTAAAAAAAAAAGTGCCAGGCAAAATATTGGGCATATACTCAACCCTACATCATCAGAAAAGCCTGGATGAATTGCACCTGGATGGAGGTGGCGCATTACTTAGCCACACATATACTGGCTGCCTACTGTGTGCTAAGCCCTCTGTGAGGTAGGTCCCAGGGACGTAAACATGAAGTGGATGGTTCCCGTCCTCTAAAAGCTCATGACCAGATTGGGTTCCACCAAATGACTGAACACGGCAGAGGGTACTGTGCTCCCAGAGCAGTTGCTCCCAGCAGCCTCCGTTCTCAGCGAGCGCCAGCCTGCCCTCACCTCTGTCCTTCGCAGACGCTGTCACCTGCACCATTCTGCAGGTAAGGTTTAAGTCCCCGAACAGGAGATCTTCTGTCTTCTGTTTCCAGCCTCAAAATGTCTCTGAAGTTTTATCCACTCTCTCCTGCCTTCAGTAAACTTGCCCTGTCTACTGTTGCCCCATCTGGGACATTCCTCTATCTACTGTCCCCTCTCTTCTGCATTTTCAGTGTCCCTCCCCCCTGAGATTGCCTGGGGGTAAAAGAGAAAGCCTTCCTTCGCCAGACCTTCCAGCACCACCCAGTGCTTGGGCTTCATTCACAGACCAGCCCAGATTCTGCAGGAAGGGAAATGCCTAGAACTCACCCTTTGCTCTCCTACACTTGAGCCTCTGGACATGTTCTTCCCATGGCTGCAAGGAGACCCCTCCCCCCAACTCTGCCCACCTCTACCTGTCCTCACACCCTTGGCACAGGTGAGGTAGAAGATACGCAAGTGCTACACCCAACGAAAAGCCTAGATCACAGGTGGGGTGACCTCTCCACCTGCCACCCATTTGCATTCAGAGCCCTGTGGTTCATGTGGTTCTATCAGCTCATCCACTGACATCACATTAACTTCTTCAGGGCAGAGACCATGTCTAATTTGTTTCATGTCCCCAAAGCACTTGATGAGTGTCCAAAATGTAATTTCTTCAAAGAGATGCTAATAGTCATGAGAGCATGCTCACCTGCATTCTCTCATTGGACCTTCATAGAAACACTGAGAAGTGCAGGGGGCTGGGACTGACATCCCATTTTGCAGCAGAGCAAACTGTGGTTCAGGGGTTTGCCCATGAACGGGAGTAACAAGTGGAGGGGCTGAGCCCTTCTGGCTCTATTTCTCTACTAGACCACAGCGGGCTTCTGGAATTGGGGATTGGCACTCACTCTGGAATCTGGAATCTTGACTCCCCTACTCATTAGCGCAGTGACGTCTCTAAGATTCTGTTTTCTCACTTGCGAAGTGAGGATCTGTTTGGGTTATCATATGTATCTGCTGTGTTGGTGGCTTAAGACAACAGTAAAATTGTGTTCAATTGAGGCGGAGTCCGGCAGAGACAGCTGGGCATCTGCTGGGGCCAGACCATCCAAGAATGGTGGCTTCCGCTCACATGTGTGGGGCCTCAGCTGTGCATCTCTTTTTCTCCCTCCATGGGGCCTGTCCAGGTGGCTAGCTCTGACTTCCTCAAATCATGGCAGTCATGTAGTCGGACTTCTGATGTGGCATCCGGCTTTCCTCAGAGCGCCTGCACAGAAGCTACCAGGCCTCTTAACACCTGGGCTTACAAGTCCCTGAATATCACTTATACAGAACTCTGTTGGTCTTAGCAGGCACGGGCCATCTCAGATCCCACAAGAAGAGAAAGAAACGCCACCTCTTGATGAGGCAGTGGCAAGGCCACCTAGAGAAAGAACACGTGGGATGGAGACAGGGATTGCAGCTGTCTTTGGAAATGTGATCTGCTGCCGGATGGAACAGAATTTACCTCATAAAGTCATGGGGATGATTGATGAAACAATGCAGGTCAAGCCCTTAGGACAGTGCCTGGCACAGAGTGAGCAGTCAATAAATGGTATCTATTACTGGTTATCATTGTAAAATTATTATTATAACCCCTGGTATAGCAATCCCAAGTTGGCATCATCTGATCACCTCACTTAAACCCCATGGTCCTGCCTGCTGGAACCAATCGAAAGAAAACTCACACCCCCAACCAGAAGACTTAGGAGTAGTGACATGCTGGCTGTGCTTGGGACCCAGGACGGGCTGCCTCTGTCCCCTGCTAGCTGGTAGATCAGAGCTCTGGTCCCTGGGCCTTACAGCCGAGGTTAGGAGCCCAGACAGCCGGAATAAGAAGCACACCTTTCTGCAGCTTTCATATGGACAGCTCAGTCCATCCAGCCATCCCTATTATCCTCGGTCAGAGCAGACTGCCCACACACAGGGCCCCCGCAGCTCATACAAACCTCAGACAGGCGAGCTGGTGGCGCTTGCAGCCCCCTTTGCCAGCAAGGCACTGTTTGTATTGGCAGCCAGGGACCCGTAATGGTGCTTAAAGCCTACTGAGCTCTGTGTTCCGTCAGCTCAAATCAGGAATGGAACTCAAGGCCAGAAATCACATAAGGTCACTATTTTTACTTTCTGGAGGGCTTAGCAATTCAATCTCCAGAAACTGGGCAATAAGTGTGCTTATTGTTGTGTTGTGCTGTGCTGCTGTGGGGGCTGGAACTGGGAGACGGGCAGCAGTGGCCTGGCTGCCATCACTCGAGCCCAAGCGTCTCTGTGAGAACCAGGCCAGGATGTCAGGGACTTAGCGGGGAAAGCTGGACTGGGACTCTGAGGATGGGACAAAAGAGACAGCGGACCTCTGATAGGCATTTCCACGAACCTACATTGGGCAATGGTTCCTAAGTCATCAAAGAAAACCTCAGGCCACATGGAGAAGTCACCTGTGAACATGGAGCAAAAACTGTAGACAGATGATCCAAACGTGATTCCATGAAAGTTTTTTCCAAATCACAGCTGTTACAGGTCCAATGTCAACACTAAACACTACAAACCAAGCAATTTCCTGATGAACAAAGGAGGAAAACCCAGAGAGTTTGGAACAAGTGATTCTCAAAGTGCAGGTGGCCATTTCTGCATCTTCATTGCCATAGAGGGGTTTTCAGATCTCACCAAAATAATAACCCTAGACCAGATACTGATCCAGATTTTTTTTCTACTAGTCACATTTTTTGCCACCTGTAAATATACCTAGGATGGGAATCTGACTCAATATTCTTATATCCTATGGAATTAAGATGGTTTAAATAAGATGATATGGTGGCCCCTGCTTCACAGGAGCCATGATTCAAGATGGCATCCTGACCAAGAATCTTCCATTTCAACCACAGTAATCAAAAGGGTATGAAAAATCTCCTCTTAGGGGGCAGGGTACAGAAAGTTGTATTATTGAGATTTTACTCCAATTTGAAAAGATACTTATCTGTTGTTATGTGTCATATAAAAAAGCCGGATGCTAAATTATAGGTGCACCATGATGACAACTATTAAAAAATGTTAAAGATAGATGCACACAGTTTTTTAAAGGTGTTTATTGGTCAGCCCTACAGTCTGCAAGGCTTGCTATATGGGAAGAGGAGGTTTCCAGTCTAATGGGGAGACAGGTAGGGCAATAAGTGTAACCATAATACAAGTGCTGTCATCCTGGCAACACACCCGTTTGAGCACCTACTCTGTGCCAGCCCCTGTCTTATCATGGGAGTTACAGAAACTTCCTTTCTGCTCTCAAGAGTTCACCGTCTAGTAGAGGAAACATGCCCCTAAGAAGCTCAGCCCACTATTACAAGTTTAAGGGCATGCATGTACTTGGGCAGCCATGGAAACCCAAAGGAGGGGCCCCTAACCCGGCCTGGTGGGGGAAAGGGCAAGAGACAATCAAGGAAGTCTTCCTGGGGGAGGTGACCCCTAAGCTTGCACTTGGGGATGAGTAGGAATGATCCAGGTGAGAAGGAAGGGGAGATACAAATCCAGATTCGGACTTTGGACAGAGCACAGTGGCTGCTATGTGGAGAATGCAGGGGCAGGAGGAACTAGAGACCAAGAGATGAGCTACAAGCTACTGAGGTTACCCCAGGGTAGCAGTGATAAGCATCCATCCTGGGCACCGGTGCCTGGGGGAGAGAGGGCATAAATGTGAAAACTTTCCAGAATATATAAGAGGCAGGACTCCATGGTGATTGAATCAGGGAGGGGAGGAAGATGAGGGACATGCCTTTGCCAGGTTTCTAGTCCATGCGAACTCACCAGCGGAAGCACAGATAGGAGAGGCAAACAGGTTCCGAAAGAAGCCAGTGGCTCCATTGTGGACACGTTGATTTGAGGTGCCCTTGGACTGTATACATTTCCAGGAAGAAATTCAGTAGCAGGTTTATGCTCAGGGGGAGAGGTCTGTCCTGGAAACATCAATGCAAGAGTCACCGGGAGAGAGACAACTAAAATCATGAGGGTGGCAGAGACCAACCAACGTAGGCGCAGGAAAAATGGCTCAGAGAGAAACGGGCTCAGGACGGGGCAGTGGGGAGCCCACAGGGAAGGGGCGGCAAGGGGAAGAGGCATTAGCCAAGGTGTGCTACTAACACACTAAAGAAAAACCTGCTGAGCGTATATAGGCCAGAGAGACATTCATTCTAACTCTGGCAATCTGGGCAAGCGTGCTGGAGGAGAAGGCATTTTAACTGAATGATGGAAGGGGTTTCAGCAGTGGAGGAGGAAAGGACCCCCCAGGGAGTGAGAAATCATGAGCAAAAAGGCCCAGAGGCAGTTCAGAGAGCAAGATTTGTTTGAAAAAAAAACACCTGCAAACTGCCTCCCCTTGTGTGTATGTCAATTTCTCACTCTCATTTTTTTCTCACATTATCTTTCTCACTCATTCTCTCTCATCAGTATACTTCATCTTTCTGCCTCGCCTTCTTCCCCTTTTCTCTATCTTCCTCCCCGGGCCCCCTCATCAGAAACATCAGTGAATTAGACTAAACAAGAGTCTGGCCTCCGGAGGAGGATTCATCATTCCCCCCGTAAGCCAGCGAGGCCATTGTCCTTGGAGTAAGGGACAGCCCAGGCCCAGCGCAGCACTTCCCACAGCTGTGCCCACCTCCCTCTTCGAGGGCCCTGCCTGCGGCCTCGGGTGTGGACTGCGTTCTCTCTTTGGCAGAAACGAGGCCTGGAGAACACGTTGCACGACGCCAAGCACTGGCACGACATCGAGCTCCAGAGCCTGGGCGCTGTGGTCAGCAGGCTGGAGGCGGAGCTCAGGGAGATGCGCTGGGAGGCCGGGCAGCAGCAGGAGGCTCGCGAGCATCTGCGGGCGCGCAAGGCCCAGCTGCAGAGGGACGTGGCGTCCTACCACGCCCTGCTGGACAGGGAGGAGAGCTGGTAAGCCTCTCCTCGCCCCGCATTCCTGTGACAGCTCTACATACTCATAGGTTCGAAATTAGAAGTTTTTCAAACACTATAGAAGCAACTAAGGTAAGAAGGAGAAATCACCCTCAAACTCCCCAACACACACACACGTGCGCACACACACACTCCCACAGCCTGTGTCCTTGCAGGATTTTTTTTTTCAAATGTATGCTTCTCAATTTAAATTCAATTAATTAACATATAATGTATTATTGGTTTCAGAGGTACAGGTCTGTGATTCATCAGTCTTATATAACACCCAGTGCTCATTACATCGCGTGCCCTCCTTAATACCCATCACCCAGTTACCGCTTCCCTCCGTGTCCCTCCCCTCCAACAACCCTCAGTTTGTTTCCTATGATTAAGAGTCTCTTATGGTTTGTCTCCCTCTCTGGTTTCATCTTGTTTTATTTTTTCCTCTCTTCCCCTATGATCCTCTGTTGTGTTTCTTAAATTCCACGTATCAGTGAGAGCCTATGATAATTGTCTTTCTCTGATTGACTTATTTCGCTTAACAAAATACCCTCTAGTTCCATCCATGTCATTGCAAATGGCAAGATTTCATTTTTTTGATGGCTGCATAATATTCCATTGTATATATATACCACATCTTCTTTATCCATTCATCCGTCGATGGACATCTGGGCTCTTTCCACAGTT